>NC_030431.2:6080000-6450000 GCF_001660625.3 Ictalurus punctatus | reverse complement strand
TTATAATACAATTGTAATAATAATAATAATAATAATAATAATAATAATAATAATAATAATTATTATTATTATTATTTTTATTATTATAATAATAAATTGATGATCTAAGCTAATCTAATGAAATCTTTGGCATTGTTTTGTTCCACAATGCCATTTTATGTGAATGTTTCATAACCAAAATAAATAATTACATTTTAAAGGTGTGTTCAAAACATGCATGATTTGGGTTATGATAAACAGAGATCGGGGGGGGGGGGGGGGTATTTTGTTTATGATACCATCAATTATTCTCTGATTTATATTGGTTTACCATCCTGGACCTATAATAAATTGGAATTATTTTCCATAAAACTGTAACACTGTTCTGTCAGTTTTTTTCTCTCCATAATATCAATCAACAATCAACACAACTAATTAAAAGTTACTTTAACAAAAATATGTCAAAATGATGTGTTTTCAAAAGGACGGTGTTCCTTCCGCAAGGTGTTTTGAATTAAAACTGCATGGATTTGTGTGAAACACACCAGCGAAAATATTAAACATGTGTGTTTTTTTTCCACACAGGCGAGCTTGGCCAGTCCAAACACAAGGAGCTGGAGTCAAATTTCACCTCCACCTTTTCCTCACTGCTTCACTCGGTGAGGTAGATCCCCAAAAAACGTACACAAAACAAATTCCAGTATAAAAATCTCAGAAAAACCCAGAAAGGATTGAATTAAAATTCCAAGACGAGTTGGAAGGAATAAAGAGATTTTGGGGTTTCAAAAAGTGGCCCCTGCTTCCTTAAAAAGCATTTTAAGTGATCAAAGTGCCATATGAGGCAGCCATTGGCAGTATAGAGTTACCCTAATGGTTGCCATGTGCTACTTCTGATGGGCAGGTCCAAGAAGGTCTCGCGCGTGTCAGACAAAGACGGTTGTTAAAAAAAAAAAAAAAGTTTGTACAAGCAGGACTCGATGTGAAAGAAAGACATTGTGAGATCACAGCAGATGCCTCGGGATAAGAATAATAAGCTTAATTTATGCAGAGCCTTTCCAAACCTCTATGACACTTCAGAAAGATATACAAATACAAGCTACCCAATTAAGTATGTCCTGATCTGAAATTATAACGACCTAATTATTACCTTTTATGAATAGTAACAACATCTTAATGACATTATCATGAGAATGAGTTATATTTGACATGTTTTTCAAACCAAGCAAAAATGTTATGGGACTGCTATATCCAACAGAGACACGTGATGATCCTTTAAATTTGTCCAAACTGAGAACATGAGAAGACAGCTGTCCTTAAACTGCCTTCCGAATGGAGCAGTCTTTGTCTTGGAAACACAAATGCTGCTCAAAAGACTGTCTACCCAGCCATAGCATGGTATATCATATAACAAATTATTGGCACATGCCTTCAGCAAAGACTAATGCAATGCAGGACACAAACAGACTCAGAAATGTACGATTGTACACAAGAATTGAAAGAACTCCAGATTTCTCAAGAGCATCCATGAAGCCATGTTTTTTTTTTGTTTTTTTTTCCCCCGAGCTGGGTGACGCCGGCTCTCCTTCACTCGCGTGGCTCCAAACAGTTAATTACTGATGCGTGGCTCCTCCACTCCTGCTGAACTGCAGGAGATGTAAGTGACAATAAAAGTCAAACACTCGGCGGTTGCCTGAGCCCCGGTTGGTTATTAGTATGTAAATGAAATCATCACAGCTGCTCGGTTCGCACTCTGCTCGAGTGGGGGGAGAAGGGAGTGTACGGGGGCCGCATTCTGATGCTTGTTTCTGGTGGGAGTTGCCTACCTCCAAAGTAGCAGGCACACAAGAGAATGTGAAAGAAAGAAAAAAAAATGACCCACATAGATACAAACATTATGTGTTCGTGTGTGGTGTATTATATTAGCTGGACTGCTTGACTTGAGCCAAAAGTTTTTGCATAGACAGTGAGAGCGCCATGCCTAAGTCTGTTGTAAAGCCTTTGTTTAATAGCCTTGTAATTAACGGTTTATAACAGAAAATCTCTTACACACAGACAAAGTAATACTTGAGATGTGAGGTTCAAAAAAAGCTTTAAACTCTTAAAGTCTTTATCAAAAACTAGGCAAAAGGTCACCTATACTTTTCAAGGTCAGCATAATGAGAAAATTGATTATTTTCCCCATGCAATAAATAAACACATTCTCGGCAAAGAAGCGAATGATTTTTGCCGTTAAGCAAAACACAGGGCGCGAGTTAAATGCTGCCAAATTTCAGATTGAAATTGTTTCCATATCTGCTCCCCGTACGCAGTGCCCATCTGCTCTTCGCTTCTGCGTGTACTGCGACAGCCAGTAATAACACATGAGTAATTCTGTCCTAACATGGCAATAAAACATGCTGTTTTTCCCCTCACTTCCATCAGGGTTACATGCTTAGATCTCAGTGATAAAGTGAAAATATCGTGTTTTGGATTGTCCGCATGAGAATTTTAATTAAGCTCTTAAAACGCTTTTAGATGCTGGATAATTTTACAAACGAGGAAAAAGCTGTGGTACTTATTATCAGTTATTATCTGTTTATGACCATAAAGCTGCTCTCCAAATGATAACAGTTGGGCATGAAAATTAGTAAGTAATTTACAGTATGGCCAGAATAGAAGTACAGTATCATGGGTTTTTTTTTAATGTTTTTTTTTCCTGCTCTTAAAACTATTCTTACTAAAAAATCTTTTAAAAAAATGATACACTGATTAACATTTCCTAAGGTATATGAATTTATCATGACTTTGCCCTATCAGTAATGTCGAATTTCCTGGCTAAATCTATTTACATTTTAAATTTGGATAAAGAAAAAAATTCTTTTCAAGTTTTCGGTGCTTGTTAGCCACATTAGCATGCTGAACTGAGGTATTTCCTGCTTCTTCTTTTTTTTTTCCTCCTCAGAAATTCCACAATTTCAACTGCGTAAAATTTAATTTGATCTCTGATCACATTTGGCATGCATGTGTAGCTGCCTTTCATTTCTGCACCAACAGTGTGAAACTACACCATGCAGGAATGTTTTCAAATTTACATAGAATAAAAAATAAACAACTAAATAAAATCAGAGTACTGTGATGACCTTGACGATGATGACCCTTGTGTTACCGGGAGGACCATTTTTAAATAAAACATTGTAATTATCAAATGCAACAAACGCTTTATTTGTTATGGCTCATGCTTATGAGGGGTTAGAGAGTGAGAGCTGTTTATTCAACTCACCTTCCCCCTTCCTCCTCTCTTCCTCCCTCTGTGATTAAAAAACATAATCAGCATCTTATTATCCCTGATTTGCATGGTAACAGCATGAATATTATGATGCTGTTTCTGAGGGTAGGGGGAACTTAATGAATGCGACAGCCTCTTCTGTTGAACTAATTTTTGCCTCATCCATATTCAGACAGCTCTTAGGGCAGACGGCAGTTAAAGTTTCCGAGCTAAAGTAAAGATGAGTCAAAGACTCTGATTCTCTCATTAAAACATCTAGTCTAATGCCGTGACTGTCATAGGCGAATTTGGCTTTCCGAACCCGTACCTGGTCATGCTGCGTAAAATAATTGCTACAAAACTGCAGCATGTTTTTTTCCCCTTCCCTTTTTATTTATTTCTTCATTTTTAGACAAGGTTGAGTTAGGGTTTCACTTGCTTTGTTGCCAGTAATATACTTTAAATCACTGTTTGGAAATTGTGATTATAGTATTACGATCTAATTATGGATTTCATGCCAGTATGTTTGACTGAATTTTACATTTTGTGTGTTAGTACACATAACCTGCTCTGCTCTTAGCCTTCTTTTGACAGTTATCACTTATGACGGCATACAGTGGCTTCGTGCTTGAACAAATCACTGACACCTATCAACCCATCCTACACAAGCATGTGTCGCTGTGCTCCATTTACTTCCAGCCGTTTCCAAAGATAGTGGAAATTTTAATAGGCAAAAGCTGCACTGCATGGATGCTGCCAACTTTTCTGAGCAACAAACGGCTCATCTTGGCATCTTAGATCTTTGGATCTTTCCCAACTCGAGCTGCCATGAGGACTGAGCCACACTTCAGTACAAATGTCCTACCTGTACATAAAATAGGGCCTGACTGGCCAATTCACACTTTTTTCTCATCCCCCCTACCTCCCCTTTTCTCCCTAAAATGAGAATTACTACTGGGAGGCTCAGGACAATTTTATGTAGGAGCGGGGAACAAAAATCAATATTTAATTATCTGTGAGCTCTCTGTGTCACTACATCTTTAGATCTGTAGGGTTGCGTGGACAGGGTCACCAGGCCTGTAAGCGAGTCCGTCACTGACAAGGCTGCCACCTCCCAAGGCTCCTATTGGCCTGTCTTAAATCACTACAGGAGTGATGACCGACAAGCTGCTTATACTTCACCTCGTTCAGCATGCTTTCCAAAAGTCTCCTCCACCACAGAAGCTGTGAGTTCAGTAGATTTCTGCATTGTAGTAAAAATGCAGAAGTGATATACAAGTATGGTTTAAATACCCCATCTAGGGGCAGACTAGGACTCTTACTTATTTTCTTTCAGTGCTCTGAACATAGAACTGGTTGATTTTATTATTCAACACTAAAAGCTATTAGTAGTAAATTCTGAAGTTTCCCTCAAGTGGTTGAGGACTGATTTACTTTTTTTCTCTTTGTCTTGGGTGTTCTAGCGTTTCTCCCTCATAGGCCATAGGGGGTTTCGCTACAGTGATAAACAGTTCCTCAAGGATTGTTAGATGGATGCATTACATTACCACCCTATTCTATTGAAAGTTTTCTACATCTAATAAATATTCGCAGGTTTAAATGATTCACTCTTAAAGAAAAGTTGCATAATATGTGAATAGTCATATGATTTAGACAGCTCACGTGATGTTTCACACTACTTTCTTCTCACATTACTTCTTCACATGTAGTGCAAGTAGTGCAATTATCCAAATGGGATTTTTTTACCCCCCACATGATTCCTTTAATCTCATGTTAATTTGTCCACACATATTCTATTCATCTATTCCCATAAGATTTAGTTTTCACATGATTCATTTATTTTCACACGGAGACCATGTGTTTATATTTTCACATGTGATTTTCTCACGATTAATTTGTCAATTTTTCTCCCACAAGGCATGTGGTTTTATTATTATTTTAAATATATTGTGGAATTGCAGAGCATAACATGGTGAAATGCATCACATGTTAAATGTGTGTGATTTTACTATAAAGGTACCTTTATAGTAAAATAAATATATATATAGCTGATCACAACTGGACGCTACTGGATCTACAGATCTTTCCTCTTTTCTTTCTCTCTCTTTCTTTTTCTCTTGCTTTCTCCCTCTCCCTAAGATGAACAGTAGCTTCAGGGTTGACGGGTGTATCTTCCTTCCTACTCTTTTTCCCGGATGTCCTCTGTGTTTGGTGTTAGAGGACACAGAAGTAGATTCTTCAAGGTACTTCAGTGAGTTTAATGCTAGCATACGGCCAATCGATACACTTCACCAACAAAGCTACAGAGTTAAGGCAGCAAAGGCACAAACACATTAAGCTGCGGTCAACGCCAATAGGAGTCCGACAGGGACTCCTGAAATAATTCTCCACTTTCTCAGGTGAACACTAGGACTAGGACTACTCTTGGAAATGGCACCCTTTATGAGGAATAAAGCATTAATTTAAATGGGGGAAAAATTATGTCAAAACATTTGGATAAATAATCAAGAAAGAGCTCATTAGGAACCAATGGTATTTCTAACTACTGTTATAATGCTTCCATCAAACCGACTGCTGCTGCCCCATTAAGCGGAGAACTGAGGCTAAGGACACAGCCATTTTCTTTTACCATCACTCTAGTGTGCAATGTGCGCTCTCCTCAGTTAATGCTTACTCTTGCAAGTTCATGTTAAATTGAGTGCCTCATCTTCATTGCTGGCTGTAAGGCCATTGATTTGGCCCTTTTAATCAATTCATTCAATTAGTCATACATTCGTCTATTTGCATGCACTGCCATTCTCCTTGTGTCTCCTTGTGGGTCTCTAGAGATTATTGGCGAAATCATCTAACTCCTGCTGTGAGAAGCAGTGGGAATGATAAACAAAAGTCTATTAACTGTGTGCTGCTATTGAAAGATCATATGGAAATGAACTAATGTGACTATAAAGCCAAGCTTTAATGATATTAGATCACACAAGGTAAACAGCATTTTATATATATATATATATATATATATATATATATATATATATATATATATATATATATATATATATATATATATATACACACACACACACACACACACACACACTCACACAGTCATGTGAAAAAATAAGCACACCCCATGGAATTTTTGTGTTTTTTTGTTTATATATTTGGACCCGCAAACATTTGATTCTCTTTGAAACAGTGCCTATTAATAAAGTTGATATACTTGAACAAATCCCCAAGGAACAATAGCTTTTTCTCAATCATTTATTCAACAAAAATATTAATAGATATTGATATTCTGTGGAAAAAGTAAGTACACCCTTGGCCTCAGAAGCTAGTATTGGTCCCTTTAGCAGAAATAACTTGTAGGCGTTTTGCATAATTGTCCACAAGGCTTGCTTGAATTTTTGACCACTCTTCATTGCAATATTCTTTCAGTTGAAAAATGTTTGAGGGTTTTCTTGCATGTACTGCCTATTTCAAATCCCTCCACAACATTTCATGGGACTCAAATCCAGGCTTTGACTAGGCCATTCCATAACCCTCCATTTCTTCTTTTTGAGACATTCCTTGGTGAATTTGCTAGTGTGCTTAGGATCATTATCTTGTTGAAAGGTCCACTTTCAGTTCAACTTCAACTTTTGGACAGATGGCCTCACATTATCTTCAAGCACTCTTTTATATGATGCAGAATTCATAGTTGAATCAATGAATGCAAGATGTTTAATGAGAGAATCTGAATCCTTTGCTTCTGAGGGAGCAAAGCAAGCCCAAACCATAACATTTCCACCGCCATGCTTCACACATGGTGCTTCTCCTGAAAAGCTGCCTTTTGTCTGCGCCAAACATGACTGCTGTGACTGTGGCTAAACAACTATATCTTTGATTCGTCTGTCCAGCGCACATCAGTCCAAAAGGCCTGGTCTTTGCCTACATGCTCATTTTCAAACTGTAGACTTGCAAAGAATTTTTCCTGGCATGCCTCCCATGCAGGTCAAATTTGTGCAATCTCTTTCTGATTCTAGAAGCATGCACTTTCACACCAACAGTTGCAATACTTACTATCAGATCCAGTGGTGAAATTTTGGGGTTTTTGGAGACTTCTTTTTGCATCAGATGGTCTGCTGTCGGGCTGAATTTGCCGGGACGGCCAGTCCTGGACAAATTGGCAGTCGTTTGAAATCTGCGCCATTTGTACATTATTTTCCTTACAGTGGAATGATGCATTTAAAATAATTTGGAGATCTTTTTAAATCCCTTGCCAGACTCACAGACATCCACAACCTTTTTTTCTAAAGGCCTTCCAGAACTCTTTAGATCTTGGCATGATGACACCACACACTTTAGTAGCAAAGGGAACACCAAACACTAGATATGAGAGGGATATAAATAAGACAGGTTCCACCTGCACTCCCTAAGTACGTTCTAATCACTGGCACCCAATCTTCAGCACCTGATTCTTTTTTTATGGATTTGAAGGTGCGATAAATGAAGGAGTGTACTTACTTTTTACATATGACTGATCTTTTATTTTTTGTCCATTTAAATTGTGAAAATTACTACAAAATGTCAGTTTTATGTGTCATATGATAGAGTGTATCAACTTTATTAACGAGCACTGTTTCAAAGGGGATCAAATGTTTGCTTGTCCTAATATGTCAAAAAAGCCAACAATTTCCATGGGGTGTACTTATTTTTTCGCATGACTGCATATACCCAAAGAGAAAAAGAAAAACGTGTGCACAATAATTATCAAACACAGATTTATTATTCTGCTTCTCCTTACATACAAAAAGTCAGAAAGATTAACGAGTCAGTATAGCATCACTGAAATGCTCTTTCCTCAACTATTTGCACTGGATTATATTTACACCTGGATTCCGCTTGATATGTGTAATGTCCTTTGTTTTATGGAGATGTCGGTGTATCTCGAACAAAGCACTAGAGAGAAGAGAGCACATGTGTATGTATGTGTGTGTGTCTGTGTGTGTGTGTGTCTGTGTGTGTGCGTGCGGGTATATGGGAGGTTGCACATTACGTATTCAGCCAACATATCTGAAGCCCATTTAATCAAGCTGTGATGAGGAAAGATGCAGAAAGGATGAGATCGCCCTTCACACTGATAGGGTCTGGCCAGGGCAAGCATCGAGCCAGCCGAGGTCTAAGCAGGCAGACAAGGCAAGGCTGAATTTATGGAAATATATTCCGCTCTCCTCCTCTTTCTCATTCCTCCCACTTCAGATGCGTCCCTCTGGTGGAATGTACAATGACGGGCCGTTGTTTTAATCTTGGAGGTAGAATACACTGCATGATCTCACATGCATGTATATGAATCTCTCCCTGCATATGGAAGGATGAAGTCATGTGTGTGTGTGAACCTCGGCTTTCTGATTCATGACGAAACAAACCTCTTCGATTAGTGAATTTGCCAAATTTCACACATCAGTCGATGCGTTGCTTGTGGGAGTGAAGGTAGTTGAATAATAGGCTTCTGTTTTGAGACTGTAAGGTATTTTGGTGGAATGTAACAAGTGAATGTGACATCTTTGGGCTGTTCTCTATCTGTCATATAGCAGTTGAGCTCTTGTTTTTGTAGCCAAGCTTTTCTCACAGGTGCAGACAAAATATGGTTCAGTGAAATGTCCTTCATAGACCTTGTTTACTTCAGATATGCATGCATTCATTCTGTAATTTATTAACTGCTACCTTACTATCATATAATTTTATTTCAAATAAATACATTTCCGGTGTTTGTATGCTAATTGCTTTGAAGAGGCTGGTGCATATGCTCACATGGAGTGAGTGAGATGTAAGGAATAAAACACATGAAGGTGTGCTTTTACAGGAAAACAGGGTGCTGTGAAACTACACAAAGAGGAGTTACTGTCACCACCCCAAAGCTGATTATTTTCCTACAACAGCAGCTGCTATAATCTAATTAATAACAGAAACTCTCATGAAATTAATAAGGCAAAAATATATATATATATATATATAGCTGCTTGACATGTTACAAGGAAACCAGAAACCATGCAGAAGTCCTCAAGACTTTCCTGTGGCAGAAAACATACTGAACGTTACAAAGTGCTGACACTGGAGACTCCTTCCATAAATGTTGAATAAACATCTCTTTACAGACAACTTCACCATATTAATACTCATACGTTTTACTATGTTAAATAACGAGACACTTTTTTAATCTGTTTATTATTAGGTAGTGTAGGTTATGTGACACGTCCACCGTACGAATCCCTGTGAATACGAATTAACGAACGCATTATTATGATAAACTTATGGTTTTAATTACAGCCGGCACTATTGACAGAGCTCCTGGTATAGAAAATTAATCAACACCTTCTGATGAATCAGATTCAAGAATTCACAGTGCTGTCACATAAAGCAAAAATACCATTTGAAGACATTTTATGATGCAAAATATTTAATACAGCATTTTTGCTACGTTTTGTTAAAACGGATGCTAAACAAAGAGTAGAGCCAAGTTTCAAGGTTGTTTCAAGATTTACATGTACAGCTTAAGGATGTATATTTAACATGGAAAAGAAAGGGTGAAATAGGAGGGGGTGGATCCTAGTATAATTTGATCATCATTTTAGAAATTCTCAGGACCTGGTCATGTTTGGATGCCATAGTTGCAAAATTGGTAATCTAGCATTAGCAATACACTCAGATACAGTTTAGTTACAGGTTTTTTTTTGTTTTTTTTTTTAATTTTATTGAAATTTAAATAATGGTTATGATGCTCACTGACTGTTCTAAAGTTAGCGTAGCACTCATAGCACCCAGAACAGTAATTAGCAAATCACAAGGTAAACTAAGCACAGTTCATCACCACAGGGCCGCTACTTTCATTCAATTACACCCGAATTTGCAAAACCATTTACATAATCTATCCATTGTAAAATCCAACGTCGGATTCATTCCCTGTCTTAGACAGTCAAATAAATGTACAGTTAATAATTGGGCAAAGAAGATGGAATGACCTGGCCTCTGAGACTTTGAAGGGCAGCCAGCCAGAGAGAGAGAGAGAGAGAGAGAGACAGACAGAGAGAGAGAGAGAGAGAGAGAGAGAGAGACAGAGAGAGAGAGAGAGGTGGGATACTCTCCTCCATTATTCATTAGGACTTGTTAAGCGTCTCAGGCGGCTAAGGTGGATCTCTGCATTATTATGATTCTGCTTTGCCGGCTCCAATAAGACCTCTAACTCCTGCAAGCAGAAGGCCTGTCATCCCCCGTTGACTTTAATTATAATTTCTATTCCCTTGGCTTTCCTCTGCTCTGTGGTTTTCAATCATCACACGCACACACGCGCGCGCACGCACGCAGACGCTCTGTCCTCTGGTGAGATAATAAATAAAGGCACCGCCCCTGCATTGCTATATAGCAACTATAAAGCTCACGCTGCTAATTGCATCCACACCACGGCACACCCTGTGCTTTCCACTCACTTTAATACGCACAGAGGGGGATTTGTGTGTCCTGTGGCAGACTGCATTTCAGTGCAAACACCGAGTTAATTTAATGAGTTCATAAATGTTGATTTAATAGTTCTGTTGTAAAATTCTAGCCAAATTTTTTACACAAGTAAAAGAGAGCATGTCGTGGTTGTTGGGGTCCCCCCCCCCATAATGTAGAGAACGTTATAAGGAACAACAGCACTAACTGGTGGTTAACTTTTGTTATTACATGTTTCCCCCTATAGTTTATTAGTCTCAGCCTAATTCTTAGTTTGAGTTTAAGATAATTCGTAGAAGTTTTGTAAATTATAGGTAAAGTAAAGGTACCCTCTCAGAAAGGAAAAAAAAAAAAAACTCTACTAAGCTGGACCTTTCTTTGTAGCTGTGGATGGTCCCACATGGATATCAAAAAAGATTTATGCACTTTATGTCCGAGTCTCATCCTTGCTTCAATCTATAATCTCAGCTGGATATGTAAACTTGAAACTTTTCTTATAATCATAAAGACTGATGCTAACACAGAACATCCTTTCAACAGATGTTGACGTGATTATTATTTTTTAATTTATAGTATACAGTTGTAGAATAGTACTGATTTATAATTGCACTATTCGGCATCACCCAGAAGAGGATGTGTTCCCTTTTGAGTCTGGTTCCTCTCAAGGTATCTTCCTCGTGTCGTCTCAGGGATATTTTACTTGCCACTGTCACATCTGGCTCGCTCATTCAGGAAATCTAAATTTGTATCTACACCCAGATTTCTGAATAACTGCTGTTTTATGACGATGCCTATTGTTAAAAGTGCGAAACATATACACATACAATTCAGTTGAATTGAATTTTGTATCTTTTAACTAGAAAAAGGTGCATGGAGTGTACCTTTAAAGCTTTACTCTAAAAAATTATTGCAGTTCTTATATGTACCTTAACTCATTTTTAAAGCTACCGTATGATACAGTATATCCATGCTTCCATGTGACAGAGACATATTAAAGGTGCAAAAGATTTACCCTTGAGGGTACCATCCCTTTTCCTGAAAGCATATTTCAGAGAGGTTTCAAGTACTGTGAATTAAAGACAGCAATAGGCTTCAAAGTAGAATTTTAAGAAGACATTTTAAGATATAGCCTAAATGAAACATCATCTGTTTCTTTATATACAGTATTATACAAACTTCTGTTTTCTGAAGTTTAGTTAGGACACCAGCTGTTCTCTTTTAACCATATGGAGAGTTTAATTAACATGTATCTCTCTACATTTATTTAAATCCCTCTAAAGAGTTGTTGAATTATTTATAGAGTGTATAATTTATTCTACATCAAATTTATTTATTTATTTTGTGTGTGTGTGTGTGTGTGTGTGTGTGTGTGTGTGTGTGTGTGTGTGTGTGTGTTTGTTTGTCTGTGTGCGCGCGTTTGAGGTTGGCATGTGAGACTCTTTAGCTGGTATGTCTGTGTGCTGCTCGTGTTTGTGGAGAAAACAGGGAAATTTACAACATACAGCTCTTACTAAGGTGTATAATTCACTGTGTGATTTTTTTAAATGCCAATTTTAAACACCACCTTGGGTAATACGATTAAAAACACTTTTAATTGTTTTTGTTCTTGAATATACCTTTAGGAAAAGTTTTGTAGCCTAAAATTACCTCATAGGGGTTGAGTAAATAACATTTAGTACCTACTCAAATAATTATAGAACCTATAATCTATATATATCTGACACCACTAGGGGGTGTTAAAAACTTCCTTAACACACATGGGACGCCATTTAACGTGCATGTTTCCTCAGGTCTTTAAAGCAACAGCTTTTATAATTCAGTGAGTCTAGTCAATCATGCGTATCCAAAGACTAGTAATAAAAATACTATATGCATTGTAATGGATAATAGACAGAAAAGGGAAATTCATTTAAATGTTGCAACTAAAAAGAAAATGCACAGTGCCGTCCACTAATATTGGCACCCTTGGTAAATATGAGCAAGGAAGGCTGTGAAAAAATGTCTTTATTGTTTAACCCTTCGAGCTTTTGTTCAAATTTAAAAAAAAAAAAAAACTTCAAACACAACACAGGTTTATATATATATAAAAAAAACTTTATTAAATGTAGGTGTGCAACAATTATTGGCACCCTTTTAGTCAATACTTTGTGCTACCTCCCTTTGTTAAGATAACAGCTCTGAGTCTTCTCCTATAATGCCTGATGAGGTTGGAGAATACATGGCAAGGAATCTGAGACCGATGACCAAGGATGTTTTTTGCAACATGCTAGATAGAAACAAGTCAGTTTTTTACAGCAGTAAATGGACACACAGCTGAGGCAATCATCGTGGTCCAAGCATTATTTGAATATGCTCAACATATTGTCATATTATCATCACCTATTTATGTGTTCACCAGCCTCATCAAAATGTTTCCATATACAACACAAGGACACGGTCAGCTTGTACAGGTAAGAAAAATATCTCTATTTTGAAGTTTGTTCAGCTTTTAGAGTTATATCTTTTAAACCCATCCATCCATCCATTTACTATACCACACATGGGGTCACGAGGGAGCCTGGAGCCTATCCCAGGGAACTCAGGACACAAGGTAGGGGACGCCCTGGGTGGGACACAAACCCATCGCAGGGCACAATTGCACACACATTCACACACTATAAACAATTTGGAAATGCCAATCAGCTTGACTACTGCCCCCCCACCCCCCCATCCTTTTTAAAACCGTTAGCACTATGTTTCACATACCGTTTTTGTGATGATACGGCAGAGCTAAACCTATGCCTCATAAATTGTGATTGGGTTTCAAATAAATAACTCATCCTCACACACTAGCACAAAGATGCAGCATGCAAAATTTCAGCTTTATTATACAAACTATTTTGGGAGAAAGCCATTTGAATGTTATAGCAATACTTAAAATTGCTTGAATTAAACTGATGTTGCACATACAATTTGGTGTGTGTTATAAGGCTCTTTTTAATGATGGAGTCTAACAGGTTTGGAAGATATAGCTGATGTAATCAGAATTAGCCACACCCTGATGATTGACTGGCCAGTTTCAGCCAAATGGTCTGATATATCTAATGTAATTATACAAATGTTTAGTTTGAAGGCTTTGTAGAATGTGAATGGAAAATTTCATGAGAATTAGATGTCAAGTTTGGCTTGTGGAATTTACCAAAATTGAATTGAATTGAATTGAACAGTTTAGTGTTTCTTGAAGACTTTTAGACTGTTTAGACAGTTTAGGACAGTTTAGACTGAGCCAAGCAGCGTGGTGAAGAAAGAATTTTGTCTCCATATATTACAGTGAATAGGTTTTGGGCCAAAATGTAAAATACATCTCTGTCCTAACAACAGCAACAGGGCTTCACAACTTGGTGCTATATATAATAATATACATAAATATTTTACTATTATTTTGACCTGATGTTTTTTAATAGCTAGATGTTTAATAGCTTTCCCTGGTTTAGCATAACTTCTTGTTCTTACCGTCAGCATTAGGTCTACTGAAATGCCAGCAAGATTTAATCCTCATTCTTGGAAGTGTCGAGGTAAAGCGAGTGCGTCATGCACAATTTAACGAGATCTTCTGTCTTCCTGTCAGCCATGAGAGTGCATCTTGTGTATACGCAGTCATGTGTCATGGTGTTTGCAATCTCTCCTGTTCACTTGCACCCTCAGATCTTCTAGCAAAGCCTCCATCTGTCCTAGAGTGCACTGCTCTGTAAACAGAACGAAGCTTACTCACTGGTTCTCTAAATGTTTGCATGCTTAAATGCTGACACTGCAAAGTTCCGATAAACAGGAAACATGCACTCGAGAGATTGGAGTTGAGAAAAGGCCCTCCCCTCCAGGGCCTTCATAATTATGAAAAACAGTGATTCAATCTGACAAAGTGTGTTTAAATGTCTCTCCGTGGAGAGCTGCATTTTACATGTGAATAAAATAACAGGACCACAGCCAGGACTGCGTGAGCAGGAGTGAGGGCTCTGGGTGTGTGGGTGTTATTTATTTGGTTAGTGATGCAGTACAAAAGCTAATAACCCCAAAACAACACTCTCATCCCCAATGGCCAAAAACATCCACCATGCTCACTTACAGCCATCTGGGGCTAACACCTGCTCATGCTCTCGTTTGTTTATCAACAGAGCATCATCCTCCCACCTTCTATGTAATTCAAAAGAGACAGCAAGAAGTTGTTTGGTGTTTATAGAACAAGCAAGCTCAAAGTGAGGAAGCATTTTTATTTTATAAGGCATATATAGTTAAAGTTACACAATTCACTTGATGTGAAGCTTGAAAGTGCAATTAGAGCAATAAGTAAGGAAAAAACACAACTGGGTGTACTGTTATAGGATAATAAACTACGTTAGTGTGGTGTGATGCAGTGTGATGCCAAACTGACTTATTATTACCACCCCAAAGTTGATTACCATTCTTATAACAGAATCTCTTGAAATGTTTTATTCCTGTAATACTACTACTATTTATTTATTTAAGAACGTCATTCTCTTTTTTCCCCCTGTTTATAGTTATTCATGTTGTGAAATATCAGCAAAACAAGTTAGTTCCTGTTGTCACTTACATTATAGCAGCTATAAACAGTTGTTCCTGAACAGTCTCTCTTTCTGTCTGTTTTTTTTGTATTTTTCCAACTCCCACCCACCAGCCAGCTCTCCCATATAATATAATAGCTAAGAACCAGAGAGGGAGAAGGCTAACATATGCTTCCTCAGAGACATGCTAAGCCAGTCAACCGTGTCTTTTCGAACTGCTTTTCGAACAGGGCAATGTAACACACTCAAAGGAAAATGTTATGTTCCCTATTCCGCATACATAACCTCCCAGACAGCCATGATTGGCTGATCTTGATTTGATTGATAGGGCAGAGAGAGTCCTTCCACCCAAAAAGAACATGGCTGATTTTTCTTCACTGGCTCCTGATCATGGATGGCTGTGTGTTTGTTGTGATTCTAACACGCGATCTCCTGTCAAGAGGTCAAATGCAACTCGGGAGCTCCATCCCCTCTATCAAAATTAATAAGACAAGAAATGCAGCTTGACCAGTTAGAATTGAGAATTCAACTGCATTGTTGTATGACATTAAAAAAAATCACATCATTATGCTTTCATATTCTATATATTTTCCCATCACAGAGGTAGAAGTTTATTGTCATCTCATTAGATAGCTTTGCATGCTCAGCTTATTCATCTTATATTATTCATAACATGCAGTACAATGCAGCATTTAAGAAGCTTCATACTGGTCTTCATGTTGAACTATGCACATCCAAATATTAAACAGAAGCTTGGTCACGACAGTGGATTTACTTGCAGTTACACGATGTAGCGACTATATAAATAATCAAATGAGAGTCAAGCAATTGTAACTGGTACTTTAATTGAAATTTGTGCTATTATATGCTGTGTATGCCTAGCTTATATATGAAAAGTGAATTAAAAAGGCATTATTTCTTATCTGAAAACTACAACCTATACACTGTGGAAAAAAAGAGAATGAAAGAAAGAAAATGAGCCATACTCTCAACTGTTTCCAGTATCTTGCAGTTTTCTGTCACTTCTACTCATATGTGCTCAGCCCATGTGCTGCGCTCCATTCATTTCAATTCTTATTTCTTCAGAATACCTAACCTTTAATTAAAACAACAACAACAACAACAACAACAACAACAACAAAAAACCCAGCCATAAGCATAGAATGTGCCTATTAGTGCTGGGTTTTTATATAACAAAACTTTTTGTAGTTTTGTTATATAAGGTGACCATAAATAATGTGGCAAATATACTTTAAAGTAAAGTAGCATAAGTAGTCTATAGTTCATAGTCAAGACCATAGCTACTTCTTCATGGATTAAACCACTGACCTGAGTAAACGTCTTTTTATGGTAATGTACTTAACATTGGGAAAACATATCCATAGTCTAACATGAAGATGAGCATGAGAGTAGCTGGAAAATGAATCTGTGTGAATGCTGCATTCTATGCTATCAATAATATGAATGTTTCTTTAAAACCCACCATTTGTAAATAAGCACTCCACCCATAAATTACGCAAACAAATAAGCCTCACTATACTGGGAATAAACAGTATTGCTCATTTCCTATCTAAACTCTTCTAAATATTGTATATTGCGCATTTAACTCCTTACTAGTAAACACTACTATTCCACTGACACTGTATTTAGCCCAGATGTATAAGCCTTTTAACAGCTTGAGCTATATTCATGGCATGTCTACTCAAGGTTACACATGTCCAATTACACTGTTCATTAAACTCAATCTCCTGCCTAATTGCCCCATCACCTCTAACGTCTTTTATTGCTCTATAATGTAAATCCTAATCAGAGCTAGACAATAAAGAAGGTTCTGAAACCTTCTTTATTGTTTGAAATGCACAGCAAATAACTGTGTACAAAAACTTTTTGTTATGCAGAGATGAGCTTATTAAAATGCACATTTAAATAATTACTATAAATAAGAGCACTTAGAGGAAAAGTAATAGAATGAGTTGCAATGCAACCCTTGTGTTGTTCTTTATGGTATATTAGAGGAAAAATCCACCATGAATGACTTGCATATTAATCTATATAATTAACATGTGATCTTCAGTTCCATCTGAGATTTATTTCTTAATGAAATTCTGAGTTGACTTTTGTTTGTAAAAAATATAGGCTATATATATTTTTGGTATATTTTCACTTTGTTAATGGTTTCCTATACTACCCACAATGCCATTTGATGACCCGCTGATCAGTAAGATCAGTAGTGGTGTCAGTAGGATTTAGCTCTTGCTTCAGTGCTAACCAAGTAGAGTGATGCAGCAGTGCTTTAGTGATACAGCAGTGATTTAGTCCTCATTTGCACATGTGTCTGACACAGATATCAGTCCAAAGCTTTCATGCTTTCATGTCATCGTCAACACCACTGCACTCGTAATCTTGCTAACTAGCCAAGCCGAATCGCTGCTGTAACTGTGTCAACTGTGTAATGCACAACTGTGTCATATACAGTAGCTGCACTGCATTCTGGAGCTTTGAGTTCAACTTTTGGACTGTTATCTCCACTACCTCTACATTAACATAGCATTAAACATTGCCAGAAAATGGTGATTGAGTAAAGATTCTTTTGCTCTTTTGTTTTTAGCTCACAATGAAACATCTTTGAGATTGTTAAACTTCTATTGAATGCCATTGTAACTGTGCTAACAATGTCCACCAAATGTCCATCAAATGTCCATCAAAGCAGCACGCAACATCTAATTTCTAACAGGAATAAGGAAAATACAGCACTGACCAACAAATATCAATAAAAATAAATAAGCACATCACAGATATTTCAACATAAACATGCTTAATGTGTTTCTGTGTTGGGTTTTCCTTCACAGTGCTATTGCATGACTGCATTTGGCTGTCGTTTTGACCAGAAAGTTTTGAGTTCAAACCCCAGATTGTTTGGATTCGATTCTAATTTAGAATAAATGCTGATAAATCTGATGAATGAATGACCGTGAGTGCACTTATTTTGTATTTTTTTGGTAGTGTGACTCTACAATCACACTCTGGAAGTTGTGTTATTTTCCACTCGCTCCTCAGTGTGGGCGATGTTTTAAAAGATCTCTTCTGAAGCCAAAGCCAAGCCGATGAGTTATTCAACTGTTTACTATAGTGTATTTATGAGCTGAGCTTTCTTTCTCGCATCTTTACTCTGACCTTTACAAAGTTTGTTGATATCAGCTGAAATGGGCTCCACTAGATGGCAACAGAGTTGCAATGTTTTTATAAGAGCACACATTACCCCTGACCTAAATCAGCTAAAACATTTTTGCTTTGTGTTTCCATCAAACCAAACATGTATAATATTCATTGATAAATCACTTGTGTAGAGACCTTGAGAGTATGCCCGTGGGTGGGGTTTTATTATTTTTTTTAGGTGACAAGTTGCTTTAATTTTGTGTTAATAAATGTCTGTTTATAACCATGTTCTTGCCACATCCAAAAAATTAAAAGCGTGTTAGAATAGATATTTTTTTGGACAAGCGCAAATAGTTCTGGGTACACATAAGCAAAGCTCTGGCACTTTAAATAAGCCAGTGGGGTTTGCTTCATTGTCAGTGGGATTTATTAATGTTTATCATATCTTTACATCAATAGTAGCACTCTGATGAAAATTCAGATCAGTGTGGCTTTTCAGTTCTTTCACATGGACTCCACTAATGCTTGCTGATGAGATGAGGTTATTTAATAAGTCACAGGGAGAGCACTGTTTTGCTCTCTATTCACTAGCTGAGCAAATATGACTAGAAGGCGAATTATTTGTGCCTGCATGCTGTCTGACATCTGCAGCAGCACATACTCATAAGGTATGGATTATTGGATTAGGTGACTTTTCATTCTGACAAACTTTATTTGGACATGACAGATGCACATCCTTATGTTCAAGCACCAATGAAAGGAATTAACATTGAATTGAAAGTATGTAAGGACAAGAGATCATGGCCTGTTCCCACAGGTCTATATGTTTTTCAAGCCTTTTGGATTTGCTCTAGACAAAACTCTCTAGACTGTTTGGATAACACAACTGAACTATGCCTGGGCCCACAATTGGGGTGCCATTTAGCTGTTGTTACTCTTAAAGACGACCCCCCCACCCCATTTCTTTTCTTTTTTTGGACAATTAATCTAAGAAAAGAAACATGCATTTCCAAATTCAAAAATGTGTTAGCAACAATCTCTCTCTCTCTCTCTCTCTCTCTCTCTCTCTCTCTCTCTCTCTCTCTCTCTTGCAAGACATCTGTTTTCTTAAAAGATTAACAGGGTTCAGGTCATTTTAGCACAGAATTAGCAAATACACATAATGGTTAAGTGGCGCCCATGTAAATAGCTTGAAGACATGTAAAGGACATAAATTAATTGTAATTATTTACTTTTAATTGTAATTAATCATTTGCATTCAGTTTATATTTTGGGTAACAGGTTTGTACTTATCACACACTTAGCAATATCCTTGACAATGAAAAATAAAGAAAGAGACAACTTAGTTTTCTTCGTCCGATCTTCAGGAAATTTGGATGATGTAACTTCCTGCTGAATATTTGTTTAATATTCCAAATACTTCATAGGCGTGAATGTGTTTTGGGAACAGGCTTGAGTGAATGTTGTGAGACATAATGTACAATTTCCATAACCTATAATAGCTGAATTATGGAAAAGGGATGCTTCAAGCATGCAATATTAAATGTATTCACACATTTATGCAAAAAATATAAGTTATAATACAATTTTTAAAATTTATTTTCATGATTATATTTCAAAGTAGTTATAGTACAGTTATAGTGGGCTAGGAGAGGTTAAAAAATCCCGTCTAAGTGCTGTACAAGTTTTATTCATGTTTTAAGTTATTTATTGACATATGTACATGTAATATCGGTGATATCACAAACAGCACCACAAATCACCCATCTAGATTTCAACAACAGTATATCTGGATTTACAAAGTAAAATAGGTTTAGTTAACAACAAATGGATGAAGTGCAAGTATCACTTCAGGGTTTGAGTTACATTTGAGTTCATAAGTTTACATACACTTTGCAGAATCTGCAAAATGTTAATAATTAATACACGATCATCCATTTCAAGAGTTTACACCCCCCTGGCACTTAATGTATCGTGTTGAATTCTTGAGCATCAGTGAATGTTTGGACCTTTTGTAATAGTTGTGTACGAGTCCCTCAGTCGTCCTCAGTGTGAAAGATGGATCTCAACATCATATAGCCGCTGTTGGAAATGGGTCAAATATGCAGAAGATGCTGGAAGAGCAAAGAATGTGCAGGACCTGAAGGATTTTTCTGAAGAACAGTGGGCAGTTTAACTGCTCAGGACATACAAGGGACTCATGAACAACTCTCACAAAACATAAAAGCAGTCATTGATCATCCAGGTAACGACACACGGTATTAATAACCAAGAGTATGTAAACTTTTCTGAACTGGTTCATTTGTGTAAATTCAGTTATTATTGTGTGTCCTGTGGACTAAATGTAAACATCTGTTATGTGCAATCGCTTATTCAGGGCAGAACTAAATAACAAAACAAAATGCAATTTTATTATTTTTTAAATGATTAACATATTTCTAAACTTATGGTGTATCTAAACTTATGATGTCAACTGTATATGCTGCATCTATAGCTTTAGAAGAATCAGTTTGAGCAAGAGACTGAAAACGATTCAGAGTTTGTTTAGTGACATAGTTTGATAGCTTATTTCACAAATTCCCAATCCTGGTTCTGGAGTACACATGTCCTGCACATTTCAGTGTTAACAGCACTTCCTGGGTAGATGTGGGTATGTTAGAGCTGAGAAAACACTTAAATGTGCAAAACAGAGGGTACTCCAGGACCAGGTTTAGGGACCTGTGGCCTATGTCAGTAGAGCTTTCCACTAGCTGTACATAATTTACTGCATAAACTGATGTAATTTTTGAGACTTTATGTTCAATAAGCTCCTGTAACAAATCCACGTGGTGTCTGGGTGTTGTGTCCATACACTGAACTCTCATCCTCTTTACCCTCTCTCACATAAGACTTTTATAATAGTAGAATAGTAGTGGCTTTTAAGAAAGTAGAGGCATGCACTGGAGGCAGGAACCTCTTGGGGGGCTTTGTGAAAGGTGCTTGATGCATTCTTGGCTCTGCTCTGTGTTTAGTTAATATGAAGCAGTATGATATCTCTGAACAACTGGCAGGTTATGAGAGGGAGTGAAGCTGAAGATTAGCCGACTGAGGCATGTGTTATTCAGCCAAGAGTCCCAGGCTTCCTCCATGGTTTTTAAACAAGATTTTTATCAGGATGTGACCAAAGAGGATCCTTGGGGTCAACTGAAAATGTCATTTTCTTTTAGATTTAAAAGATGCACATGCTCAGTTAAATTATATAATTATAAATATACTGTAGGTTGAAGAGATGAAGGGAGTTTGTGAAGATTGTTGCTGAGAGATTGTGTGTGTGTGTGTGTGTGTGTGTGTGTGTGTGTGTGTGTGTGTGTGTGTGTGTGTGTGTGTGTGTGTGTGTGTGTGTGTGGTATTTACCATGACTATTCATTTTCTCACTCTCTCATCACCCAGCTTGCAGCTGTCTCATGGATCCACTAGTTTCCATGCCATCGTTACACCCACAATTTTTTTTTTCTAAGTGAGGGAGCCATGGCATATCAGCCTATCTAGCATAAACACATCAACTTCAGTTGGTTTTGATGTATATGACTATCCCAAATACACATCAGAAACCTAGTATGTTATTTATAAGATTTCAGCACTAGGAAATATTGAATGCATAAGATCAGGTAAATAATTTATGGAGACACTAATTAATGATCCTTGTACATATGTACAGGCATGTTCACAAATCCCTGAGGTCCAAGTCCAAGTCAAGTCTCAAGTCTTTGAGGTGGAGTCCAAGTCAAGTCTTAAGTCTTTGAGGTGGAGTCCAAGTCAAGTCTCAAGTCTTTGAGGTGGAGTCCAAGTCAAGTCTTAAGTCTTTGAGGTGGAGTCCAAGTCAAGTCTCAAGTCTCAAAAATAATGATCACTCGGAACTCAATTTTTAAGTCATTTTTATTGGAAATTCAGTTTGAAGCAATCTTACAGCATGACTAGCTTGATTACTCTCCTTCAAAGTGCCCTTCAGAGGGTGATTTATACCATTTGGAACGCAGAGACAGTCACCACGAGAAAAAAAACTTGCTGTGTATTTTGAGCTATTGGAGTTGCCGTATTTTACTGTAGTTCTCAAGCAATGATGGGTAAAGTAGTCTTACAGTGAGCGCAGGCAGTAACAAAACCCCCTGTGAATAGATGCAAACTTGGATATTATATACATATGGTAGCTAATACTTGGGGGGACAGGGTGGGGGGGGGGCATGGAAACATTTGTACTTCTTGAAAATGGACAGCAAGCAAGCCTCTGACAGCTGTGTAACACTGCAGCTTCCCTTTGGATTAATTGATTGCTTTTCCAATCAAATGACACAAAGATTATCACAAGGTAATGAATGAATGAATGAATGAATGAATGATGAATGAATGAATGAATGCCTTTTATTGTCACTATACATATGTACAATGAAATTAAGAGCCACTCCTTTTTGTTCCGTGCAAACATATACATTCAATACACAAGAAGAATAAACAGATAATACACAGATAAATAAATAAGATAAATAAACAAAATAAATAAACAAGATATACAATATATGCAAGATATATGCACGATAGATAGATATTTGGGTGGATGGCGGAGGTACTATGAATTGCACAGTTTGAGACAATATATACATATGCTGTGGACTCAGTACATGTGTTTATTTATCATGGTAATAGCTTTTGGGAAGAAACTATTCTTAAATCTACTAGTCCTTGTTTTGATGCACCTGTAACGTCTCCCTGAGGGCAACAGATTGAACAGATCAAAGCCAGGGTGAGAACTGTCCTTAATGATAGTTTTTCCTCTGCTGAGGCAACGGGAAGTATAAATATCCATCAGGGAGGGGAGAGGGCAGCCAATGGTAAGACTTGGTAATATTTTTATTCTTTCTTGTTCATTTCTATAATAGCACTTTTCGAGTGGTTGATGAGCATGGATCTTCAGATGTGTCACGTGTGTATATGATAATGCTGTTTAGAGATGAATTGTTGTGATACAGTATTTGTTGCTTCAGCACATACTGATAAGGAATGAATGAATGAGGAATGAATAGAAAATGTGGTGTTTGATGCTGTCATGTGGAGTAGTAAAGAGAGAAGGTAATCGGGAACGTCTTTCACATATGTAGAAGATTATACAAAACAATTGCACACTTCTATCTCTTGTACTTCTCTCAGTATGTACATGCAACCTATTTACTCATTCTGGTACCACTCTCGCGTCCTGTTTACCAAATCAGCTCTAGGTTTGACTCTTTCCTTCTTCTTTTATTCCCAAGGCACCTGCATCCATCTCATTCTCATTCACTGCCAACGTTTGCCTGAGGATAGAAAAGACAAGACATTAATATGGATGACATGTCATAGCTTTTGAGCTATGCAAGATTTAAGCTTTTTGTACGAGATACAACTAACGACTAGTTTTCACAGCTAGCATGATTATAATTTAGATGTAACTAGTGACTGTGCAGAATTGTGTGCACTCAGCATTTACCAAACAAGGGCACATGTTAACAACACCTAGAGCTCTTTCCAAACCACATTGATCCAGCTGATGGATTGATTGTACAGGCCACATATGCTGACTCATACAGAGGAGTATTTGAACCTTTTTAGGAATGTTCCATGGGTTATCACTGAATAAAAATGTTATTACAAAATTAAATTATCACTAAATCCTAAGGTCAATCAATCAATCAAAATACATTTATATAGCACATTTAAAAACAGCAGTTGTTGACCAAAGTGCTGTACAAAAGTAGCCAACATATAATACAGTGCTGTGAAAAAGTATTGAATTATTGTTTTTTATGTATATCGTATACTAAATGGTTTTAGATCTTCAAACAGAATACAAAATAAAACAAAGGCAACCTGAGTAAACACACTATACAGTTTTTGTTTATTATTTTTTATTATTGAAGCAAAAAAAGTGATCCAACACCTATCACCCATGTGAAAAACTAATTGCCCCCTTAAATTTAAAATCTGGTTGTGCCACCTTTAGCAGCAATAACTGCAACCAAATGCTTCTGATAACTGGAGATCAGTCTTTCACTTACTACTAGGACTAGGATTTACTCATGTGCTTTGGATCATTGTCTTGCTGCGTAATCCAGTTGTTCTTGAGTTTCAACTTACGGACTGAAGACCAGACATTCTCTTTTAGGATTTTCTGAGAGCGCAAAATCCATCTTCCCTCAATTATTGCAAGTTGCTCCACCACCATGCTTGACTGTAGGTATGATGTTCTTTTTGTGGAATACTGTGTTTGGTTTACACCAGATATAACGGGACTCCTGTCTTCCAAACAGTTACACTTTCGATTCATCAATCCACAGAACATTCTCCCAGAAGGTATGAGGATCATCAAGGTGTGTTTTGGCAAAATTCAGACGAGCCTTAATGTTCTTCTGGGTTCTCGTCTCTCCTCCATGGATGCCATTTTTGCCCAGTGTCTTCCGGATAGTGGAGTCACGAACAGTGACCTTTATTGATGCAAGAGAGGCCTGTAGGTCTTTCGATGTTGTCCTTGGCTCTTTTGTGACATGCTGGATGAGTCGTTGCTGTGCTCTTGGAGGAATTTTAGAAGCTCTGCAACTTCTGGGAAGGTTCACTACTGTGCATAGCTTTTCTATTTGGAGATAACGGCTCTCACTGTGGTCCTTCGGAGCCCCAGAGTCTTTGAAATCGCTTTGTAACCCTTCCCAGACTGATGGAATTTCTTTCAATTTTGGTGTAGTGTGTTACTGGGTAAGACCTTTTAACCAACTTCATGCTGTTTTATTTAAGTGTTGATTTGATTGAACAGGGTTTGCAGTAATCAGGCCTGATTGCGTCCACTCCAGCTGAACCCCATTATGAATTAAATTTTCTAAATTTGGGGAACTAATAACTACAGGGGCAAATACATTTTCACAAAGGCCCAGTTGGTATTGGATGACTTTTTTGCTTCAGTAACCAACATTATCATTTAAAAACTGGATTTTTGTGTTTACTCAGCTTGCCTTTGTTTTATCTTGGATTTTGTTTTAATTTTTGAAACAATTTAGTATGAGATATACACAAAAACAGAAGAAATCAGGATGGGACAAATGCTTTCACAGCACTGTAAATAGTAAGAAAAATTATGATTAATAAAATAACACCAAAGAATGACACTACACAAAAAACATCAGAGATATAAACAAAATCTGAGAAATCAAGTGGTGCAAGCCTATGGAGATCCTTATATACAAACAATAAGACCTTAAATTGAATCCATTACATTTCACACACTTCTAATTATATACCTTTTATTTCTCGTATTTAGTGAATAATGTAGTTAGAAGTGAAACCAAAAGAAAAATCCATGCAAAATCCAGGAATTCCTTGGAATTATGTAGCAAAAAAGAGAGAAAATGCAAACATATTACATATACTAGCTTTATACCAGGGGCTGTAAACATGTTCTACTTGTTTAATCTTGTGTAATAGGTTTACAAGGTGAATTACCACCAAAAGGTTGTTTCTCTTCATTTGAAAAGCACATTTCCTTTAAATGTTTTTGAGTATTTACTGCACACCCATCTAATGATATGGAAAATGTTTTTTTGTTTGTTCTCAAAGTTGAACTCCTTTCACTCTGTGCAGCTCCAGCCATTAACTTCATCCCGCTTGAAGCGGTATCTTCATTGACATTTGCAGTATTGAAATATAAATTGTAGGTTTCATCTGCATATAAAACTTTTCAGAGCTGCCTGGCGCCATCCTTGATTTCTCTCTGTAATTTCGTTGCAGTCTGTTGAAAGATGTATCGCGCTCTTGTGCAGACTAATATAAGTTTTATAGCTGGGTATTATGGAAGCATAAAACATCGAGTGAAAATGCAAATTAGTTCAGGGCAGCTGAAGTAATAAGAAGCTTCGGGGTAACAAGAAAGTAGCACTTATAAAGAATTATAACGTGTAACATTTGATTTAGGTGCCCATGAATAGTAATGCAGGCTAATGAATTCATGCAAATGGCATCGTTGCTAACACGAGCAAAATGGATTATACATTGAGTTTTAGGATGAGGTCAATGGGAACATTTAATTAAGCTTAATGTTAACTCTAGTTCCTTTTACAATACTGACTATAAAAAGCGTAAGTCTTAATTAATATTTTAGCCTATATTGTTCCAGATTGGTTGCACTGCTATAAAGGAAGAGACCTGCTATACTGGGAATTGACTACAAATAAAAAAGGAAGGAAATGAGAGGAAATGCGTTTTTTAAATCTCTCTCAAAACTAATCATCATACTTCTTGTTTCAGGCCCTCTTTTTTTATATCTATTATATAATCATGCTGGTGGGCATATAAGCATTGTTTTGGAGCATTTGCTGAATTATTGTTCCTGCAGTGCTATGACAACAAAAGTATCCTAATTTTCCCTCTGAATCGTCTCTGTTTGCATAGCTGGAAACTCTAACATGTGTTCCAGGAGTGATGAGTGTCACCATGTACAGAATGAGGCACAGCAAATGTGTTACATGCTTTTTTATGTCCAGACCCGACTGTAGCTGTGCAGCCGTTAAGACATTCTCAGACCATGCCTGTTTCCTGTAAACTGTTTTCACATGGAAGGGAAGGATGAAATGCCTGAAGCCTGTCAATAGCTTTTAGCACACCCAGGGTGTGGGTTCAGCTGTGCTTTTTATGTCCAAGTGCTTTAATGCTCCAAACCCCCAATTACAACACCAGAGGCTCTACAGACAAATATTAGCTGCATGTAAAAAAAACCCCAAAAAACCCCCCTCTATTCAGAGATATTGGAATACACTGAAAGAAGTATCTCCCTGCTGCATTGAGAGGTTTTGAAACCATTTAAACACACACACACACACACACACACACACACACACACACACACACACACACACACACACACACACACATATATATATATATATATATATATATATATATATATATATATATATATATATATATATATATATATATATATATATACTGGTTACTGTGATGGGAGCACCTGGCACCCAGCTTATTCATGCATTTATCCAATCAGCCAATGATGTTGTGGAAGTGCAATCCATAATATTATGCAGTTAACCCTTTCTCACAGTACACTGAAATTCCATTCTGCCAGTGGGATGGAAGTTCACTTATCAGACATTTTCAATCAGTATAAACAAATCCATTATTTTAACGCTGCAAGTCTGTTATAAGATTAGTCAGGACACTGTTGGGTTTCTGTGTATAGAGTATGGTGACTGTGTTCCGCAGCTGGTGAGCAGGGCAATAGGAAAGGGGAGTTGTGTGAGCCCCCTGCTGGCCAAACAATTCACACCTCTCCACAATAACATTGGTACAGAGATAAAATAGACAGCACAACTAAACCTTTTTTCTTTTCTTTTTTTTTTTTTAATAGTAAAACACCATATACAACTGCCACAATATCTGCCACAATAAAAATCTAACATTTATGTAGCTATGTTATGTTAGTAGGCTAAGTTAAAAAAAAGAAGTACCTTGAAAAGCTTGAAAAACTTAAAACGTAAAAAATGGAAGTGTCAACTTCCATATGAGCCATTAACCACTACTGTGGTGTGTGACATCACAAATAAATTAAATGCTGAACTTGGGCACCTCAAATTTGGCATCTGGAAAAAAAGAGATGCTCCCATTTCCGAAACGGCTGATCTCCTAGGATTTACACACACAACAGTTACAACAGAAGAGACTTTAAACAGAAGGGTGCAAAAAATTTAAGACATCCAGTTCTGCAGGCAGAAACTGCTTTTGGATAAGAGAGGTCAGATGAGAATGACCGGACTGGTTCAAGATAAAAGGAATGCTGTGGTCACTCAAATAACAACTCTTTACAATCATAGTGAACAGAAAAGCATCTCGGACTGCATAGCATGCTGAACCTTGAGGAAGATGGACTACAAGAGCAGAAGACCACTTTGAGATCCACTCCTGTCAGCCAAGTAAAGGAATCTGAGGCTCCCCAAAAATGGACAGTTCATGATAGAATGTTCCAGCATGCAGCTGCCTGATTCGTATTTGTGCCGACTGAGGTCTGCAAAATAAGTTTGGTTAGTAGCCTCGTAATTAATCCCTTTGTGATTAAGCTGTCCAAGTCTTTATTCTAAACACAGTAATTTACCAGAAATGTGTGGGCTTCTAGCCAGCCTTTATATATTTATATGGGAATGGAATAAAAAGTACCGGATACAATCTTACAAAACACAACAAAGCAGCGTTTCTCATCTGGATATCTGATAATCTTATCTAGATACTGTAGACTTGGAAATAAGAACTGCTCCTGTAGTCATGAAAACTATTCTGTGCTCATCTCAGAACATTATGCTTATACTGAACATGCTGTCAATACATTACTTTACTTTATACATTACATCAATTACTTTAATTTATTACTTTACTCTTCTACACCCATATATTGTAATGGTTTATAATCCCACTTGCTCATATGAGGTCTAGATTGACAAGATATCTGTAAAGCCTCTTTGTGACTTTGTGCCTATTGTTAAATGCACTTTGCAAATACATTTTAATTGAAAAGCCCTGACAACCCAGATGCCTTCTGGATAGCATCTGTTTCTTTATTTTGTATTTCCATAATATATGTAGAATTATGTAGATTTGTCATGTGAATGTGCAGAATGCATCATAAGGCCTATTATCTGTCTTCTTTATTAGAGGGCTCACTGCTGTTATGCAAGAAACCTCTCTGCTCTTGAAGTCAGAACTTTGGTCTCGGGTAATAATCTGGACACAGTGGAGTATATAATCAACTCTGAAAACTTCAAAACACTTTTGTCTGCTTAGTTATTTTCACGCAGGACTGATCAAACAAACATATTGGACAGTAAGGAAATGCCAATCTGCCTACAACGCATGTGTTTGGATTGGGGGAGGAAACCCCCCAAGGCACAGGGAGAACATGCAAACTCCACACACACAGAGCAGAGGTGGGAATTGAACCCACAACCCTGGAGGGGCTAACTACTAAGCCACCACTTTGTGATACACTAATATTGGCACCTTGGTAAATATGACCAAAGAAGGCTGAGAAAAATGTATTGTTTATACTTTTGATCTTTTATTTTTTTTAAAAATCACAAAAATACTCTGCTCTGATGGATATCAAACATTTGCAAACACAATTCAAATATCAACAGACATTAAATGAAAACCTGACTGGCTCTGCCAGAAAGCTTAAAATGAGCCGTGACTGGATCTTCCAGCAGGACAAAGATCCAATATATATATTAATATCAACACAGGGGCCTGTTCCCCAACTTGAAACCCATAGAAAACCTGTGGGAAGAACTAAAGAAGAGAGTCCACCAGCGTGGACCTCGAAATTTGAAGGATCTGGCGAGATTCTGTATGGAGGAATGGTCTCAGATCCCTTGCCATGTATTCTCCTCATCAGGCATTATAGGAGAAAACTCAGAGCTGTAATCTTGGCAAAGGGAAGTATTGACTAAAAAGGTGCCAATAATTGTTGCACACCTATATTGAACAAAGATATTTTTTTTGATAAACCTGTGTTTTGTTTGCAATTGTTTGATATCATTGAGAGCAGAGTATTTTTGTGAATTTTTTTTAACAAAAGATCAAAAGCTTAAACAATAAAGACAATTTTTCACAGCGTTCACACCAAGGGTGTCAATATTAATGGATGGCACTGTATATCATACAATTCTGCACCAAATCCGCCATTTCCTGAACAGGTGTCTTACATTCATTGAGAAAAGGCTTTTACATGGCTGATCTCTGGACACTATGGAGTGGAGTATGACATAATCAGTGTAGTTTTCAGTGGCTTTCAGCCTTTATTCAAATATTCAACAACAATAACAATAATAATAATAATAATAAAGTTAATGATAAAAGTTACATTTGACTAGCCAGCAATTTTAAGGGAAACAAAAGACTTGTATAATTTTTTTTCGCTGTTTTATTGTGCACAAAAAAAGCACTAGTCACCAAAATAAATGTCACTGGCCTTGAGAAACCTTTACTTTTTTTTTCTCCTGTCACACAAAGCTACACTGTTTTTTTTTTATTGCTATCTCAAAAATAAGAAAGTTCTTTGCTCCCACCTAGACAGTTTCTTTTCATCTTGAACTCCTGGGAGGAATTAAAGCCCTTTACCTTCAGTGAAGGAGGTGCATTTGACGTCAGCCCTTGTAGTGTTGCTGCGCAGAGTAAGGTGACGTGAGTAGAGTGCAGATGCAGGTCTCTCTCTCTCCTTTCCCCTGCTGGCCAATCACAGGCAAACTTTGGGGGTCTGCATCTGGCAAGACTGGTGTGTGAACCGCATAGCAATCACCCTGCCATTGACTGTGAAGAATATGAATGAAGGTCGAGTGTCAGTCACTTGTTGGTGCACCTAAACTCACACCACTCTACCCTCGATGTAATGATGTCCATATTCTCGCTTTCAAAATATCAGTCAAGTATCTTGCTGCAATTTTACATACTGTGCTGCAAATAATCCACTGGGGATTGAGCAAGTGTCATTTTCCTTTCATTGATTAATAGCACACTGTCCCTGTTTGACAATTGCAGAAAGACGACATGTGAAAATGAGCTGCGATAGGTGTCTTGCTTTAGTGCTTTGCAGCAGTATGATGGGGTTGTAATAAGAGCTCTTTATCTGATTATAAAGTGTAGCAGAGACTGAAATAGAGCACAACTGCATGATTAGCCAGCTGCCCAAACAAAAAGTGTGGCAGGAACGGCACTTATGAATGCAGAGCACAGAGAGAGCTTTTTAATTTAGCATTGCGTACCTGGCCTCCTCTGACATTCTCTAATGGCAAGCTGACCTGCACCACCACAGAAGAAAGGAAAATAAAATATGAGCCAAGTAAGTGGATGACGAAGGATTTCATAATGAAAATGTCTGGGCTACGCATGTAACCCTATTCCCTGAGAACGGAACAAGACGTTGCGTGAGCTTTATGCTGTGGGACACACACCCTCGCGCGTGACTGTTATCTGAAGCTTGTGTAACATCATGCCTATTTATAAGCCTGCTGTGATCAGTTGACGTGGCAATCGAGCGCGTCGCGTGATATAAAAACGGCACCTGTGAACTGTGCCGTCAGCCTCTATTACCTGATGCAAAGATGCAATTCACAGGCTTGCCACAGGATGACAAAGCTATGCAACATCTTGTTCCTTTCTCAGGGAACAGGGTTACATGTGTAACCCAGACTTTCCCTTTCAAAGGGAACTCAGCGTTGCATGAGCTTTACGCTGTGGGAACCAGAATACCCACTCTGTCATACTGAGGTCATGGCCTCTTCAAAAGGTCCAAGCCTGAGAGTCACTGCAAGACACTCAAGCCCGGGGTGGAATGTATATCCAGGTTGTAATATCGAATTAATATGTGTGGCATATTCCATCCTGCCACAGCACATACATCCTGTAAGGTACCTCTTAGGACAAAGCCCTCGAGGAGGTGACCCAGCCAACACCCTCCCCTCAGCCCCCCCTCCTCGTGGAATGAGTCCTTATGCCCAGAGACGTAGCGAGACTGTACGCCTCATATGCGATAGAGATTGCTTTCACTATCCAATTTGAGATTCTCTGCTTTGATACAGCATCACCCTTACTGTCGCCGCCAAAGCAGACCAGCAGGTACTCCGACATACACCACTGGCCAAACTGGTGGACGTAAGTACAGAGAGCCCTTACTGGAATTAGGTGCAATTTCTCTTGTTCCGGTGTGAGGAATGGAGGAGGCCAGAAAGCCTACAACACCACTGGATGGGTAGCAGATGTAGGCACTTTAAGAATATAATCTGGCCTAGGATATAGGAAGACCTTGGCTAATCCAGGGGCAAAGTCAAGGCAGGACGGGGCAACAGAGAGAGTTTGTAGAACTCCTACTCACTTGCCAGATATTTGAACTTTCATGACAGCCAGTTCAGGTCATAGTGAAAGCCCGGGCTTTTAAAGATTTCTGTTTTTTTCTCTTATAATATGTATTGTTTACTCCATTTTTCTAGGGCAGCAATCAACCAACTATTAATAGTGCTATAAACAGGTATAAAGGAGACGCATCAATGCATGCATGTACACACGTATTTTGGCAGTGTTGTTCATTAGAACGTGACAGTGCACACAGCATGTGAAACAAATTCCAGTCACTGTATCCTTCCTTTCAGAACCGGTTTAGAGGACAATAGTGAGACCTAAATTTAAACATTTACACATGACAAAAGATGGCTTTGGAGGAAGTTGTTCTGATTATACATATCCGATTCTATTTTTGCAATGTGAGAATTTTCAGAAAGGAAAAATGACATGTTATCGTTAAACTCATAATTTCTAGGATACCTTGTGAATACCAAACTCTTTGTCCTATGACCCCTTCATTTGGCTACCAAAGAGCCTCAGTTAGCAGATTAATATGCCAAACAAAAAATAGAGCTTAATTACTCAGAAGAGAGTTAGTATGACTGCCATTAATGTCCATACTTTTGCATGACTTGACTTATCAAGTATGATGTGAGAGGAAAAGGTGACCTGCTAATGTCATCACCTGCATTCTGAAGACAGAAACATGGAGGTACAACTTCAAATCATATGTCCATGGAGCACTGGGATAAAAATAAATTAGTGCAGTGCTTAAGGCATGGAAACTGTTCTAAGCCAAAGGATACCCATGAGCTTAGCCTCTCTGTCTGCCTCTCAAACTTCAGTTATTTGCATGTGTTTAAACCTCCCGGAACCATTTATAATGCAGGTCACATCAATGTTCTCCATTCAGCAGTGTAGTGCTTTAAAGGGGTTTATTGTCTGTGTAGCACTTACTTACTTATTCCTTCAAGAATAAAAAAGTATACACTACCCAAAAAATGTTAGGGACTAGGTAACAAATGAGATTATGTTAAACAATAATTCAGTTTGCATAAGGTTGTGGCAGTATGATGGTATATAAAATATTCAGGGATATATCTAACTGTACTTTGCTATTATACTTACACATAATTTAAGGGGTTTTATACTTAATCAGAAAATTAAATGTTCTTTAACATGTTCTTTCACTTAGTCACATTAAAATCATTTTTTTACTCCTTAAATTTCATGTCTGTGAAGGAATGAAATACATCAATCAATTATGTTGATTACCGAAGTGCTTCATACCTCTTCTAACCACAGCCAGTCTCTGTGTTAGTTGTTACTATAAAAACGGCAACATGAATACATTAATATCAACCTGTGATTTGTGATTATTAGAGTTACCACACATTTAAGCATGGACATTTTGTATAGCTTTCACTATATAGGTATATGTTGTTTAGCTAAATATTATACATAGTTCCCATACTTACCCTTAGGTATATTGTCATGGTAGCACCAAAGAGGCTCAGAACTACACTACCCCTCAGCCCCAGCATGTCACATGTTACTATCACTCACACCTGTTTCCTGTTTCACCTTGATTAGCACTACTATTTAAGTTCTAGTTTTTCAGTGTTGCATTCTGATGTATTGCCATTCATTGCTGTGTGTGTATGCGCCACAGTATCATATGTTTTTGCCACATACCCACAGTATGCTTTATTTACTTTATTTAATAAATTCTCTGTGCTTGTATCTGCCTTCGACTCCCATTTGTGATATATATTTTCTGTACCTTTTTCCCGACCTCCTGAAGGCAATAAATAGAGCTGTGATATTTACACGTATAACATTAGAACATTTTAATTAAAATATTCTATTTTAAAAGAGCTTGCTTTTAAAAGATCATACCACACATTTTAATATTTGCCTTATTGTTTGCTAACCAAAATTTGTTTTATCTGTTTATCAAAAGCGCTGACTTTCTGTCTATTTACTCATGATTTTGCAAGTGCATTAGTCTAGCATTTAGCAACATCATCACAATATGCTTAGCCAATACCTTATTTTGTAGAGAATGAACAAAACAGTATATTCACAAAAAGTGAACCCAGGATCCATAAAAATAATCAGTTATTATAAAAACACAAAACTAATAATTGTCTTCATGTTACATGTGCAAGCTGTAAAGCTGATCAGCCACAAACAGCCCTGCTGAAAAAAACACACCAATAGAAACCCTCATAGAACTTCTAATGTTTTTAATGGTTATGATGGGAATTGTATTGGTTTTAATGGAAACGGCAATGGACCCTGTGGGTCTCTACTGGTAATTTGTTGCCTTCTGTTGGTGGCAGGTTATGTCTAGTGGATACCCTTAAGAAACAACAAACATTCTTAATACAACCTACTAGTAATGGAAACCATTTGGTAATGGTTTTAATGGTTAACAGCTGATTGTCTGTAATGGTGTTTGTAATGGAAACCATTGTTGCTGTGATAGAAGGCTTCACCAAAAGCAAGATATTGGATTTTGCAGTTATCAAATCATTTCACCCCAATTATTAAACTTGACTCTAGAAAAATAAACACTTTCTCATAAAAAAAAGATACACGTTTTCTGTTTAACAGTGTTTACATTAAGGCTATACTCATAGAACATGTGCTTATCACAGTTGCAGCACATGCAGCAGGGTGAGATTTCCTGCCAGCGGTGTCAGGCTTTTCCGCAGGCTTATCGAACGTGTTTAATTAGAGCTGGTGAATGTGGTTCACACCCTCTGAAAGCTCTAGCAGTGAAGAACTGACTATAAAGCCTGACACTGATTTGTAGCTTGCAGTTAAAACTGAGCTGAGATCAGCTGTAAAGGCGAACGTTCACACAGTGTAAAGGCGCTGGACATGCTGTCTCAGAACGTCCCAGTGTTGATGGATGACGGTTTACTCCACAGGGACCTGCTGTGGGTGTTGGCAGATTTTCACAGTATTGTTCTCCAAGCTGCGATCTCTCCGGTAGGAAGCCCCCGCCACACTTTTCCCAGAGCTTTCCATCAGGATGCAACCCCTACCATCCCCCATTCCCACCCACGTCCTCTGCAATCCACACCCCCTTTGCTGCTTTCACAGAACTTCCTATGCAACAGCCTTAGAGCTTAATTCTCCAGATGTTTCATTTGCTTACGCTTACAAAATCAAACTATCAAGGTGAATTTCACAGGGTAGAAATATTTTTGCCATATTTTTGTTTGTTTGCCATATTTAGCTACTGCACTGATTAAACAACCCAGCCCTATACTACTTTTACTTTTACTTGTTTTTTCCTTAAAGGAAAAAGTGTCAGTATAATTTACTTTTTCTTGAATTAAGACTCTAGACATGACAGGAAATCCGGTGGCAATTCTTTAACTACAATAAATCGTCTCCAAATAGACACAAATAGACTTTAACGTATCTGTAAATTAGCACCTGTAGGCTAATGATTAAACTGTGAAATGGACCATTGTACACTGAGGCTAGACAACAGCACTTGGTTGGAGTGTTGAGGAGCACGTTTTGTGGAGGAAACAGGATAAACAATGTCAGTGACTGTGGAATTTAGTGCCGTAGGAGCTGAGAACATGTTAAATGAGAGACCTCTGGGGAAAAAAAACTGCAGACCGAACAGTTAGGGATGCAAGAATCTGACAGTCCATCTGGACATGATCATAATCCCAAACTGCACTATCGTCACTTTAACTCTACCATGGTCTAAGACTGACCTACCAACTAAAGACTGAATAAAAGTATGACCTCACTCAACAAGTGCAATATTATTATTACATGACTATGTGCAATAACTGTATATATTTATTCACTTAGTACTGATACATTAGACCATTAAAAAACCCTGCATGTATCTGCTACCCACCGCTGCTATACTCTCTCTCTCTCTCTCTCTCTCTCTCTCTCTCTCTCTCTCTCTCTCTATATATATATATATATATATATATATATGTATACATACATATAGTGTTTGCAATAGTTTTATATCCATGAGAGCAGAGTATTTTTGTGAATTTATTTAAATAAAAAGTTCAAAAGGTTAAACAACAAAGACAATTTTTCACAGCCATCTTTGGTCATATTTACCCAGGGTGCCAATATTAGTGGAGGGCACTGTATTTGAATAGGTGAGTTATGTCCATAAAATAAATCTGTACTTAGGGAGTATGTGGTGCTTATTTTGTAGTTAAAGTGATCCCTGGTTAAAGAAAAGATGCCCAGGTACATAATAAGCTATAATGAGTAATCTTACAAACAATCTAACTGAAGGGCACCTGCTAATCTTTTATTGTCATATCCTGTTTGTAGCCCAGTCAGGGCATAAAGGCTCCTTGGGAAAACACACTTCCCTGCGTGCAAGGCATTTTCATGACATCTATAAACAGGGAAAGAGAGAGTGGAGGCCCTGGCAGTTGAGAGATAAGATAGAAAATTGTTAAAGGCTGGAAACTGCAGCATGACACGAGATTCAGTGCTTATTTAAAGCACTTGCGTAACGAAACTAATTACTTTAGTTGATTTGGGCTTTGCTGTCTCCCATCGATAGTCATCGCATATCAGAAAAATCAGGGCGTGATATCACAGAAAAATCAGAGCAAATTTTTGATACATAAATGTATCTGCAATATATTTAAGAAATAAGCCCTGATTTTTCTAGGCCATGGATTGCACTGGACACGAGGCAGGAATACAGCCTGGATGGGACGCAGCGGGATCATACACACACAAATTTGCACATTCATGTTTTTGAGTGATAGCATGTCCTGTAAAACTCATTCAGTGGCTACTGACCCAAGCCCGCACGTCTGTATTTCACATACATTGCTAAACAGTGTAGTGAAGAACACAGTGTGCTGTAGGGACACAGGAGTGGAAATGTCTGTGAGGCCTTAATTTAGGACACATTACTAGGACACATGACTCCATGACACAATCTTTCAAAACCTTGTGATTATGAGCTACAGGATTTCATACCACATGCACTGATGAATTGTGATCTGATTGCTCAGAAGGTGTTGATTAATGTTCTACAGTATAACAGCTGGCTGCAGGACGAATCACAGCTTTATTTTAATGCACTTTTGTTTCTATAGTAACAGCAGAGTCTTGTATGGCTCCACATAATCTACGTCTGATGAACAGATTAAAAATGCATGTTGTTATTTAACAAATAAAAACATATAATCATTGATACAATGAATTTTTAAAATTTATTTATATATATTTCATATTATTTTACACTTATAGAAGGAGCCTCCAGTGGCAGCACTTTGTAACAGCTAGAGGTAAAACTGAAACTTTCAGCTTCTTGGTATCGTGACAAGCTGCATTTTGTGGTCTTCAAGAGAGAGTAACAGAAAAGATAACAGGAAATAACCTGTCTTGCAGATGTTCACTAAATGCAAATTGTTAAAATGCAAGCTGTATCATTTATTAATCAATCCAAAAATTGTAATCTTTGGCAAATTGTAATCACTGGCAAATTGCTATCATATAAGAAGAATGAAACACTTTGGGATATGCCGTTACAGGAAACTCATCAGCTTTAGGATGGGTACACCCCTCTGCTTCGTGTCAGTACCAGCTAACACCTCAGATCTCGGTGGTTTTTGATTGGAGAGAGATTTGTTCTAGCACAGAGTCATACACACTAACGGGTTGTGGCCATCGTATTTGGAAAGTGGATAACACTCTGACAGGTGAAAATATGTTCTAACACATACTGTAAGAATTTGATTTACACCCTAAAGTGCGGTAGATCCTCAAGAAACTTATAAAACAAACGCGACGACTGCCTGTGACTCAGAAGAGCAAATAAGTGTGAGTGCTTTCCACACATCTGCAAGCCAGTGCAAAGAAGTGCTAAAGAATTCACGGAAACTCCTCAATACTCCTCTCATTTTTCACGGGTGTGCTCCTCTGGTCAGAACGCCATTCACATATGCTAGAACCACATCTGTGAAAGAGATCACACTTTGTGTTTGTCTTGTCAGAAAGTGGTATGCTGATTTCATTCTGTACAGAATATTGGTCCACCAAGGGGGGTTCACCAGTTGGCCTGAGCTCAAAAAGCATTTATTTTAACTGGCCAGAGTTAGCGCGAGGGTGGATAGCATACATTAGTCTATGCTGCAGTTTCCTCTTTTTGTAAGAAGCGTCTTCTATCCAAAGAAAACAAAACTTGAGTACTAGCCAGGGATCTGACCCTTAAGGTGTCAGCGAGAGAGGTGTGTGGATTCAGGCTATCGTTTGTATAGGATGTGGCTTCCTTACACACTCACACAAAGGCAATTTTCTCCTTCATCTCCTTGCTGGAAGTGGAAAGGCACACCTTAATCTGACATTCCATTGCAATAAGTCAAAGCAGCTGAGGTGAAAAAATGAGAAGGTAGGTAGCAGCCCACAGGAAGTAACACCACAGCTAAACTGTATCCACCCAACACTGAGATGAATGCCACACACTCCACTCCCATTCTCATCTGGCCAAGTGCTTTCACACATACACATAGAAATGCTGACTCTTGTTAGATGGTTATATAATTTATCAGATAAATCAACACTGGAATGTGCAGACCTTTACAATGTTGTAGTTATCTTTTGAACGTAGACTTCAAACAGCCTAAAGTTGCCATGGCAACAGAGCTGGCCGAGGAGAGAAATCGCAGTGTAACACAATGTCATTAGTCTAATGGAAAATCCAAACCTTTTAAAGCTTTGTGGAAATTAGTAAATATTTGAAAAAGCCATGCCTCTTTTATTTTTATTTTTTACTATTATTATGTTTGATGTGAACTGTGCCAGGGGAAATGTATAGTATGTGCACACTTAGGTTACAAAAAATGTATGTCACAGGTAGAATTGCAAATTGAATCTATACCACAGCATTTATTAGGAATTTCAATTCATTTATTTCACTTATGAAAGTTTCTAATGTTTTATTCCACTTACACGCAGTGATTTGCCAACAATTACAATTGTTTGTATTAAAGAAATGTGTTGCACTTTTATCCTTTTATATTTACATGAAATGTTGTGGAATTCATTCTCCAGCCTCTCCATTTCTCTCTTTTGAAGTTAATAATACAAAAAAAAAAAAATGTTACCTCAAAACTGCAACTAGCTCTCGGTCCTGGAGACTTTCCTGTCAGAAAACTTTAAGGATTGACTGTTGCAAAGCTCTGACTATGGAGAATCCTTACAAAAATGCTAAATAAAAGTCTCCTCACAGAAAACATCAAGATATAAAAACAACTATGTTTTCAATCAATTTGTGTGGATTGTCTGCCATATATAGTATGTTCCTGTGTAAGCTGTTACTATAGAAATGACAACATATCATTATTAATATACAGTACACCCTTGAATGACAAAGCTTCTGTTATAGAAAATCTACATTCTCTGACCAATCAGAAATCAGTCATTAGAGAATTCAACAGTGCTGTAGGATAACGCCATGTATCTTGTGTACCTATCCACCTGGTGTCATTTTCCAATAGGGGAGCAAACTTTCTCTTACATGCCATTACACGTCTTCAGCCACTGTGTCTGTCAAAGAAGAAATGAATTATGAGAGTGTAGCAGAGCACAGCAGCATCCATCACATCATGTCTCCTTTTTCGTTTCTTAAATAACCTGATGAAATCAATAACATCACAATAAACTTGTCCAGAAATGAATTTCTGACAAAACAATTCCCTCCTTCACTGTACCTGCACTGATGCCTGTTCTTACTGATGAACATTCTTTGTTCTTTTATGGACAGTTTGATGGCACTGATCTTAATTCTCAATTAGTTAACTGGGACATGTGCCTCATGCCTCGAGTCATGGTGCAGAACTAATAACTGCAAAAACCTTGCAGTGCCCCACGACTGAACCTTTTCACAAAATCTATTCCATGTACTACACACCTCCAGCAATGCCAGGTCTCAGCAAAATTTTCACCCCAACAATATCTGAAAAATTAAACAAAAATGGAAACTAGCCCAAAATATTCAGGAAAAAGGACATGCATTTTTGTGTTTCTTTCTTTGGTGCACATGCATTTCTAATGTACTGTACAGGAGCTGCAATATGCTTTTTAATAATCTCTCAGTAAGGCTATTATGCACTTTATATTCAGATTTTCCTTACCCCAATCTTTGAAATATTTGCTTCAATATTTAGACCTCACAGTATATTAGGAGTAACAAATAGAATGAATGATCACTAGCCCTGGTACCCCATTGGGACACGTACTTATGATACGATGTTAGACTTGGCCTTTGTTTACTATACAGTTGCATTGGTTTGATTAAATTTAATTCTGATGACTTTTTAAACTAGTCCAATAAACCCACTATCCATAGAATTGCTTTTCCACCTAAAACTTTGCTCCAAAACTACCCCAATTTGGTGTAAAAACTGGCCCTGCACACCTTTTTTTAGTTGAGAAAGAGGTCTATGAATAATAATGCAGTGTACATTCTATGACTCATAAATCTCTTTCAGAATCGCAGCTTATAGGATTTATAAATTACCATGACCACAATATTTCCCCAAGCACACAGAACTGCTCTAAATGTCAGCTGGCATATTTAAGACTCTATACAGAACAAGCAGTACTATAGTAATCACAAGAAAGATTGATTCAGGCTTTAAGAGGTTTACCTTGGATATTATGATCAAATAATTATTAATCACCCAATCAGTATTTTTTAAACATAATTCACACAGAGATGAATGACAGTTATGCTATATAATATGCTATATACTGCATACTGCACAAATAACGCAGTAAAGTCCAGGATCAAAATCATCTACTGAAAAAATAATGATAAATTTGAAATCTGTTCAAAGAAGGGAATCATGTTTGGTAAACATATATCATATTTACTCCCCAAACTGATTTTCTGTCAAGTATCTTGGTAAGAATAAATTCTTATGATAATCTGATTCAAACATGTGCACATGAGCAAAATGCATCACAAAATTTCTGTCCACATTTTGCTGGGTGCTAAATGGAGACTGTTAGTATCAGCCTGGTTTAATGGCTTCACTCCAAATTATACACTGACATGAGACTGCATTCCTGTCACTATGCCCATCAGTTCTAAAAGCCAGCGAGATAAGAAACTATAAGGAACAAAGATTCTCTCTCTCCTAAGGAATAATAAAAAAAACTCCTCCCACACTCATAAGCAACATATAATTTGATTTTCCTATCAGAAATTCATCACCTACAAACAGATTACTGTAGAGAGATTTTATAAGTATGAATAATGAGTATTTCTTTTTATTTATTATGAAGGGTCAATGAACACTATGCAGTTCATTTCAATACCAGCAAATGTACACACACAAGGCCTCAAATGTAGATATAGAGAAAAAAATATATAGGCATACTTATTAAATAAAATCAGTAATACCACAGCACTTCTGAACTCTCAAATCTGATTGGTCAGAGGATTCATTTTCTATCATAGTATTCCAGGTATCCATGAAAAACTGGATTAAACCAGGCGACATTATTCCAATCATTAACTGTCCAGTTTCAATGAATCTGTGCCCACTATAGCCTCAGATTTCTACTCCTGGCTGACAGGAGTTGAACTCAGTGTGTATGTTCTAAAAGTCTAGCCCATCCACCTTAAGGTTTGACATTTTGTGCATTCTGAGATGCTTTTCTGCTCACCGCGATTGTAAAGAGTTATTATATGAGTCTCCTGTCAAGCAGTCTTCTCCTCTGATGTCTCTCATCAACCAAGCTTTGCTGTGTGAAAATCCCAGGAGATTTCTGAGACACTGAAACCTTGGGTTAGGGTTACGGCCTTGCACCAACAACTATGCTAAAGTCAAAGTCACACTTTTTCCTGATTCTGATGTGTGATGAGAACATTAACTAAAGCTCTTGTCCCATATATGCATGAATTTATGTATTGTGCTGATTGGCTGATTGGATAATTGCATAATGAGCAGGTGTAACACTGCTAATATTAAAATGGCTGGTGAGTACAGGATTTAGAATCTACTATATCTACTATTTATTGATTTATTATATTATGTAATCCAATATATTGAGAGGTAATATAATGCTATACATTTTCCTTGAATATTGCACAATTTATACTGTACCAGTCTAATAGGAAAGATGTGCTATACTATATGACACTACAGTAAATATTTGTTATGATTATGTACTGCTCAGTAAATTCTTCTTCTCCAGGCTAACCTAGTGAACTGTTCATTCTTATCTCTGATTCAATTTGTATCAAATCACATACTGATTTTTAAAATATAATTTTCCAAAATGTAGCACTCATTATTTTAAGAATCAGAAGTGTGATGAAACATAAAACTGCTTGATTGCCTTTATTCGGGTGAGAGAGAGAGAGTTTCTATTTGTGGGTGTTCACTGTCGACTTCCAGTCCACTACTGAGTCACTTCATATGCCTACTTGAAGCTGGACATATCCTCAGTGTGACCATTAGCATGTGATGTAATTTTGTTGCCTACATCAAAGACCCTCTCACCACTTTGACTGAAACAGGCACTAAAGTAGGGTTGGAGGTTGCAAGTGCACCTTGTCTGTTATTGAATCACCACTCCCATTTTCTAGCATTGAAACGCTTCCATAATTCTGATAACAAGCGATTTTAGATCTCCAAAGTGAGCTCTGTATATAAGTGTTGCAGCCTCCAGGTTTATATCACAGTTTTGCCTTTGCTTATCTCTTACTTCCTGTTTAACCCAGGCTTAGATGCAATTTTCTGATTTCTGATTGAAGCACGCTTCATTGGATGAAACAGGCTGAAAATTGGATGAAACAGGCTGAAAAAAACAGGCTGCTGGTGAAGAAAAGTAAAAAAAAAAAAACGAAACCAAAATCTGATGAAACTGATTGAACTTCATATTTAATGTAAACAAAACCCTAATATGATGCAAAACAAGGAAGCTTTAAATATATCTTGCAGTACTGAGCTTTATCAAACTGTCTGCAGTTAGATCCACCCAAAGGCTACTCCAAATGACAAGATGCTAATTGTAGCCTTGTTTTAAGGCCTATCATTAGTCAAATGCTACCCAGTAATCACAATCCTTTCTGTCCTTGAACTTCCTGTGATAAAGCCCATATTTTTGAGACAAAAGGAACATTTGGCTTTGTGTTTCATCCATATTTTAACAACATTTTATACAAAGTACTCATAGAGTTTATGAGATCAAAATGTATATTTTCTGCATTTTTCTTCTATTTTATACCAGAATATGCTGAAATGTTTTCTTGTCAGTTGGGTTGGCGCGCAAGAAAAAACATGTTAATAAGCTAATGTTTGTGGTGTAATTACGGAATTTCCATCAAAGCTCGTTGTATCTGGTCAACTTTTGATCTGATATGTGTGATAGAGAAAATGGAGATGGTGAAATGGATGTACTGCTGTGCTGGCTGAGGAATTCATAACTTTTTCCGTTTCATCTTCTCTAGCTGTGCATTCATAACAAAATCCATTTACACAGCTGGCATCTTACTGGCCTGGCATGTGTGTCAACAGTTAATATCATTCTGTGGCTCAAATCAGCCAAATTTAATGATTTATTAGCCTGGACAGTACCCAGCATTCATGGAAGCATTATAGTACAGGACCTTCAGCACTGCTGACACTCTGAAACATGCCAAACTCCTCCTCAGGTGCAATTTGAGCGTGCAAAGCAGAGGAAGCCATTTGCACAAACCTGCTCCAAACCTCTAGGCTCAATTTCCTCTCCAACCTCCTAGAAGGGAATGCTCACGCAGATGGCTCTGACTTCCTCTTGGCACACCCACATCCCACTTCCTCATGTTTATCATCAGCCGTGTGCAGAAAGGATGCTGCACATATCCTTTATCCTTCAGAGCTGCTCTCTTGCTCAAGCAGTTTTTTTACAAAGCGGAATGGGACAAGTGCGTAAAAACGGTTGACCCCTGGATTGGAATGGACAAAGGTGTTAGGAACTGTTGTTCTAGAGGAAACGGTGTGATGATGTTTCGAAGATTTCTTACAGCCATTGACATGCTCATCATGGGTGGGACCAACTGACCCCCAATGTCCAATAACAGTTCTTCCTAAAAGCAATGAGTAACCTACAACCTCTGCAGTTCCCAGTAATGAACGAGAAAACAATATCTGTTAACTACCTGGAAACTTGATCAATCTCTATGCACAGATCATTGTCCCTCTAATAAGCATATGCCAATATAAAATTTTCCTACTATTCTAACAATCTATCCTTTAACTGCAATCTACAATAATATTATGATATTGTATTTTTTAAATGCGATGCTTTTTTATCTGTACCTGCTAAATTTTAGGGAAAAAAAAGTCTTGTTATATCATATATCACCCTCAGACTTCATAACGTCAAGCTCTTTAAAAGTGCATGGGGGAAAAAAATGCTCTCTAACTTCTCATATGAGACAGTTATGCGTTGGGGTCGTTCCCTCACTGCGAACATTTACGCTTGGCTGCCAGTTCAATTAAAATTGGCTAGAAAATGAAAAATATCCACACATTCTACAAGAAATAAATTAACATCTTGACATTTAATAAGCTTGATAAATAAGTTAATAAACTTGACATAAATAATAAAAAGACACACAACATTAGTCATTCAACTCAAGCTATCAAAAAACTCTTATGTTTATGCCAAGTTTATAAATCAATTCTATTAACAATTATAATTATATAACTAATAATTATAAATTATATTGAACTTAAATGTTGTTTTATACTGTAAAACAGCTTAGGGTATTTTCACACATAATTCTTTTTAAATGAAACACTCTTAATCCTGTTAAAGTGGACCTGAAAGGGAACTAGCTGGAAATGGCCTCAGTGCATTTGGGGCTCACAATACAAGTGGACTCAAACGGACAAAGTTCTCTTTCTGCAAATTTTGGCAAATTTTAACTCCTTTACCATAGTTTAATAGTGAATATGTATAACACTGAAAAGTGGCTGCTTTACATGAAATAGCAGAAGCATTTTTGATGCTGAACCATCCAGATGCTTCATGCCATAGATCACCTGACTGTAAGTACTGGCTGATGTGAGTAGTTAGGGTAGACAAATACATGCATACACTACATATATTGCACACATTTTGTATACTAATAATATTATTCGGTAATGAATGTTTGTGTCACTGACACAATACTATTATTACTGCTGAATAACAACTTACAAACACTATAGCATAATTGCTAATGCCACAGTGGCTCTGTTAGGCCATCTGTCATGTTGCTACCTAGCACTGCTGACATTGCTGTGGGACCACATGTCCCCACGGAAAGCGATTTGAGATGTAGTTTTTTTTCTGTTGGGTGCTGTGTATGTCCAGCATATCTCAAGTTCTTTATCTATAAAGCACTCCAGCTGGCATGGAATCCGCAAGTTTGCAAAATCATATGATCCAGTTTAGATGAAACCCATAGGAGTGTCGTCTGAACACATGCTTCAATACAAAAGATTATGCATGAAAAACCTGGAAATAGCGCAGAATCTTGAACATTAAATAATTCCAGAACATTCTGTTTATTTCCAATTTTAAACAAGGGGGAAAAATTACATGATTTCAATGTGGTCTCAGACTTTTGGACCCCTTTGTACCTATAACATCTATCTCCATGTAATCCTTTACATTTTGAAAGCAGCAGTCTTGCTTTATGTCTTTGCGAAATCTGGTGCAATTCCTCAGATGTGAGTTGGGGATCGAGTATGGCTCAATAGGGGGCAGTGTGCATTCAGCCCAAAGCTGCTGACTCACATGAGTGGAGAATGCAGAGCAGGCTGAGACAAAGAGAAAAGAACATAGGTCGTAGAAAGAAAAAAAAAAGAAAAAGTTTGTTCTGAGAATATATTTTTTAATCTTCTCATGCCTTCTCATGCAAGCCATGCCATGGTCTACTGCTACCCATTCTAATCCATAAAAGGGGATTTTCTGAATTAGTGCAAGAGGCCTAATTGTTAATTTCCCACCCCTAATAAAAAAAAAAGCATAGCTTTTCTCAGAATGACTAAATGAGTTTTAGTCTTTAGGCAGCTTTGCTGCATTCCTCTTCCTGGGAACTCCTCCATACATTCAAATTATCAATCAACTGCCATGACAACAACGTTGGAATTTGGTTGTAATGCTTCAGTGGTAAAGTAGGACGGCATTCAAAGAAACTACACCTTTAGAATGCTATGTAGACCGAATTTGATTGCAACACCTGCATTTTTAGCAAAAAAAACCAACAACAATGAATTCTTCTAAATCTGTTGGATTTGTGTTTGTTTAAATTGTTTTTGGTGGCAAACAATAATGATGGGAAAATGTACAATACATTAATTTAATTTTCAGCCAAACAGCAATACAGTACTTACACTATATGGTGATAAGTAAGTGGACGGCTCACCATCACACCGATATGTTCCACAACCAGGGGCATTAATATGGAGTGGGTTAACTATATGCTGCTATAATAACCTCAATTCTTCTGGGAAGGCTTTGCACTAGATTTTGGAGTGTGGCCAAGGGGATTTGTGCTCATTCATTCATGAGAAGTCGGGCACTGATGTGGGATGAGGAAATCTGGTGAGCATTTTAGCAATCCAATTCATCCCAAAGGTGTTCAGTGGGGTTGAGATCAGGGCTCTGTTCAAGTTCTTCCACTCTAACCTTGGCAAACAGTGTCTTCATTGATCTTGCTTTGTACACAGGAGCATTGTTAAGCTGGAACAGGTTTGGGTCCCTTAGTTCCAGTGAAAGGAAATCATAATATTACATCATACAAAGACATTGTAGACAATTGTGTGCTTCCAACTTTGTGACAACAGTTAATAAATAACACAAAGGTTTGACTGAAAATGGAATTGATGTGCTGTACATGATTATTGTTTGCCAAAAAAAATAACGTTCAGTAAGTACTGAATGGCCATTTGATCCATCCATCCATCCATCCATCTTCTACCGCTTACTCCTTTTCAGGGTCACGGGGATCCTGGAGCCTATCCCAGGGCACATTGGGCACAAGGCGGGGTAGCCCTGGACAGGGTGCCAGTCCATCGCAGGGCAATGGCCATTTGATTGAAGACAAAAATGTGTCTGACTTTTGCACAGTACTGTACATATTTGTAAATGTAATATTAATGGGACACAAATAGCATGGAATAAGCATTTTAGACTTTCATGAGGATTCATTTGACTCATTTCAAAACATTTTATATTTTCTACATGAAGTGTGTGTGTGTGTGTGTGTGTGTGTGTGTGTGTGTGTGTGTGTGTGTGTGTGTGTGTTGTTGTTGTTGTTGTTGTTGTTGTTTTTTTTAATGGTGCCACAAAGGGTATCTGGTGTTTATGTGTATGGAAATCCAGGCAAGAAGCAATGAGGGGGAAGTGCTTAAGATCCATACACAATCCTGGGAACCTGTGCTGCGGGAAGCACAAAGGATGTATGCTCACTTCCTCTGCTCACTCAACTGCAGTGAACAAACTGAAACATGCCTCTGCTGTATGGTTCATGGAACTCGAATATTACCACATACTTTTACAGTAGGGTGTCTGTTGGTTATTCTTCACAGTACTCAGTTGATCCCATATACTCTAATTCTTTGTACTAACAAAGCCAATAAATAAGAAAATAATAAGAAAGTCCACCCTGAACAGACTTGCCTATTAATCTTTATTTTTAACAAGTGATCTACAAAAAATATCCAATTTGTATTTCATTTTGTAATAAAATTCTGAGATTCCTACATTACTGCCAATGCCATTTGAATACCTGCTGATACTGGCACCAGTGGAAACAATGCAGCAGAGCTTTAGTCCATTAGTCTGTCCATCTCTCTCCTCCTCATATATACACTCTGTTCGAACAGATAAGTTCCAAACCTTCAACTTTCCTGCTAATACTGTCAACACTAGGGATGCACTGATACCACTTTTTTTCAGACCAAGTATGAGTACTTACATTTGGGTACTTGCCGATACCAAGAACCGATATGAGTACTTCACACTTTTCAAAATGCCCCACGTCTGAAGCATGTCATCAAACGCACCTGCTATGGCTTGGCCAGTGTACCCCTAAACTGCGTTGCTTGTAAAACGATTCTCTGGGGAGTAAAATCCTCATCAATCCACTGTGCTGTTAAACTTCTAAGAGACATTGGGCTGACACTGCTAGTCCAAATATCAGTGGTGAAGTCATGCAGCTTTGGTAATGCGGTATCTGTAATGTGGTGACGGCTGGGAATCTCATACTTCGGCTCAAGTACAACAAGAAGACAACGAAATCCTGTATTATCTACAACTGACAACGGTTGGTCATCAAGAGCAATGAACTGGGTAAGAGCTTCTGTTATTTTTACTGCCCGTGAGTTGTCTATGGACATTTTCTCTCGCTTCTCCAGCATTTGCTGCAAAGTTGGTTGTTACTGTTTCCCGCTACTAGCATTAGCAAACTCTTTGCGCTCAGCGTTATGTTTGTTCTTTAGATGTTTAATCAAATTGCTTGTGTTAATAGAGCTATTTTTTACCCCTCCTCTTGACAGTTTAGCAGAGCATAGTTTGCAGTCTGCTCTACTTTTATCATCATCACTTATCTTAAAATATCTTCAAATTGCTGACATCGCTCCTCTTCCATCTACCTGCTCAACTGACGAGAGGTTAGGCTATGTCATGTTGTCATAATGTGGTATCGGTGCGGTTGTATTGGGGTAGTTTTACAAGTACGAGTACGTGTTCATGAGCACAGTATCGGGCCAACACCCGAGTACTGGTATCGGTATCGGTGCATCCCTAGTCAACACCATCAACTCCATAGTGCTTGTCATTTTGTAGATCGTTAACTAGCAAAGCCGAGTCTCTGCTATAACTCAGTGCAAATGTGTCATATACTGTAGCCACCTTGCATTCTGGAAATTTGAATATTTCTACATTGGATTTCTCATTCAAATGACCTTAAACATTGCTAAAAAAATGCTGAGTGAGAAAATAAGCTCTTGTTCATTTGTTTTTAAGAGCTCGAATCCCTTGTGTTTGCGATCAGTTGCTAATTTTTTTATCCTATTAAACACCATTCTAACTGCACTAACAATATCACAAGATACAGTATAAAGATGTCAGTGCACTAACTTTTCACACGAATAACCGAAATACAACATCAAACACCAAATTAGCATCATAATCAATAAACTAAGCAGAAAAATTTCAATATAAACGCATGTTTCAAGATACATTTTAAAAGAATGAAAGGAAATGTGTTAAAACCACCCACATGCACCATTTATTCACTCCAGCAGGACCTCAAACAGTAACATCATCTTTTGCCAGTGAACCATTGTACATTCATTAAACATTTACTGAGACATAATATAGGTTGTCAGCATTCAGGTTCCACTGTTGCTCTGTCTATAATTTAGGATATCCTTGCTGAAATAAATAAATAAATAAATAAATAAATAAATAAATAAATAAATAAATAAACCAGCTTGTGGACCAGTGTGGTTTAGTGTCTTGGAGCTTGCTGATGTAACATGTATGTTCTTGTTGTTGATGTATTATGCTACAGTAGTCATACTATGTTTTTCTACATATTCTAGCGCTGCACCCTCATCAGCAGCAGCCACTTAGCTTTTTTCTAGCAAGTACAGACATTTTTATCGACTAAAAAAGCAAAGTGGTTGCTGGATATAGTTATAATCAGTCTGACATCAGGCTGATAGCAGATTTATCTGAGGTCCACAGCAGTGACAGACGCAATTAGCTGTAAAATGGTTTCAATAAGCTGTAAGAACACTATAGTCATAGTGCATTCTGAGTTCTTCATATTACTTTCACTTTCTCACTCTCTCTTTCCAGACAGCACACTGGGCCAATCAACATTTGGCTGTTTGGTCTTCCTTCTGTCTGGTGTCTGTTTGCCACCTTACCCCACATTACTCTGTCAAGTAACTGACACTTGATATTCAATGAAAACTTTAACACTTACTTAAAAATTTTGTCAACATTTTAGTTATTTCTTTTAATAAAGTAATCAAAGTTAATACAACTCAGATGCATCAAAGCTTGCCAAGCATTTTCCAGATCCCATTCCATCCAACTCACTTAGCTGGTATTCGCACTGAGTTTTTTTGTGTTATCTTGCCCAATTTGTTCTTGTCAACACTCAAGCTGCAGTGACTTCTTGTCAAACTGCCATGTAAATTTTCTGCATATATTTGAAATGAAAAGTCTTATCTATTTGCATAAAGGGTGCACTCTTGTTTTTCCTTTTTTGTTGTATTCAAAGAAAAGACCTTCTGCTGAGAAAAGATGATTGCACTCGTTGAACTCACTTTTTGGATTCTACAGCCAAATAAACAAAACAAGGACAGGAGTTCTGGATTTACTAATTCATCTGTGGCCATTAAATAGTGTGTCTGGAGTTGAGACACAGTGGAAGTCTTTTTAAAGCAGGGAGCTTATTTATGCTCCATGGTCAACAGTTTCACTCTCTCTCTCTCTCTCTCTCTCTCTCTCTCTCTCTCTCTCTCTCTCTCTCTCTCGCTCTCTCTCTCTTGTTAAATTACTCTGCGATTAGCTAGTGTGTGTGTGTGGTTTTTTTAATGTCTCAAAATACCAAATAACCCCCTAAGCAAAATACTGTACTTGGAATCAGACTCCAATAAGGAAATGTTTCCCTTTGTGACTTGAAACATGAGTATGGGGATTATTGAAACAAGATTCTTAAATTTGATCTACATATACGGACATTGCCCTCCAGAATTACTGGCACCCTTAATAAAAATGAGCAAAAATGCTTGTGTAAAACAAACATAGATTATAATAGGTTTCTTAAATGATATGACAAAATCTTTCTCATTAGAACTATTTTAAGTAATGGTATATTCTTTCAACAATGCACAATAGTGTGTTGGTTTTGAAATTGAGACAAAAATGCTGGTGTGTGCTGCATCCTTTATAGATTCTCATTCTCAGCTGGTGGCAGAACTTCGGTTAGACAGTAAATGTACCACACAGAGGTACAACAGACATGACACCCCCATCCTTAAGAGGTTTGCTCTAGTGCAGCCTGAACTAGTCCACAGAACTTATATGAACGCACATGATGTTAATAGCTCACATGTACAGGTATACTTACAACCTAGACAAGATATGTGCCTGAACCTCAGTTCATAACAGTGTAACAACAAACTACACTACATGCTTATAAATGAATGATTATTATCTGTATTTATATACCATGAGTGGAGAAGAGGATCAAACATATTCCTTCGAAATGATTTACGGAAAAGAGTTTTTTCCTTCACTGCACTATTAATGATATTTTAGTTCTTAGAGAAGTAACAGCACACAGGGTGCTTTAAATTGAAAATGTCAGTCTGGAGCAGGACAGTTCCAGCACCATCATCAATAAGTAAGGAATAAAACACAACACGGCATGCTGTTATAGGAAAATAATCACCACCCAGGTCATGTGATGCAACCCAATACAAAACAGATTTACCATTACCACCCTGAAGTTGGTTAATTTCCTAGAACAGAACATCCTAAAGTGTTTAATTTATACCACTGCAATTTTTCGATTTCAATATGATTTTTTAAAATGAATTAACAAAAGACACATACATGCATGTTGGAATGTCTGTGAATCAGCTTAGTTCATCTTTTCACTTACATTATAGCAGCTCAGACTGTTTCTTTTCTCTTGAAGTTAATAATGCAAAAAAAAAACCCCAAAATAAAACAAAAATGAACAAAAATTATCCCTGTAGTTTGTCATGTAAATCACGTGTCCATTAAAGTTAAATAAATGTCTCCTTATCAACAATTATGAGCTTTCTTTGTTAAATACCAGGGTTAGAGGTTGGAATCCAGCCTCTGCACTGTGTTTGTGGTTGGAGTTTGCATGTTCTCCCCATTCTTCGGGGGTTTCCTCTGGGTAGTCTGGTTTCTTCCACAAGTCCAAAGACTTACATTGTAGGTTGATTGGCATTTCCAAATTGTTTGTAGGGTGTGAATGGGTGTGTGAATGTGTGTGCGATTGTGCTCTGTGATGGGTTGGAACCCCATTCAGGGTGTCCCCTGCATTGTGCCCTGAGTTCACTGGGATAGGCTCCAAGCTCCTGTGTGACCCTGTGTAGGATATGCGGTATGGAAAATGGACTGATGGATGAATGGAGCATCTGCCTTAAAATAAACCAGAAACTCCAGGGCAAGAAACTTATATTGACTGTTACAAAACATTGATACTGGAGACTCCACCCATAAAATTTCCTTTCCTATCCTTATAGAAATAATAACATATTTCAACTAGTGTATTAGTGTAAACCCATGATTTGTCTTGCAGCCAGATGTGCTCTCAGTACTTCTGTTATAGAAAATGAATCAACACCTTCTGACTAATCAGATTTGAGAATTCAATAGCACTGTGGTATAACAAGCTTTAATAGCTTGATGAAATATGGTGCTGATAGAACTGGATTATTTCTTGATAGTGCCTTTAGACTTTCAGTGATGAAGTCCAAATAAAAGCTACTAAGTGGATTAACCTCCAGCCTCACTGATATGACCCCAGACAGATTCTGGCTCCAGCTCAAGAAAAAGAGCATGAGATGAAGTGAAGATACAAAAGAAATACTGCACCTGGTTCCAGAGAGAGACTTTGATATGGACATAAAACTAATAAACATCAAGGGCTGAATTCCCCTCAACAGCCCTCCTGGCATTATGTGATTCAGAGACAAGAAATAAGGTTGAAAAGTCTTTCATGAATTTGATGGGGGATTTTCAGTCTAGAAACCCACCTAGTCACTTTTTGGAACACAATCTAGGGATATGGAAACAGCTACCAAGAGTATTAGAGATGTGTAGTCATTTTGCTTATACAACCACAGTCCTGTTGAACTCTCGATCTTGACTGGTCAGAAAGTAATGAATCATTTTCTATAACAGCAGGTCTAACTGTGGTTCCGGCTGCAAGACCAATTACAGGTTTATATTAATGCACTCTTTCTAATTTGTTACTGTTTCCATAGTAACAGATTATTTACAGGGAGTTGTATGGCAGACGCTCAACATAATCTAAGTCTAATAATAATAATAATCTTTTTTTTACTCATCAAAGAAAACTTGTAATTGTTGATATGGTGAAGCTTTCAGTAAGGATATATGTATATAATATGTATATGTATAAACATTTTAGGGAATAAGACTCCATTGTCAGTCAGTGCTGTATAACAGTCAGGGTAGGTTCTCTGCCATGTGCTTTCCAGTATCTCGGTAATATGACATGTTGCGTTTTGTTTTTTTGTTTTGTTTTTTGTCGTATCGACTTAGAGAGAGAGAGAGAGAGAGAGAGAGAGAGAGAGAGAGAGAGAGAGAGAGAGAGAGAGAAAAGATGTTGTAAGGAAATGAGAGTTTATAGCTGCTTTAACATAATTTTAACATAAGTGATAACAGGAATACAAGACGTTCCACAACATTAAATGTAACTAAAAATGGTTAGTGTTTCATTTATACATTTAAAAAATGCAATTGTTGTGAAATTGCTGTGGTTCAGGCTGGGTTGTTATTGGGAAATAATCAACATTTAGGTGATTTCAGTATGCCCCGTCGATGTTTTATTCCGTACATAATGAGCATCAGGCATTTCCACCTGCTCTTTATCACTCCATTACAGATTAACTGAAGAAACAGGTAATGCTGGTACTGAGTAAGGTTGACATTTGCCCTGTGCTGCTTATGATGACATGGAAACACTACCTGAGCAAACACTTTCCTTACCTGCATTGTATGTGCCTCATTGCTCATTCCGGACAAGCCCCCATAAATTTAAAATCATGAGAAGTAATCAGGACACACTAAGGTTAAAGCTAAGGAAAAAAAATGTTTATAAAATGAAATGTGTATTGAACGAGGGAGAGAAAAACTGTAGTGGGACAGAACTGGTAGAAAAAGAGAGAGAATGGATGTCATGGAGGCCAGCATTTTTAGCAGCTCCCAAGCAGCTGCCAATAATAACCAGCATACTGAAAATGAGAGATTCTCAACATAAGCTACTGGGTATCTATGTAGTTTGTACAGTAGTAAAGATGATTGCCCAACATTGGCCATTAAGTACTACTTTGGTGAACTATCTATAAAACATGTTCTATCTATATGACTTACCACACCACATAATACATTGTAAGAATGTAATTTTTAAGATGATTTTAATGTTAAGATTAGTATGTACTACACATGTGATTACATGTGATTATTGCAGGTGAAGTTCCAAAGCAACTGAATACCAAAGGTTAGAATAAAAATGCACCAGTCCTAGGAGAATAGCAGAAAAAAAGGCCTGAGGTGAATTATTTCTGCCCTGTGTGTGTGTGTGTGTGTGTGTGTGTGTGTGTGTGTGTGTGTGTGTGTGTGTTGGAGTCAGAAAGAGAAACCCCAATGCCAGTCACACACTGCTCACCAACCATGACATGACTAACACACTTTCCCGCCTAATTGGCGACATTTAGATAACTCGATTCCCTATTCCAGCCTGACAGTCTGCTGATAGGTACAATTGAATGAATCAGCTATGCATGCGTGTGTCTGTGTGTGTCTGTGTGTGTCTGTGTGTGTCTGTGTGTGTCTGTGTGTGTCTGTGTGTGTCTGTGTGTGTCTGTGTGTGTCTGTGTGTGTCTGTGTGTGTCTGTGTGTGATTATAGCGAGAGAGAGTGTAAGACATTGTCTGGTGACCAGCCTCTTGAGAAGTTTATGAGCACGTGTTTGGAGTGCCGATTCAGACTGTTCAAATGTCTGAAGTCTGTGTTGTGCATTAGTAATTAGGCCGTGCTGCATCGTTTAGAGATAATGTATATTCGTGGTACATTGCAAGTATCTGTCTTTGGTCTATTGCAAATGTCTGTCTTGTGTGGCACACATCCTTAAAACAACTCTGAGTAACCATAATGCAGTCAAAGAGGTTTTCTGGAAAATCCTGTCAAGTTAGCGAATGTTGGTCATAAATATTTATAAATATCACTTTAAAATACTTACAGAAATCTTGACAGGTTAGCTTATGTTAGTATACTATTATAAGAAGTGAATATTATAAACATTTATGAACATGATTTAAAAATTTTCTAGAGATTTTGAACACTTGAAATCCTCTCAGAAATCCTGTCAGGATTGATAATTTTAGCTAGTTGGCTAACTTCACCCATCTAGATTCCAAACAACATTTTTGAAAATCCTCTCAGAAATCCTGTCAGGATAGATCATGCCTTGTTGCTAGCCTTGTTGCTAGTGAACATAAATGTCATACTACTTTGGGGCTACAAACAAGCTTACTGTATATTAATACTTAAAATATGCAAATGTATGCTTCGAAAGTGTTACCAAATTACCAAATTGATTGCTTTCATAATGATGAATTAATGCATGCACTAATCCTAATTGCAACAGAAAATAAATGCGTACATTTAACAGTTTGGACAATTTCAGACTCTTTGGTGTTTTTGTTTTGCAGCACTTCCAATCCTGAATGAAATCTAATTGTATAATTCTACATATAAAGTAAGTACACATAGTTCTAAAATCTAAAAGGTTAGCCCTTAACACCTACATCTATTAGTATATGCCATAGTATTTACCATGTGCTCAACAGTATTAACCTCCTGTGAGAATGTCACTACAACGATTTTTAAAACACGCCAATACAATAGATTGAATCTAATCATGTCTCAAAACAACTTACTGGCTTTGAATTTCACAGTATACAATATACAACAGACGTTCCAAAATTACCTTGGCTAGGCTTACCTTAGAGTTCTGTGTTTTGAAAAGTACAATTATCTTTCTCATTTACAAGTCGCTTTGGATAAAAGCATCTGCTAAGTGAATAAATGTAATGTAAATGTAATTATGTGATTTATCCAAATACTGTCACAAATTATCTAATGTTATTTAATAAATTCCCAAATACCAAATTTTACAACAGCATATACACTATAAAACTACTTCATTCAGTCATTTATCTATCTTGAGAGGACTGCAGTGGATCTGGAACCCACACACATTTACAACTCATCCTTAATAATATAACTGATGTTTAGCAAGATGTCAGTATTTCATATATGGTCCAGCTGGCGTCATTATTTCCTGATACACTAAGGATTCGTTCATGTATTAATTCTTCAATATAACAGTATTAATATATTTGTGTACCTTCTAATCTCTCTTTCGGCTGCTCCCGTTTCAGGGTCACCCCGGCACAAGTTTTACTCTGGATGTTCTTCGTGACGCAACCCTCCCCATTTTCCACACTTGAGACCAGCACTGAGAATGGACTGTTATGTGCAACCCTCCAGTGACTGGGGTCAATTCTCTAACCAGGTATCGAACCTGGACTGTGGTGATGAGAGCGCCGCATGGTAGCCACTAGCCCATCAAGGAACTAATTTGTGTATCTTCTAATAAAGGGCTTATATGAATATCAGTGAATACTCATTTCTACATTCCCCTCAAAAAAGGACACCCATTCAGAACCAGACCTTATTGAGCTGTATGGAGAAATCAGCCTATTTACTATACATTAATTAAGACTTGGGGCCATCACACCCACATGTGGTTCTTCCCCAAACTGTTGATACAAAATTGGAAGCAGACAATGGTCTAGAATTTCTTTGTTTGCTGCCGCATTACAATTTCCCTTCAATGGAACTAATAGTTTGAACATATTCAAACATGTTCAAGCATGACTGACATGATTTCCCAAGGTTGAAGTGGCAGAACTCAAGTGTCCTGCACAGATCCCTGACCTCAACCCCACTGAACACCTTTGGTATGAATTGGAATGCCGACTGCATCAAGGCATCAGTGCCTGACCTCACTAATGCTCTAGTGGCCAAATCTGCAAATCCCCGCAGCCACAAAATCCAGTGCAAAACCTTCCCAGAAGAGTTAGCAAGAGACAATAGCAAAAGAAGACTAAATCTGGAATGGGACATTCAAAAGCACATATGGATGTGACGATCAGGTGTCCACAAACCTTTGGCCATATAGTGTACATTGGAAGAACTATAGAGAGGTGTATTGTTACAAAGCTGTTTTGTACTTTAAAAACACCTCAGAAAAGTGTTTCCTGTAATGTGTGTAGTGGTCACACTCATTTCTTTCATTACAGCCAAATTTGTTTATAGTTAATATGGAGAAGTATCATAAATCACAAGTACCTTCACAGTGCTCATGTGTGCTGAACTGTTGCAAATGCTAGGGCCAAAACATTTGTTTGCCAATTGGAATGTAGAAAGTAAGCACTTGATGTGGTCAGCCTGCTGAGTTTGTGCTTGCTGCTTGCCAATCAGCAGAAATGGGTTTTAATTTGATTAAATGGCTCTTGAAGGCTTCCTGGGTAAACAGGCATACAATGTAAATGTATGAATGGGAAATGGCATTTGAATTGCTTAACAAAATGGCATTCATGCATTTGCAGTGAAGACCTCACCTCTTGCTGTGTGCTGCATGCTGATTTCATTTGCATGCTGAAGCACTGGGTATTTGCAATGTATCTAAGTGCAATCACCAATCACTAAAGATTTGACCTAATCTAAATTTTACTAGGTAGGTATTTATAATTGTTATTCGCACAACAATATTGTGTTAATTATGTCAATGTTTTCACAAAATAACATGTAGAAATTATGTCATCTGCAGCTTAGTTGATAACGCATGGTCTAGGAAAATGTAGCGAAATCTACAGCAAGAGAACCTTTCAACAGCAAAATCAGGAAATATTCATGTGAGAGAAGAAGTGTGGAGAGCCAGACTCCCATTTCTTTGGGAGAGAATCTTTGAGCCCTTGTAAAAGCCTCTCATCTTTTAGAGACGTTGGAGTTAGTTGCCATAGCAATGGAGGAGCAGGCAGTGTGTGTGTGTGTGTGTGTGTGTGTGTGTGTGTGTGTGTGTGTGTGTGTGTGTGTGTGCGTGCGTGCGTGTGTGAGAGAGAGAGAGAGAGAGAGAGAGAGAGAGAGAGAGAGAGAGAGAGAGAGATGCACTGAAGTGTGATAATATGTGCAGCTGTGGCACATGACGCCAGAACGGTCTCCACAGCAACATATTCGATCTGCATTTCCATATGAAAGAATTCAAATAGACTTCCGAACTGCGCACTTTGAATATTCATTGGACTAAAAAAGCAGCATTTGATGTGTAAATTCATTTAAGTTCTTAGCTTGGTCTTTTTTACTCCTACACTGCTCCTGAGAGTCCTCAATTCTGTCATTCAGTTCATCTTACTCAGCATTTGTTGTGTTCAAGTTTGCGCTCAAGTATATAAGATATGCCACAATGCCTCCTATTCATTCACATATTGAAGGGGCCGAAGGCATTCCTTAATTTCATTTGCCTCAATGCTGCTTTGTTCTTTGTTTGAATTACAGTTCTGTCCTTGGCCATGCTTTTCCACCCATCAGATAATGTGTGGAATTATAACAGAGGCTGCTGTCAGCAGACAGTTATGAAACTGCAGACCTTTTTTTTTTTTAAACCTCTGCAATAAAACTGATGAGGATACTAAAGTCTAGGTCATAAAAATAAAGCGCTGAAGGGAATTGGATTTGTCAAGCAGGTGTGTGAAAGGTCTGTCAAAGGGCATTCTTTTGTCAATAAACATTTTTATTTGCTTCCTCTGGATTTTACTGCAAGGCCTCTGTGAAAAAAAATCAATCAAAAAGCATTCATTATAGAAATGTAGACAGAAATATAGATACTGAGGATGCTACAAGCATAGATAGATGTATGTAAAAATCAAATTATTTATATATATATATATATATATATATATATATATATAACGATATATATGTACATATAAATATGTATGTATGTATGTATGTATGTATGTGTATATATATATATATATATATATATATATATATATATATATACATATATATATATATACATACATACACACACACACACACACACACACACACACACACACACACACACACACACACACACATTTGTGCTCATAAATTTACATACCCCTGCAGAATCTGCTAAATGTAAAAAAATTTTAAATGAAGGATCATTAAAATTGCATTGCATTGTAAACAGATGTTTACAGAAAAATCCTCCAGGTCCTGCACATTCTTTGCTTTTCAGAATCTTCTGCATATTTGACCCCTTTCCAACAGTGGCTATACGATGTTGAGATCTTTTCACACCGAGGACAACTGAGGGATTCGTACACAACTATTACAAAAGGTGCAAACATCCACTGATGCTCAAGAAGGCAACACAATACATTAAGAGGCAGGGGGATGTAAACTTTTGAACAGGATGGTTGGTGTAATTTGTTATTATTTTATTTAAGGATCTTATTTTTTTCATTTAGTACTTCCTTCCCTTCAGAAGCTACATAAGAAATGTGTTTTATATATGATTTATATATTTCCCAGAAGACGAAATAATAACAATTTGCACCAATCACCCTGTTCCCTCATATATATATATATATATATATATATATATATATATATATATATATATATATATATATATATATATATATATATATATATATATATATAAATTTGCTAGTTGAACTAAATACCAGTAGGAACTAAAGTTATGAGTAGGAAGTTATGAGTGCTACGGGATTAACCTGAGGGACCATCCAAGAATTGTTTGGATTTCCCACTTCATCACAATAATAATAATTAAAAAATGGCTGCCTAATGCTTTGTTGCTTGCTAGTGTGATGCAGACTTAGATACAAGGTTTTATACATCTTTATGCAGGTGGACTGTTTTTACCACAGCATTTATTAAACAGGATTCTTACACAACATGGTCTTTGCATTTGTTTCAACCACAGCAACATCCAACAGATTTTCCCAGGCTGCCACACTACTCACCAACCATGTTTTTAATCTAATATGAGAAGCATTTTTGATGAGAACTTATGGCAAATAACACTTGTGTTGGGTGAAGAGAAACCCGGATGTCTGCTGAGGTTCAGTTTTTTGTTTGTTTGTTTGTTTGTTTGTTTGTTTTTGTTTTTTTAAATGGCAGGTATAGGTTCTAAAAGATATACCATGATTGTAAACCACGATTAAAGGATAAGCAGTTATGAAAAAAAAAATCCATACTGGTTCTATTTTGCCAAACTCACAACAGTATAAAATCATGGCAGTTTGCCGGCAACAAAATCCAATTGCACTGGTCTGTGCCAAGAAATAGTAGAAGGAATCAACAGGGTGAAACTGTAGAAAAATAAAACATTTAAATAAATCCAAGTTTAAAAGGAAACTGCCTACATACCAGTACTGCTTTTTAATATTGCAATGGTTTGTATAACTGTTCATGTTTTGGGGACCATTTCCAGATTTGAAGGCTCTTGTGTGCTATTTTAGTTGATGTGTTTGAGTCCTGCATCTACACTTTTCTTGATGATTGATGTACCCTTTTGCTCTCATTCACTAAAGCAGTAAACATACACTAGGTTGAAATGTTGAGTGAGTTTGTACTGTCTTCACATCAATTTTCATATACACAGTGGAACAACATTTCCTGTCTCTGTATAGTTTATGGAATCATACTGTATATCATGCATCCAGGACATCATATAGCTAATAAAAATGTTATACAACATAATACATTCTGTATGTAGAATTTGTGCACAGATGTGCGAAGAATAGTGACATCATTAGAAATATCATAATCATGCTCATACCACAGTGCTGCTGAATTCTCATTTCTGATTGGTCAGAAGAATTCTATTTCTATAGCAATAACTTACACAGGGATTTGTATGGTAAAACTGGCACATAAAATGATAGGGAAAAATGTTTGTAATTGTTGATATGGTTAAGTTTTCTGTCAGGAGATGCTTATTTAGCATTTTTAAAAAGGATTCTCCAGTGTCAGCACTAACTGTCAGAGGTATAGTTGTTTGTTTAAGTCTTCAGGAGCCTCGTCTGGTTTCTCAGTAAGATGACAAGCTACATGTTTTCTTTTTAAAAGAAAAAACTGAGACTGGTGAGGTAATGTTTGTTTCTAGCTGTTTAGCATAAATGATAGAATAAGCTAACTTCCAAAGCATTAATGTAACTATGAAAGGATAAGAAAATACGACATGTAGTTCTTTAATAAATTAGAAATAGTAACTGTTTGTTATACTGTCGAAAATAGTCAGTTTCAGGATATTAACACTTTCATTTCTTACCACCCCGTCGTTAATTATTTTCACATGACGTTATGTACTTTTCCATTCATACACAAGCCATATGGTAAAAGACAACAAACACTTAGCTGAGCTTAAAGACGGAGGCCACATATTCTGTGGTAACACATGCACTAACCTGTAAGCTGTCGACATTCAGGTTTTGTTTACGAAGTCTAGACGCTTGATGAGCATCGGCAATACTCTAATCTAGCAGCTTTAATTGAAATTCTTTGGGGAGCTCTCTGCCACCAGACTCACTGAACCAAAGCAAATTACGTTCATCCATCATGCTTTATCCATTACTCACTGGATTATCACATAATCACGCACGCTTCACGACTCAGAACTAATGATGCCTAAAAGCACTAAACACATCAAGAAATAACCCCCTGACGTAACTCAATTCCAGCTGTAGGACTTTTATTTGAAATTCTCTGAGTCACTTTTACCTTTAGGCCCATGCTGCCTGAGAAGCGAAGAAAAATAAATGACAATTATCTTCATACTGTCAACCCTTTTGTTCATTTAATCCCTGTTAGAACTATGTGAATAAAATAAGGAAATCATAACTATGATTTTTTTGTCTCAAAATAAAATATGAGATATTTTTTATCAAGTGCCCTCTCGAATTGAAAGACAGACCATAATATCATAGCACACGTCATATGTATCCTGTTAAAAATTCCAGCGACCCCTGTGTAAAACTCCTGCTCATGCTACTCCTGAGATACCAGTGATCCTAACCCCTTCTGCTCTCTAGACCTGCCTGATCCATCCTGATGCCCTACTTCTGGTTGGAGTTCTCATCACTTGGGAATCATGATCAAGATCAGTGAGATTACTGTGGATGGTACCACTTAAAAACCATGAAGAAGGTTGGACTGCTATTGTTACGAACAGTTAAGCTATGGTAGCTTTAAGACTGCTAAAGTCTCCATCAGGGAACAGTTGATAACAACAAAATACACTTCACAATTACACATTTGCACTTTATGACCATGTTACACAGCTATAGAAGGGAATTATTTATAATTGCACTATCCAGTGTTACCCAGATGAGAATGAGTTCCCTTTTGAGTCTGGTTCCTCTCAAGATTTTTCCTCATATCGTCTCAGGGAGTTTTTCCTTGCCACCATTGCCTCTGGCTCGTTCATTTGGGATACATTTATAAATTTAAAATTTATATCCTGAATTTATATATTTCTGTAAAGCTGTTTATTGTTAAAAGTGCTATATAAATAAGACTGATTTGAATTTGAATAAGATTTAATTGAACTGAATTGAATTTAAATGCCTCGTCTCTGATCCGACTTCATATATTCTTTTTAAAGTCAGTCCTCAAATTATGTAATCAGAGTACAATGAAATTATTCTCTTCGGCACTGTCTGGCATCTGGTGCAAATCTGTCTCAGGTGAGCTGTAGTATCGCCACATTCAGGTGACTCACAAGCCATAACAGACATCAGGCATCGTGATACTCACGTCTCCACTGAACCCATAATATGTTCCACATGTTATTGCAGAAGCGCTGTCCGTCTTTCACACTTGAAGTATGCTATTTGATAATGGCGGAAACGTTTATCTTAACTCACAGGGTTAATGAGAAATTAAGCTACTGTTTTTTTTTTTTTTAATGAATTCTGATATACTTTCATGTATTGTTTTTAGATGTGACTCATGTGCATGTTATGAAAACTATTTATTTGGATGTTTCAGTAAACCTGAACCTAAAATAGAACCATAATGTATTTAGTATCTTTCCCAAGAAGGTATGATGAACTATCAGGTATCAGATAATGAAAGCTCTTTGATGAAGGAGGTTTTCCCCATCAGTAACTAGTGTGAGAGGTGCAGGGAATTTTCTGAAGTAATGTCTAATAAAATATAATATATAGAAGCCACTTAAAGATTCACAGTTGCGTTACAGTTACTCATACAAGTAACTCAAGCATTATGCAGTATATTCGAGACTGATGCTATTCACCACAAAACATGTGACAAAGCAGTGACAATGCTATTTAATAGGTCCAGGTGCACATGGTGTGAGTACAGAGTCGATTTTATTGCTGCCTTCGGACAAACAGCTCACTGGCTCATTACTGAAGTTCAAACAAGATGCTATCAGCCAAGGGTTCACTCTGTTCATGAAAATAATCAGCACTACTTTTCCTGAGGGAGGTGACTGCCTCTGTGCTGATTGAAGGCTCCTTTTTTCCACCCTGCATCCTGAACCCTTATGCCTGCTCGTCTTATCTCTCATGCTGTGTTTGTTTCTGTTAAGCAGTTACTAAAAATGCTCTGAACTCGCCTGATGTGTGCCGGGCACACCCATTCAAAGAACTTGTGATTAGATTCGGCTTTTCTCAGTGCATGCAGATTTACTTTAAAGTAAAGAAGCAAAAAGCGTAGCGTCTGTACAGTCTGATAAGCTAAAAGGAACAAAGTGCCTGGTTTGATTTTGTTAGGCTAGTACATGCTATTTGATTGATTTTTAAATGTATACGTTACTATACTTCACATAACATTGAAGCAAATTGGTTTTGATTGAATTCTTGCTAATTTAATCTTCTCCTATACTATCTGTGCCATCCTGATTGTGACCCTAGCTGTGACCTAAAATTACCTCTCTGAAAAGACTATTAGTACTATACATGTCATACAGACTTAATGAATCATCACTGTTGTAGATATTTTAACTAAACCATTTTGATGTCAAGAGTAATAGAACAACTACTCTATGAATGTAGTACACTGTACAACACTGAATGATGCAGTGTGTTTATATGGCCATTCATTTGCACTAAGGACGAAATCAAATATCATACAAATGTAGCAAGGTATGGGGGGCATGATGGCTTAGTGGTTAGTATGTTAACCTCTGGGGTTGGTGGTTTGAGTCCCACCTCCGCCCTATGTGCATGGAGCCTGCATGTTCTCCCCATGCTCTGGGGGTTTCCTAAGGTACTCTGACTTCCTCCCCCAGTCCAAAGACATACATTGTAGGCTGATTGGCATTTCCAAATTGTCTGTAGTGTGTGAATTGGTGTGTGTGCGATTGTGCCCTGTGGTGGGTTGGCACCCCGTACAGGGTGTCCCCCGCCCTATGCTCCAAGTCCCCTGAGATTGGCTCCAGGCTCCCCTGTGACTCTGTGTAGGATAAGTGGTACAGGAAATGGAAGGATGGATGGATGTAACAAAGTCCTATACATAATCAGGTAGTGCAAATTAAATAAAATGAAATCTTTAAATGCAATTTTCTCTCTTTTCACTTTTGGAGTTAACCAGACTTGGAGATATGTTGGATATATTTTAGTTATTATATTATTTTTAGTTTTCAAAATTTCACCATCTGAAAGGTTTTCCCAGGCTGCCAGAAGGTTTTCCCAGAATTGCGGAAATGCCTCTGCTCTGACCTGCTTACCACAATTAAATTTTTTAGAGGATTAGGAAATTGAACTGCCTGTACCCAGTTTCAGGGTATTTGATGTGTATTTGAAACTGAATTGCTGAAAAGGCGGGGCCGGGTGGTGCAGTAGAGTGTCAGGCATCAGCCAAAACAGAGGCATTTAATTAGAGTCATTTAATGGGACACAATTTCAGGAGTGGCTATACAGAACACAATGTGCTTGTACCTGCCCATAGCAAGCTGCTGTTCTCAGCTTGTGTTGCCTGTGGCATATACCACGTCAGGGTTGATACAGCAAAATGTTCGGAGAACTGCTGCCACATGACTAGAATAAATATACTGTATAGGCCTCACTGCTGAGCTGGCCTGCAAGATGCACCTGCATCTGACAAAAGGAAGTGCACACAATTGAGTTTGTGTCATTACGCTCTAGGCTTCCTACTCTCTTCCTGTTTGCCAGGAAGTCAAAACTCCAGAACTCTCACAAAGTTAACTCAGACATATGCTGCAGTACTTGTTCTTAATTTATACCCCAAATAAGATCTGATTGAAATAATTTGTTTAGTGTCCGTCTTGTGATGTATTACCAATATGCAAACAGCACGGTTAACTTATGAATCAATATAAGATTCTGGAGAGCTGCCAGATTGAAAGACTAATTGTAAATTAATGAATATTGCTGTCTGTCTATCATTTGAACAATAGTGAAGTATTTCAGTCACTGGATGGCTGATAAATATGGCTCCATGGCCAGTTCTGCAAGATCTGTGCTATGCTCACATTTAAATTTTAAATTACATTATATTATGTTACATTTATGTATAAGATAAGATAATACTTTATTAATCCCCAGATGGAGAAATTAGGAATAGTTTAAGGTGTAGTTAGGTATAGTTTTAAGGTGTAGTTCCCTTTCTTGGTTACTGCCAATAACCTTGAGGTAAAGGCCCTCGGGTATAGCAAATATGAAGCACAGCAAAATGAACGAGAGGATTATCTATGTTTGTAGTTCAGTACAGTCAGAGATGGATCTTTTGGAACGTGGTGCTGGCAAACACCTGGCACTCTGCTATGTGTTAATTTGGTGCAATTTCATTGTGATAGCTGATAAACATGCCCTGTGTTCTTGTGCAAACACTGCAAGCCATTATTATTTATGTAAGACCTCTAGTTAGAATTATACTGAAGTGCAGTACAAGATAAATGTAACAAATAAAGCACCATACTTGGGCTAAAATGAGTAAACAGTGTATGAAATGGCATTTTGTTCGAATGTATATGGAGGAAGCTATATGGAGGAATGACAATAAAAGCCACTTGCCTTGAAAGGCCGTATTCATTCATTCAGTCCTCTTTCAGAAATCTTCTTTTAAAGCGCTTAGCATTATTTCCTCATGCTCTCTGCTGATGCTCTGTACACGGGTTTCTGAGTTCAGTTCCCTCCCACGACATTGGGTTGCCAACTAGTATAAGAACTGCTTGCTATGTTTGATTAAGGTCTTGATTATGAGCTCAGCGAGGGCAGAGGAGAGCTGTTGGCTAAAACCCATGGAGCTGACTTTTTCTCACACCCAGTTCATTAAATGCCTCTTGAGTGCTAATGGGAGCTGTTTTCTGTCAGAGAGAGAGAACATCATATTCTATCATACAGAGCTTTTGCACCATGGGCTTCATTACTGAGCCACAGGAAACAATCAGAGCAAAGCCATTTGTCTTTTTCAGTGGACCTACAAATGTGATAAGAATACTTTATCAGAGGTCCAACGTGCTGCTGTGAAGTTTCTATCATTATAATGAACTCTTAATGAAACTGTTCCACAATGATTAATCATTCTATCAGCTCTCTCATGTCAGATTGATCTCAGCTTCTTTATGTATGTAAAACTTGAATAAGTCTGTTAGCTGGTCTTTTTTTTTGGTGATTGTTGCCACCAAAAATGCTTGATTTTCTTGCGGCTTTTTGGAAAATTCGTGGAAAACTATTTGAATTGGTGAAATTGCAATTGCACAAAATTGTTTTGCTCTTTCACAGTGATGTGTGTTGGTAAATGAGACCTTTCAGCTGTGCTCATGGTCGATGCACATGAATCAAAGAGGGCTTTGGCTGAATGCGCATTGTGATGATGTCACATGACATGTCTTGGTCCAAATCTGTGAAAAATCTTCTGTAACTTTGAAAAATTGCAAGCTCCTCCTCCTCCTCCGTGGCGTTTGCTTGATTTTGCGTTCATTTCTGCGATTGCAAAATCCTGAAATCCTGGAGGGATTGAGGATTTATTCAGTTCGACACTTACACTGCCTCTGCTGTCAAGACAAACAAAAAACCAGAGAGACAGACAGTAAGGTAAAGGAAGTAGGCTAAAAGTATTTTGTTAGTCTGAAAATACAGTATTTCAGACTAGATGAAGTCATTTCTACAGTCAACTGCACTATGTGTAAAACTATGCTTGGGAAAAGTGCTTTATTATTATTATTATTTTCTTCTTTAATAGGCCTATTTGCTAATACTTTGCATAAAGTGGAGAGCTGTGTACTAAACAGTTTTTACTTGTACCTCTGCCTGCGAAAGAAGGAATTCCACCTGCAGTTATTTCTGATGTCCAGTAAAGCTAAATAAAATTTACTATAAATATAAATACTTGCATTGTGGCATTGTAAATTGCACTGTGACCAGAGCTGTGTGAAAGACCACTTTTGGAGCCACGGGTTGCACATCACTACCCAACTATTACACACAATATCGAATCCCACTCAGCTAGTTTATAATCAGATCAGTGGCACATGGCAACTCAAAGAGGATGAAGAGGATGACTCATTTTCAGAAAGATTAGAATGTGATGGAAAAAGCTCCCAGACGCTGCTGTAGATGTCACGTCCTCCATCCATCATTACGCTATAACGAGTTTCTGCAGCATACTGTGAGCTCTCAGTTTCAGAGCTAACAACTGAAATTGAGTACATTTTAAGAATCGATACATCCTTAAAATGTGTAATATGATGCACAGGTTAATTATTTTGCGTATTTATTCTATTTAATCTGTTTGTTGTTTATTTTTGTTAACGGTGTAGCCTGAAAAAGTGTTGAAAAAGCACTGGAAGTGTAATTTGTAGCTTGTGTATGGCTAATAATGTTTGATGAGTTCTTTGATGCACAAATAAAACAGCCTAAAAGTAGTAATGTCCTGAATCAGTTTTTGGTTTATATATGGAAGGGATGACTAGTCAAAAACTTTTTTGAACAACAGATTCAGTAGTAAAAATGAGTAGTCGTGCAACCCCTAATTCTGGTCAGGGTTGATTTAAATGATTAATTTCTTTATATTGTCTAAGTTCGTTCATTAGAATATATAGTGGGCATGTATAAACAAAAATAATAGCTGCAGGAGTGTGTGGGATTGGTTAGAATTCTCTCTGGAGTGGGCGTGATTGATAAATGTGTATGGGGAACAGAGAGAACAAATTCTTTCAGGAGAAGGCGGAGTGGGATTAAAAAAAAGTCTCTCTCTCTCTCTCTCTCTCACACACACACAGCAGTGAATGCACATTCTAAACATTTTATGAGGACAAGAAATGCACATTATATTATAACGTGAATGCTCACATTGTTTTATCTTCATTTTGCTTGTACTGTATTGAGATGCCTAGCTGCATAAATTGAGCCCTAGGTCTTTCAGAAGAATGATGAATGTGATCTTATTCGTCTCTACTCATCGTGCTGACTCATTAATACTAAAGTTGACATGGATATTTGGTAGTCATGCCAGAGAGAGACAGATAAAAATAATAATAATAAAACCCTTTACCAAACTTTAGAGAGCCTGTCAAAAACTCATGAAAATGAATAATAGTTAGCAATGATGGTTTACTTTTACTTCTTATGAACGTGCAGGCTTATGACCTATTAGATTGTGTTGTATGTGCTATATTTTTTAAAAAGTGCATCTCTTACAGTATGTGCTTTAATTAAGTAAACATATTGCCATGCTTCATTGCCAGTCCTTTGTTATGAATCAATGGAATTGTTATGAGCTAATGTTTGTTGGTCATACTTGTACATTGCCAGTCATGTTCAGGCATGATTGAATAAGGTGTTTTCCACATGCTCTTACGTAACCCCCAGTCTTGATAGCTTTTCATGTTGTGAGCATACTTTGTTTTTCTATTGCACTCATCTCTTCCTTGCATCGGTTTCGGTGAGAGTTCTCAGGTGCTTGGAATGTAAGTCCTTTAGGTGTGTCAGGGAACAATGCGCAACTATAAATGCCAGATATGACAACTGTGAAGTTGTGTGTGTGTGTGTGTGTGTGTATGTGTGTGTGTGTGTGTGTGTGTGTGTGTTTGTGTTAATCCTCTTCCCTTTGTCCTGGACATCATAGCCTTTTCGACCTTATCACGATAGGGTGACGTTTGATATTAATGACTCAAGGGCAGAAGAGGAAAGCAATGATGGCTTTGTTGTTACACATGACAGATCAGCCAATGTTTTGTGCTATATACAGTATAAATCAGACAAGAACTCAATTACAACTTACTTAACTTAAACTTAAACTTTTAAAAAGTGACTTTCTAATGCATTCCAGGCCTAACTGTTATTGTATAATCAGCAAATCATAATTATGTGATACCTTACACATTCTAAGTAGAGTTTGTACTCCCCAAAGAGTACTATTTTCCTACAGCACATCAAAAAAAAGTGTTTTGTTCCTCTTTTACCACAATAATTTTCACATCAAAAAAGACTAGTTTTTCAGAATGAAAGAAAACAAGAAAAGCAATGTTCTATTCATTAAAGAACAACACATGACACTCTTTATACGTTTATAGTTACGTTTAATCTTACAACTTACATCTGCGCAACAAATTATTTCTGTTGTCACTTACACTGCAAAACTGGTTCAGGAATTCTTTGTGGAACATGACATAGATTTCAAGGTGCTGACTTGGCCTCCAAATTCCCCAAATCTCAATGTGATTGAGCATTTGTGGGATGTGCTGGACAAACAAGTCTGATCCATAGAGATCCCACTTCACAACTCACAGGACTTAAAGGATCTGCTGCTAACGTCTTGGTGCCAGATACCACAGCGCTCCTTCAGAGGTCTTGTGGAGTCCATGCCTCGACGGGTCAGAGCTGTTTTGGTGACAAAAGTGGGATCTAAACAATATTAGGCAGGTGGCTTTAATGTTATGGCTGATCGGTGTGTGTTAAAGTAATATGTATACAATTGATGTTGTACAACTTACGTTTATATATAGCAATAAACAGTCATCCCTGTTTAAGGGTTAATTGTTATCTAATGAAATGACTCAGAGCTTTTCAAAATGTTTTATTAAATAGTCATTCTGCTATAATTAATAACAACTGGGCAGAACCATTACAGACATTATGGACAACAATGTTCTTTCTTCATCTAAAAATACATCTAACAGAGCTTCAAAGAGTATTTTACGCTAATTGTGAATGAAACATCACTCAGAAAATGACAAAGAAAGTTAATTTCCATACATTTGACATGGATGGTTTATTTCCTCATGTAATCCCATTTTAATTACAGTTTGTCCACCTTGATTAGTTATGCAGTCCGTTCAAGTCCTGCCACACATTCACTAATGGTTAAGGACGAAACACACAAATGCTCAAGCTCTCTAATTCACTACAGAACCTCATCTTGTCTTGTTGTATAACTATAAGAAATATGTCATGCTTTCTGCTAGCCAATTTAGTAGTGTAATTTCAAATAGGCTGTTGAACAACATCACTTATGCTTATTCCATGCCTTTAGCAATCACGTGAGACAAATGAATGAATTTCTTGGAAAGAGAGAAAAAAAAGGATCATGAAGACCATTTTTCCATTGTCCCCCCTGGCAGGAGTCAGAGAGGACAGCGTTTCATTAAATGTGGGTGTATTGAAACCCTGTCTGAGAAGTGTAATATTGGTGGCCTTGGAAATAGAGCAGTAACATCAAGCCATGTTTTTAAGTCCATTTGAAAGAAAGAATGTACCAATACATTTTTTCCATTATGGTGTGCATACTGTTAATCCTGAAGCACTCAAAATTAATAATATATTGAACAATTTTTCCTAGAAAGGTACATGTCCTCCAGAGGAAACAGAAAATGCATCATTGTTTTGTTGGGTAAAGCACTGTGCATTATCTATATCCCAGCAGCGGTTAAAGATAACCTGTAACAGTGAGTGAATTTGAAAATGGTACTTTCTCATTTTCCAACTCTCTAAAAAAGTCCTCAGTTGGCTGCTGGTTACATCATGTTCTCTAAACTGAAATGATACACTTGCCCTGGATGTTGGCATTGAAAATACAGCCTGTTTCCTCACCATCTGTGTGCACTTCCAGGTATTTTCTCGAGCCTAGTTTTCACAGGCCGGCCCTATTGCTCAAAACAATGCAGATTTACTCCCACCAATTCTGTCACTATTTACTCTGGCAAACCTAAAACATTACATCATTTTAGGATACCAAGATACCCTTTCACATAGGGGCACGATATTGTAAATGGAAACTGGGGGTGGAAGAAGTTGATTAAACATTGATCTTCTTCTTGGTTGTAGCCGTCACAAGGATTGGAATGACATTTGAATTCAATACTGTTTTCAGATCTTAACAGAGCAAATCGTATTGTCATACTTCTGTGGTCATTTGGTTTTATTGGAAGGAGCCCATCAATTATTCCCCTTCATTAGGATGGAAAGACAGAGTAGAAGTACATCATGGAAAATCAATGCCTCATTGCTCTGGATGAGAAAACAGAAGTCAATTATGAAACAGCATTGGAATGATGCTCCATGGGTTATTGACCTGTAATCATTACTTATCTTGTGATGTTATTGCAACAATGGAAGTGCATTTTCCCCTTATTTGTGCATGACCTATATTAACTGCAATCATTCCAGTACTCCTTTCTGCTCCATTTAGTTTTGGTCACGAGTACTCTGGGTCACAAGTTCATTCCACATAATAGTTTAATTTAGTACAATGCTCCTACAGTACAATAGATTTCTCAGAGTGATGTGACCATGGCATCCTTTGTCATTAGGCATGGCTCTTAAACATGACATGGGTCGATGGACATTAATTTACTGAACATATGACTTTCTATGGCCAATGTAAAATAAAAATAACTCTAATGAACATATCATTTCATTGCAGCTCCCAGTGTTGTCATCTGGTAAAGCAGCTGACAGTGAGATGTGATGTGTGATGCCAGGTAAATGATGCACCAAAAAAATTATTTTTCAAAATAGTTGAAGCAAGCACAAAAATCCACAGCAATCTCTTCAATAGCCAAGTCTAGTATGTTGTAAAACTTCTTTAATATAATAAAAATAAAAATATGACGTGGCTTGCTGTTAGAGAAAAATAATAAATTACAGTGGTGTAATGCAGTCTGATATGAAGCAGAGAATGATTAACAAACCTAGTTGATTCTTCCAATTACAGCACATCCATTAATTAATACAAACGTGTGTGTGTGTGTGTGTGTGTGTGTGTGTGTGTGTGTGTGTGTGTGTGTGATTTGCCTTACAGACAAAAATTCTGTCAGAGTTGCTGTTATAGAAATTAATCAACACTTGCTGACCAACTAGAATGGAATATTTAACAGTGCTGTAGTAAAATAGACATTAATTCTATTATACCATACTATCTGTAGGGCTTAGTGGTTAGCATGTGCGCCTCACACCTCCAGGGTCCGGGGTTCGAGTCCTGCCGCGGCCATGTGTGTGCGGAGTTTGCATGTTCTCCCTGTGCTGCGGGGGTTTCCTCTGGGTACTCCGGTTTCCTCTCCCAGTCCAAAGACATGCATGATAGGCTGATTGGCATGTCTGTAGTGTATGAATGGCTGTGTGAGTGTGTATGTGATTGTGCCCTGCAATGGATTGGCACCCTGTCCAGGGTGTACCCTGCCTTGTGCCCGATGCTTCCTGGGATAGGCTCCAGGTTCCCCGTGACCCTGAAGGAGTAAGTGGTAGAAGATGGATGGATACTATCTGTAATAGAGCATTTGGAAGTGTTAAATTATATATTTAATTGTTGAAGAAATACTCATATGGAATTGAAATCCATCTGGATATCCTATTTTCACAACATGTGCTTTCTGTACTGTATGGCAGTGTCTCCTTTAAGACATAACTCTTGTCAACTCTTTTTTTTTTTTAGTGCAACTGAGTTTTACAGTCTTGTTGTTTCTTTACTTATTTACCTGACTAAACTGAAAGCTTTGGAGTTTCCATTGTAGACTACATTAGCGCACTGTACTGAGTACAAATAATTAAGTATTATTTCACAATACTTTTTCTGCTGACAAAAGTAGTGACTTATCCATAGGGGAAGGTGTGGCAATGCCCCACCATATATAGTATATCAGCCATACATTTAAAATTCATTTGAATTACTAATGGCCTCTATTGAGTGACCAATGATTTTTTTTTTTAAATCTTGCTATTTGACAGATACAGTATAAGCTGATGTTCCACTGATTTGCTTGACTTTCTAGCGTGCTCACTGCGCCATTTACCTCCATATAGTTATTATTGCACCTAGTGGTCTAAAATGGGTACTACAACAAGCCTACTACAGCCTAATAGGCCAGGAATCACACTGCACATGCATGGACTGGACAGTTAATGACAGGGTTGCCAAAGTTGACTAGTTAAAAAAATACTTGATTTTCACAAAAAATGGCAAGCATAAGTATAAGTGCAAGTGCAGGCAGTGTGTCTGTCATGTACATTATTATTTCTATTGTAATATATATTGCAAAAATTGGCAGAGGAAAAGGGGGATTATGGAGTGGATAATGCCTATAGATCAGAAATGCGTGTGCACCACATTGACCTTGTGTCCAGCGTAAAGTCTGAGAAAATGTGTCTCCCTAGATGCAGGTCTTTTGTGTGGTTTTTGAGATGTAGTTGGGCTGGAAATTTTGCTGAAACCTGATGACAACCCTGGTTAATGGCAGCTGGAACACACCTGCTGTATTGACCACAGTTGAACAAAGGAATGAATAAAACTGCTCAAAACAAGCGGTTAGACTGTACAATACATTGACTCTCAACTTAGCCACACGTCCCCTTTCCCGTCACCCTGCTCACCAGCAGCTGAGCACATAGTCATGATATTCTACAGACAGAAACCCAACAGTGTCTTGATTAATCTTATAACAGACTTGTGGCGATAAAATAAATCTATATGATAATTTGTTTATACTTATTGAAAATGTCTGATAAATCACTGTCCGTTCCACCTGGAATGCCAATGTACTTTGAGAAAGGGTTAATTTAGTTTGAGCGTATGTCATTATTAATATTGTCCTGCCCTAACTCAAGTCTATGGTCACTGGTGCACACTGGCTCAATCTTCTAATCATTAATTAGCCAGCATATTTCCAGACACAGTAGCTAATAAGGAGAAGAAACGAACACTTACAAGATACGGCAGGAATAAGGGAATGTTAAATAAAGCACTAATAAACTTTTGATGTTGCCAAATAACCACTATATTTATTACTTGTTTACACATGTATTAGCTATGCTTTTAACCCCTCTATACCAAAGTGTATAGTTTGGTTTGATATATTTCCACCCGCTCTAGCATACCTGATTCATCTGATTCAACTGATTCAGCTGCATATTAGGTGAATCAGATGTGTTAAACTGTTAAACTGTGGATTAAAACCTGCAGAGATGTGTCTGTCACTATGGAGGTCTACAATATTACATTATTAACATACTATTAACCCACTCTTCGAGTGAAACAAGATCATAAACATCATGGTGTGATAACCTTACACTGTTCAACACTCTGGATATTTAAACGTGACAGTAAATGTCAGTAAAAAAAAGACTGTAACAGTAGTGCAAGTTAGGACCATTTCTAAAATATTTCTTTATTATTTATTAATTAATTATATTATTAATTATATTTTCTTTATTATGCTTTATATTTATATAGAGAATTCATCTTAAAACAATGTAGTTGTTGTTTAGGTTTTTTTTGGCCTGGTACTGTCTTAATTCTTTTTAAATTTTTTTTTTTTTTTTAAAGTCGGAGACATGGACAGTTATCATAAATATTGCCTTTTTTGATGTCATTATCTATACCTACATTGATAACATATCTTGTATGCAGTATGACCATTTTTATATGCCTTTATCATGGAATATGTCACACCTCTAATCAGTACAATACAGTCTATGTTACTGCTGTATTTGTATATCTTACTCTGCAATTAATCAAGTCAATCAGAAATGCAGCCTGGGTGGGAGCATTTGCATGATTATTGTTAAGACTCTCATGGTGAGTGCTTTTCTTGGTGGATGTTTTTTGGCAGGATTCAATTTCCTGGCAGTTTGAACACTGGAGTTTATCCTCCTACAGCTGAAAGCTTAGCTGCTTAGAGTTTCACCACAGGTACCATTTTAGTTAGATTGGAAACCCACTGAGATTAGAACTTTGGAGTAGCCCCTAATGCTCATCTTTCGTCTGCAAAGTATTATCAAAACTACATTTGAAATCAACTTTCCAAAGTGCAGTGAGGTTATAAATGGACATGGAATGAAGAAGAGAGCTTGGTTAATAACAGAACTATTTGAAAGGACATGACCATTGCACGAATGTGAGTTGTAGTAACCCTTATTCACAAAAAACATCTGAACAAATATTGGTCTGATTTATAAAACTGTCGTATGTCATCAAAGCGAGTGATGATTTGAGTGGAAATGACAAATCAGATTCAGCTTTGTGAAAACCTCTTGTAAACTATTCCTTATTTACATGTTCCAATATGACCTTTTTTTATTTTTATTTCAGCTAAAATATTGAGCTCCAGAGATGGTGCCTAAGCTAGCTAGTTAACATCTAACAGTCTATCTATCTATCTATCTATCTATCTACAGTATATCTATATCTACGATAGATAGATAGATAGATAGATAGATAGATAGATAGATAGATAGATAGATATTTACACACAAATACACATAGTATATTGTTGGGTTTATATGCATAGGGCCCAATTTACCCTCATAGACATTTAATTTGCATAAAACTTCAAGGTACAATTTGTCCAAGATCTGAGGAAAGAAGTAAACAGAGAGGAGAAAAAGAAATATTTTAGTAAAGCTGCATGACAAAAAGTGTGCTCCTTTCATGAACCAGTTCCTAACCTTATAGCTTTTACAGCTAGGGTTTTATTCACTTTAGAACTCAAAGAGGTCAGAGCTTGAAGTCAGATTTAATTAAATCTGAGATCCGGATGAATGTGGTGGAATTCCTCAATGAGACCTGGCTCCATCTTGTCGTCAGCCAGTACTCAGCTTCTTTCCTCAGAGATAGGATATTGCAGCAGACTTTCAAACCTAGCCGCTTCTTATATTTGTGCCATTCTGCACCATGTTACCACCTTTGCTGATGGTTACAATGATTATAAAAAATATATAAAATACATCATGTTTTTGAGCATGTGGTACGATCATAGGAATAGTCCCTGATCTTAGTCAGGAATAATCCTTGTACCTGAGCAACCTTGCTATTAGCCATGCTACACATTTCCTCTTTATTTCATTCTGTTTTCCAGACAGCGCATTCCCTACAGCAGCAAACTGGAAGAAGGCTGTGAAAACAAGACTGTTTGAAAGTCTTACATTGCATCTATTAGTGTGAGTTACCATAAAAAATGCAGGAAATGGTATTATTTTAATTTCTGTGATTTAAGCCTTCTTGGTCCGTAGTTCACAGTGGACACAGAGATTCTGCAATAGTTGATCTGTTATTGGGCAGTAAAATCCATAATATCATCACTGGTGTTTACTTAAAGAGTTCAAGAGTTAATTTTTAAATAGTGTGCATAGATGCAGTATAGTGGTGGCTACATCCTAGACCAAAAAAAATATGATGGTTGCCATTCTAAATATTTGACTTGAGAATATTTGCTCTATATATTTTACTCTTAATTTGAGTGACATAGTAACAAAGGAAATTGACTAACTAGACTAACTAGTCTAGCATGCTATCTCGATTCGATTTATCATTATCAGCAATAAAGAGTAAAGTCTGTTATAAATCTTGGTGTAGCGTCTGATGTGGAAAATCAAGAGATAAGGAGCTGCTTTTGTCACTTTTATCACAAATTGGAATATTTTTAATGCAAATCTATTTTAAATCTCCATATTCTGCCCACCTTGCATAAACGTTTTCAGAAAGAAAGCCAAATATAAAAGCTCCTTTACAGAGTACTTTAGCAAAAGATCCCAAATAAATAACACACAACCAAACTGCACTCTTTACGATTACAATTCATTGTGAATACTGTAGGGCCCTGAAGGACAAACAAGAATGAGAGGTTTCTATGTTAAAAATTTCAATATGTTTACATATATGTAGTTTCCAAAGACACCTCTGGAGCCAAACTATCCCCAAAACCCACCAGAGCATGGCCATCACTGCACACCAACACTTAATAATACTGCTATGAACACTTTTGCTGTTGTAGGGCTTACTGTCCTGGCTATTTACTGTTGTATGTATTTATGGTATAGCTTTGCGCTTGTCTTACACTGTTAGGTATTTGCACTTTATGCAGTCCTGTCTCCTGCACTTCTGCATTGCTATGTGTTGCACCATGGTCCTGTAGAAATGTAATTCCATTTAAATGTACACTATATGGCAAGAAGTTTGTGAATACCTGACCATCACACCCATATGTGCTTTTTGAACATCCCATTCCAGATTTACTCCCCCATTTACTGCTATACTAACCTCCAATCTTCTGGGAAGGTCAATCTTTTCATTAGATATTGAAAAAGTGCCTGTGGAGATTTGCTCATTCCTCCTCAAGAGCATTAGTGAGGTCGGGCACTGATTTTGGGCGAGGGGGCCTGAGGCACAGTCATCTTACCAGTTAATCCCAAAAGTGTTCAGTGAGGTTGAGGTCGGGGCTACAGTATCTCACAAAAGTGAATACACCCCTCACATTTTTGTAAATATTTGATTATATCTTTTCATGTGACAACACTGAAGAAATGACACTTTGCTACAATGTAAATTAGTGAGTATACAGCTTGTGTAACAGTGTAAATTTGCTGTCCCCTCAAAATAACTCAAGCACAGCTATTAATGTCTAAACTGCTGGCAACAAAAGTGAGTACACCCCTAAGTGAAAATGTTCAAATTGGGCTCAAAGTGTCAATATTTTGTGTGGCCACCATTATTTCCTAGCACTGCCTTAACCCTCTTGGGCATGGAGTTCACCAGAGCTTCACAGGTTGCCACTGGAGTCTTCTTCCACTCCTCCATGATGACATCACAGAGCTGGTGGATGTTAGAGAGCTTTTGCTCCTCCACCTTCAGTTTGAGAATGCCTCACAGATGCTCAATAGGGTTTAGGTCTGGAGACATGCTTTGCCAGTCCATCACCTTCACCCTCAGCTTCTTTAGCAAGGCAGTGGTCACCTTGGAGGGGTGTTTGGGGCCGTTATCATGCTGGAATACTTCCCTGCGGCCCAGTCTCCGAAGGGAGGGGATCATGCTCTGCTTCAGTATGTCATAGGACATGTTGGCATTCATGGTTCCCTCAATGAACTGTAGCTCCCCATGCAGCCCCAGACAATGACACTCCCACCACCATGCTTGACTGTAGGCAGGACACACTTGTCTTTGTACTCCTCACCTGGTTGCTGCCACACACTCTTGACACCATCTGAACCAAATAAGTTTATCTTGGTCTCATCAGACAACAGGACATGGTTCCAGTAATCCATGTCCTTAGTCTGCTTGTCTTCAGCAAACTGTTTGCAGGCTTTCTTCATCTTTAGAAGAGGCTTCCTTCTGGGATGACAGACATGCAAACCAATTTGTTGCAGTGTGCAGCATATGGTCTGAGCACTGACAGGCTGACCCCCCAACCCTTCATTCTCTGCAGCAATGCTGGCAGCACTCATATGTCTATTTCCCAAAGTCAACCTCTGGATATGACACTTAGCATGTGTACTCAACTTCTTTGGTCGACCATGGCGAGGCCTGTTCTGAGTGGAACCTGTCCTGTTAAACCACTGTATGGTCTTGGCCACCATGCTGCAGCTCAGTGTCAGGGTCTTGGCAATCTTCTTAATGCCTAGGTCATCTTTATGTAGAGCAACAATTCTTTTTTTCAGATCCTCAGAGAGTTCTTTGCCATGAGGTGCCATGTTGAACTTCCAGTGACCAGTATGAGGGAGTGTGAGAGTGATGACACCAAAATTAACACACTTGCTCCCCATTCACACCTGAGACCTTGTAACACTAACAAGTCACATGACACCGGGGAGGGAAAATGGCTAATTGGGCCCAGTTTGGACATTTTCACTGAGGGGTGTACTCACTTTTGTTGCCAGCGGTTTAGACATTAATGGCTGTGTGTTGAGTTATTTTGAGGGGACAGCAAATTTACAGTTATACAAGCTGTACAGTCACTACTTTACATTGTAGCAAAGTGTCATTTCTTAATGGTTGTCACATGAAAAGATATAATCAAATATTTACAAAAATGTGAGGGGTGTGTTCACTTTTGTGAGATAATGTATATGCAAATCACTCAAGTTCTTCCACACCAACTGTGGCAAATCCTGTCTTCATGGGATCTCAATTTGTGCACCAGGTATTGCCATGCTGGAACATATTTTAACTAGACCCCTTAGTTCCTTACAAAGACATTCTATACAATTGTGTACTTCAAACTTTGTGGAAACAGTTGGGGAAGTCCCACATATCGGTATGATGGTCAGGTGTCCACATACTTTTGGCCGTTTAGTTTATAAGTGTTATATAGTAGAATAAAACCCAATATAATTTTTCATTTCCTTGGCTAACATTTAGACAATTTGTTGCATTTGGAAAGGCTTGTGCACTCATGTGACACTCTCAGACAGCCTAATATTAGCCACAGAGCAAATCCTTTTGACATCCTGTCTCTCTGTCTCTCACTCGCTGGTATTCAGCAAAGTAGCTGTTAAGAGGACAGATCCAGGCTGCCAGATCACACACTCATCTATGGTACATACAATCTCACTGAATGTAAGTTAGCATTCCAGTCAAACATGCACATTATTAAAAAAAACTTTTAGCTTAGTCATTAACAGATTCCCTGTCCAGGAAACTATGCCAGTTTGGCAAAGTCCACAAACTTTTCAATTTGTTGTAGCCTAGTTGGTGCTTTAAAGCAACTACAATCAAGATCATGACACTTGAATCTACAGTGTATGTGCTAGTCCTTATATTTCTTGTCTTTGTAACCATGTTTAATCTGTTTAACAATTCTACCGGATGGCAGAACTATGACTCCATGGGTTAGCAATTTCTGATATTAATCTGTAAATGTTAAATGAGTCATTGTGTTTGAATGCATTAAGATGTGTGCTGAGATTGTATTAATGTTTATATTAAGACAGCCATTTCTCAAACACAGGAATTGTTCTGCCATGCATCAACTTATTTTTAGTATAAGAGAACAGGTAATCCTTGGCTAGCATAAACTATGTCAAACTAACTAGTTCTGTTTTAGCTTAGGCCTTATTCTGTGTATGCTGTGCAAACGTTATTGTGTGGTTCTTTATTAATGAAACTTGCAAATTCATAACAATTTTCCAAACTCAAGTTGTATGAAAAGTTAAGGTGGTTATAGTTAATATTGGGGGCAAGGATAGTCTTTGTATGTTTTCTTACATCTTACATTTTTTGCAGGAGCTGTTAGGTCTTAGGCAGCTACAGTAGTAGGATCTGCTGGGTCTCAGAATGGGAGCAGGAGCTGCTGGGTCTCAGGAAGCTAGTAGGAACTGTTGGGTCTCAGGATGGGAGCAGGAGCTGCTGGGTTTCAGGACGGCAGGAATGTAAGATTGTAGGCCTCAGGATGGTCCTGATAGAGCTCAATGATATAAGAAAAAAGAGACAAAACTTATTATAGTGGAGTAGCATGTGCATAACTTTGTTACGATAATCTGAATGCAACATTATTGTTGTTTTTTATCATTATTAGTGTTCTGGCAGGCCTAGCTACTGCAGTCTAAGTCTAAAAGAAGAAATCCAGTGGACCATAGAGCAATGATGTCTCAGTTTATTCAAAATCTCTATGTACATGATCTTATACAGGTGTATATAAAAAAAATTAATATACTGGAAAAGTTCATTTTCTTCCATAATTTAATTTTAAAAAGTGGAACTTTCATATATTCTAGATTCATTACACATAAAGTGAAATATTTCAAGCCCTTTTTTTTTTGATTGATTATGGCTTACAGCTCATGGAAATCAAAAATCCATTATCTCAAAATATTAGAATAAAGAATGTATAATTACAGAAATGTCGTACCTGACTTTGATTAACGAAATGGTAATTATTTTATAGTTGTATTATTCTTTGTCTTTTATTGTCTTGTATTGTATTTTACATTATGTTCAGCTAACTGTAGCATTGTTGGGATGTTATATCTGCTACTTTCAATCTGCAGCCTTCCATCGCTCTAATTGCAAATAAAATTGAGGGCTTTTCTCTTAATTACTTCTGTTCTAAATCTTAACATGCATGTGTTTTTGTAGGATTTCAAGGGCCATTTTTTTCAAGGTGAAATAGTCCTGTATCTAATGGTACTGTGGCTCACTGCAGGAGACATGATGTTTACAGGACGCAATGACAATCCTTGTGTAAATGTTAATGGGCATGTGGTAGCGCTAGTTTGGCCAAATCAGTGGATTAAGAAAAAGCCTTATAAAGCTTATGAATTATCTTGTGCTTAGCAGTAGGAAAACAGTACACATGCATATACACAAACACGCACAAGTATAGGCTGCTCTGACATTCCAGTAGAACTATGAATGAAATAATCTGGTCTTGCATGAACACATCCTTATCTGGAATCTGTTACACTGTGATACCTGTGGTGGAAAATACCTCTAAAAGATGTTTCCTGAAGACAGTGCTGGCAAGACATTGATTAAAACCTTATTTAGTGATATCATTTATCTCTCTCAGATGGTAGACAATGTTCAGCTAGAACATGATATGTTGGGGGATGTGTGTGGAAACTGAAATAATTGAAAACAAAATGTATTTAAGGTATCAGTTATACTTTGACCTTTCTATATTCTACCCAAGAACAGCTTATGGCCAAGTCTCACCCTTTCTTCAGTGGATAATCTCACCTGGATATTGTAAGCTTGCTTTAAAGATGCAATAGTCGATAAAGGTGCAATAGTTCATTCCTTATTGTACAAATAACCTAGATGATATGTAGAACATGATTAAAAACAATTACTTAAGTTCTGGCCCTAGCAAATGTTTATTAAGTTGCTGAGAAACCCCATTTGGAAAACGCTTTGCTGGTTTGGAATGGTTGTATTTGGATACACCTCCTGTCAGTCATTTTATAGACACTATATGGGCCACCTCAGATTCTGTGGGCTGAGCTTCATGAACATGGGTGGGAATCATTCAAATGTTGAACTCACCCAACTGTTAGACACCTAATCTTGAAGAAAAAAAAAAGACTAATCTTAGCTATTGTACCTTTAATTATAAAGACAGTGCTGGAAAGTAACAAACTACATGTTTTCTTGTTACAGTACCTGAGTACACAGTTCATGCTAGCAGTTTCAGTGTAATTAAATCATAGTACTTTTACTTTAGCTTTTTAAGATTAAGATAAGATTCTACTTCTGTCCCTTTATTTTTCATCATCGTCACAAAATAAAAAACCCGGAAGACTGCAAGCCAATTAAAAGACAGTATGTGCAAATTTTAAATCATTCAGTTTTGAGGCCCGGTCAAAAATAAAGCAGTTGCCTGCCAAAAGTCTTCACTTCAGGCACCAAACACTTAGTCAGCAGCAGAAATGTCTAAAATATTAGAGATACATGAGCATCCCTGGCCAAGCTCATCAGGTCTTCAATGTTAAATACTTCCAAGAAAACAGTGCAATAATGCTCTGCAAATTATACAAGTCAGAACCCATTGGGCTATCAGCATTTCATAGCATATGCCGAGGAATGTGTGTGGAAACTGAAATCCATTAAACCCAACCTGCAGAAACATGTACAGGTAAACCATTAGCTAATTGAGCCAGACTAGCTAGCCAGATCTTTTGATATTTTACAGTGTGAAAACTCTACAAGGACATTTTAAACTTAAGATGTAATTTTGATATTCAGTTGTGTCTGCTTGTTATATTAAATATATTTAAGTGCTTTAACAGCCTACAGTCTATGCTAGATAGCTAACTATGTACAGTGGATTTAAAAAGTCTACACACCCCTTTTCAAAGGGAACTCAACATTGTGTGAGCTTCACGTTGTGGGAAGCGCCCTCACATGCAACGGGTATCTGAAATCTGTGTAAAATCATGCCTCTCTCTCTCTCTCTCTCTCTCTCTCTCTCTCTCTCTCTATATATATATATATATATATATATATATATATATATATATATATATATATATATATATATTTCCTTCTTTTCTGTTGCTATCCTGTGCAAGCAGAATGAGCCTTACAGAGTTCAGAAATTAAGGACTACTCGTCTGCTCTCGTATTATTCTAGAGTGGGATGGACACATTTTCTGTGTGAAGTGTATGGAAGTGGAGCGTGCTGCGGAAGGGGCTGACTGTACTCATTAAGAATGCTTCGCAATGACGTGGATCCGCTCCTGGTTCTCTTGCTTTGCCTGAGTCGTGGGTTTCAGAAACTCAGGACTCTGTGCAAGATGCTGTCAAGGCTGGAGGTCCTGTTGGATCTGGAGGGGGAACTGGAGACGAGTGCTGCTCCATCTCTTGCTCTTTCCTCTAGATCCAACTCTCTGCATCCAGGTTTGGAGCTCGCAGAGCAACTTCTCTCCTTCCTGTATGGAAGCAGTGGTCTCATCTATCAACCAACATGGATGATTACATTCACACCCCCTGTTCAGGCAGGCTCAACTAATTCCTCTCTGGCAGAGGGGGAGTTTTGTCAGTGAGTTCAATGTACATTCCTGGCAATCGGAATGTGGAGGCAGACATCCTGTTGAGGCAGGGGCTGAGGTCCGGGGATTGGAGGCTCCTTCCACAAATGGGTGAGTCCATATGGCGGAGGTTCGGCCGAGCAGAAGTGGACATATTTGCCTCCGAGGAGACAACACGCTGCCGCTGTGGTTTGTCCTCACTCCTCCCACACCAAACAAAAAAGGTTAGGACTGGATGCCATGGTACACACATGGCCGAGGTCACATCTGTATGCCTTTCCCCTGATCACTCTGCTCAAGCAAGTGTTTCTAGCAAGTGTTTGCCAAGCTCGTGCTACAGCTGCTGCTAGTAGCACCTGATTGGCCAGCTCGAATTTGGTTCTCGGATATAATATCTCTGCTGGACAGCACTCCCTGGGAGATTCCCGTTTGCAGGGATCTATTGTTTCAAGCCAGAGGGTTCATTTATCACCCTTGGCCGGAACTATGGAAACTGTGAGTCTGGCCCCTGAGGGGCACCAGCTCATAGATTCTGGTCTCTCAACCAAGGTTGTAGAGACCATGTTTAATGCTAGGAATGCCAGTGTGACCCATTAAACTGCGTAATGGCTATAGTTCTGGAGTTCTTACAGGAATGTTTCTCAGCAAGGTTGGCTCCTTCTACAATTAAGGTCTACGTGGCCAACATTTTGGCCAGCCACATCCTTACTGATGGAGCCTCTGAGGGGCAACATCTTCTAACTTCGAGGTTTATGTATGGTGTCAGACAGATGAGGTGCATCTGCAGACCAAGCATACCTTCCTGGGACCTTCTGTGGTCTGGTAAAGTCTGTCAGGCACCCTATTTGAGCCCTTGAAGTCAGCTTCAGAGAAGATTCTGACCCTAAAGGTAGCTCTTTTGGCTGACGCTGACATCTCTGTTGCCCCTTCCTGCCTTGACTTTGCCCCTGGATTAGGCCTCCCTATATCCTAAGATGGATTATTCCTAAGTGCCTACGTCTGCTGCCCAGCCGGTAGTGTTGGAGGCTTTCTGCCCTCCTCCATTCCTTACACTGGAACGAATAAGATTGCACCTACTGTGCCCAGTGAGGGCTCTTTGTACGTACATCCAGCGCTCTAGCCAGTGACATAAGTCAGAGCAGTGGCTGATCTGCTTGGCAGTGACTGTCTAGGTGATGCTGTGTCCGAGCAGTGCATCTCTATGTGGATAATGGAAACAATCTCTATTGCTTAAGAGGCTCATGGTCCCGTTATGTCTCTGGGCATAGGGGCTCATTCCACTAGGAGGGGCAACTCCTCAAGGCTTTATTCAAGCGGTACCCTTACAGCATGTGTGTCCTGTGGTGGGGTGGTCTACACGGCACACATTCATTCGGTATTACAATTTGGCCTTATGGGCCAGCTCATATATGGTTCTCTGAGATAATATCTCTCCTGGATGGCACTCCCTGGGAGATTCCTGTCCACAGGGATCTATTGTCTCAAGCCAGAGGGTTGATTTATCACCCTTCTCCAGAACTATGGAAACTGTGAGTCTGGCCCCTGAGGGGCACCACCTCATAGATTCTGGTCTCAACCAAGATTGTAGAGACCATGTTTAATGCTAGGAATGTCAGCGAGACCCAGTAAACTGTGCAATGTCTACAGTCCCGCAGTTCTTACAGTAAAGTTTCTCAGCAAGGTTGGCTCCTTCTACAATTAGGGTCTACATAGCTGCCATTTTGGCTAGCCATGCCCCTATTGATGGAGCCTCTGTGACAGGACATGGTCTGGGTTACGCATATAACGCATGTTCCCTGAAAAGGGAACGAAATGTTGTGTAGCTTTACTAAACTGGGGTATGCCTGTAAATTGCATGTTCGCGTCAGACAAAAAGAAGCTGATGATGTGGTTTACAAATGCCATGTTGCCTGACCATGGCCGGCCTATAAATAGGCGTGATTTTACACAGATTTCAAATACCGTTCGCGTGTGGGGGCACATCCCACAGCGTGAAGCTCATGCAATGTCTCATTCCCTTCTTAGGGAACATGCATAACCCAGACGTTTTTTGTGATGCAAATGGAGAAAATAAGGCACAATAGTAATGTTACTAAGAACAGGATGTCCCTCTAAAATTGATGGGAAGCTCAGGAGAAAACAGTGCAGGGAGGCATCCAATATGTGCTAACAGTAGTGCAATACAAATGTTGCAGCAACACTGTCTTTATAAATGTTTTGGATGAAATCACATGATAACAGATAGGAAATATTCATATAGAATAATGCTCAGACAACATTCTGCTAGTCTAAAATTGTTAGCTGGACAAGCAGTTCTGCTATCAAGTCATTAAAATCAGTGTTTCAGTGAATAGCTACTTTATGCTTAGCTTATTAGCAACAAGTGACATTAAGCAAATGCCAGAGTGTCATGAAATCAGTAAGGGAACTCTGAACTACAGTTCCCAACAGCCACTGCCTCATTGTCACATGACCACCGGCACCTGATTCACGTTCCTGGTAATTAGCACTCTTGTATATAGTCACAGTTTGCAATGCTCTCTTTGTCTCATGTTATCGTCTAACTATACCTTTGTCTATGCTGCCGTATTTTGTCTTTGCTACAGAGTTTTGTTTCCTTTTTGTAGTGTGTTTTGTCTGTTTGTTTGTTATTAAATGTTTAAGAGTCTGTGCTTGCTTCTGTATCCCTCTTTGTAATGTGACAGAACGTGAGACCTAAAACTCGGAAGCAGCAGATTCACCATGAAATACCTGGGTTTCACTCTACCACCTATGTTCATGGAGAACTACGCTACGCTACGCCAACAGGAGGAGGACATGGAGGAGCCTGAGTACAACTGGGCTGGTACCATCTCCCACCCTCCCTCCCCTATTATGGATCTAGTCCAGCCTTTCGGATCAGCTGAGGACGTCGCAGTGGTTGGCTGAAGACGTTGCTCCATGTCCCGACACACCCAAGTGCTCCCCTTTGTTCGCCAACCCCGTGCACATCTCCGCTGTGCTTGCCTGCTCCACTGAGGAACTCGCCCTGCTTTTCTGCACCACTGAGGGCATCGCTTGGCTTTACCGCTCCTCTGAGGAAGGCACTCCGCTTTTCTGCTCGGCTGAGGACGTCGCTCTGCCTTCCTGCTCGGCTGAGGACGTCGCTCTGCCTTCCTGCTCGGCTGAGGACGCCGCTCTGCCTTCCTGCTCGGCTGAGGACGTCGCTCTGCCTTCCTGCTCGGCTGAGGACGCCGCTCTGGCTTCCTGCTCGGCTGAGGACGTCGCTCTGCCTCCATATTCTGCTGAAGACGTTGTTCTTCTTCTGTGTTGTGCGCCGTATGTCACTGTCCCTTCCTAAGAATCTGCGCTTGCTTCCATATCCCTCTTTGTAACGTGACAGAGTCTATTTTTTCACTTGCAGTTCCTCCATTTTAATTTTCTGAAGAGACCACATGCTGCCCTCTTGTTTTCTATGTAATTAGAAAATGAATTCGATACTCATTCTTCTCTTCATTTTCAAAGCCTGCAAAGATGAGAGCGAAAAATAATAAGAGATCATTGAAACATTAAACCATTGCAGTCAAACCAAGCAAAAATGAACCTTTCTGGAATAAAAACACATCACATCAAAGCTGAGTGCAGTTGATCTTTTCAAAAGAGTAGTGAAATGTAATCTCTGTGTCATTGCTTGTCAATTTAAGTTCATAGCTGTGATTGGAAAATCTAAGTCTCAGTTGCAACTGCCTGTTATCTAAAATATATTTAAGTAAATGGTGCACTTATATAGCGCTTTTATCCAAAGCACTTTACACTATGTCTCATTCACCCATTCACACACCAATGGTAACAAAGCTGCCATTATGCCTACAGCAACATTAAAAGAATTGCAGCAATTTCTGGCAAGTATTGGTTGTTCCCTACATGTGAAAACAACAACCAAATTTTTCATAAGTCTAGACTATGGGGTAGATTCTCAAGAATGAATCCTTTTTTAACCTAAAAGAAAAAAAGTATTCACAATGACTAAAGTTTGCAAAAATACTTCCAATCTCTCAAACCATGTGGAATAGTGTGTTATGGTCTCTTTTTTTGTTTGTTTGGCACAAAAAAAACCCACAGCACATTGCCAAAAGAAACCCTTTCCCCTTGGTGAAACATGGAGGTGGTAGCATCATGCTTTGGGCTGCTTTTCTCAAGCTGGAACTGGGGCTTTAATCAGTATGGAGAGAATAATGAATAGCTCCAAATACCAGTCAATTTTGGTGCAAAATCTTAGGGCTTCTGCTGAAACACTTAAGATTTTAATTTTTTTTTATTTTTCAGTAATTTTCTTTATCATTACTTTTACATTTACTGAAGTCAGTGTGCTTTGTGCTCATTCTTCCAGTGCATTAAAACTGTGATGCTCATTCTGACCATCCGTTCTACACACTCAGTACTGTTTGACTTTATAGTATACAGTTGTAGAAGAGTAATGATATAATTTATAATCGCACTATCCAGCATCAGCCAGAAAAGGACAGGTTCCCTTTAGAGTCTGGTTCTTCTCATGCTGTCTTTTCCCTTTCCACTGTGACCTGTGGCTTTCTCATTTGGGATTTAAATCTAAATCTACATTTGGGTTTCTGTAAAAGTGTGCACTGTTGTTAAAAATGAAATAAAATGTAACTGAATTCAATTGAATTGATAACAGTTTGCCTATCAATGTTCCTTGAACACTGCTCGCACAAAACTAACATTATGGAAACATTTGTGCTAACAGTAGTGCAATACAAATGTTGCAGCAACACTGTCTTTATAAATGTTTTGGATAAAATGATATGATAACAGATAGGAAAATTTATATAGAATAATGCTCAGAAAACATTCTGCTAGTCTACAGTTGTTTGCTGGACAAGCAGTTCTGCTATCAAGTCATTAAAAACATACTGTTTCAGTGAACAGCTACTTTAAGCTTAGCTAATTAGTTTGTTTTCTCTGAGACTGTGAGCAACAAGTGACATTAAGCAAATACTGAGACCAGAGTCTATTTTATCACTTGCAGTTCCTCCATTTAAAATGTCTGAAAAGACCACATCTTGTTTTTTCTGAAAATTTCTGAAAAGACAACCTCTTGTTTTCTAATTTCTCATACTTTCAAGGTTTACAAATTAGTGGGGTTAAGATTCACCTACATTAATGAAAAGTGTCTCTCTGCAGACTGCAAAAAAGGTGTGTGTATGTGTGTGTGTGTGTTTGCTCATATGTGGAGTCAGTCAGTGCCCTTCAAATGTTTCTGAGTAGGTGTAGTTTGGTGTTTGTGCTCTATCGGGTTTCCAGTAGCTTACATTAGCCATCTATCTAAATTTAACAGTCAAATGATAAACATTGATGGGAGAAAGTATTTGAAGTGTTGCCACTTTTTCAGCTAATATTGTCCACAACTCCTTGCATGAGGGAGCAGGGGTTTTGTGAGGGTTTGCTTCTCCGAATTCAACCTGCAAACATGATGGATGAGTGTAACGTTGGTGACTGGGTTCGATTCCCGTGGCTCTGTGTGTGCGGAGTTTGCGTGTTCTCCCCGTGCTGCAGGGGTTTCCTCCAGGTACTACAATTTCCTCCCCCAGTCCAAAGACATGCATGGTAGGCTGATTGGCATGTCTAAAGTGTCCGTAGTGTGTATGTGATTGTGCCCTGCGATGGACTGGCACCCTGTCCAGGGTGGGTGTACCCCACCTTGTGCCCGATGCTCCCTGGGATAGGCTCCAGGTTCCCCCGCGACCCTGAAAAGGAGTAAGCGGTTGAAGATGGATGGATGGAAGTTTATAAATTACATAAGGGATAATGAATGAAGAAAAGTTGAAATGCAACAAGGAGTTTGTTTACGGTGACAGAGTGCATAACTAGGCAACAATGTGTTAGTATGTCCTAGTACTCACATACTCTTTTGCTACAAACTCAAAAGTATGTACTTTTTCTTCACAAAAAGAGTACATACTTTTAGTGCATGGTATAAGTAGGGAAATTGGAACGCAGTACTTGTTAGATAGCTGGCAAAAGTTACAGATACGGATGTTAGCTAGCTGTAAACTGGTTCTGTTAGCTACCAATAAAAATTGTGAAAATGAAATAGGTAACAAGTCAGTGATTTCGTGAAATCCTGTCATGTCATCTTAGGACAGCTAGCTAGCATGAACTATGTTAGTAGTTAGCTCACACTACCTGTCTATTTAATCAAAACATTCTAGTTAGATTAGTTAATGCTATCCACCTGAATAATATTAACAGTGAACATTAAAATCTATGAATACAACTAAAAATGTCCTGTCAGATATTTCACATTAGCTAATGTTAGCTAGCTGGCCAGTGCTGGAAGAGAAGACTACATTTTTGTAATTATAAATGTGAAATGTGGAAGAAAAAAAAATCTCTCAGCAACTGTGTCAAGTTAGCTTATGTTAGCTAGCCTTCTGTGGTGTGCAATCTACAGTACAAGCAGATAGGAAGCTACTTCCTTATTCATATTTCTGCATACTTTTGGGGAATGTACTTGAATACAAATACATTACCTGAAATAAACAGAGTGTTCTGAACAGGTAGAAATATAGATATTAATAGGAGGCACTTTATTTTTCTTCACAGAAACATTTACATCTAGGATGACAATGCATTGCCTTAGTAACTGCCTCATCACCCTGCTGAAAAAATAACAATAGTAACCATCACAGAAATGCTAATGGTTTCCACTACAAATACCATTAAAACCATTACCATTATTGGTCCTTTATGGTATCCACTAGACATAACATACCACCAATAGAAGTCAACAAGTTACCAGTAGAGACCCACAGGGACCATTACAGTTTCCATTAAAACCAAGACAATTCCCATTATAACCATTAACACCATTACAAATGAGGTTTCTATGAGGGTTTCTATCGTTTTTTAGCAGGGCAGGCAGCAGTGGTTTAAATTAGGCTACTAGGCTACTAAAGAACAAAGAAAAAAAACACAGTCTGAGGACTAAACAGATACAGATAGTGGCATTGTGTTACACCCCCAATACTTTCATTTTACAGTGAACCGGCTTTTTATAGCCAGACAAATGTTGTCAATTTTATTCACAGCTGACACATTCCGACTCCTGTTTTATGTGTCTGTATGGCAAAAACATACACCGGTAGATGATCCTAAGTGGATGACAGTGTGTGAAACTATTCTCTTCTGTGTCGTCTCTCTTCCTTACTGCCTGTTTAGAGTTTTATAGTTTTACTTGCTGCTGTATAGCATTTGAGATTAATATGGCCAGATTTTCCCCGGGAGTGCGGTTTTGTAAATCTTCTGGAAGCACTCAGCACACATCGCAGCATGGTGTTGCATGCCCAGTGTTGTAGATGCTTTTAAACTTGCTGGTTTCCTTTATTTTATGCTTGAATGCCATGTGAATGTTATGTGCAAGGTGAACCACACCAGTTCTGTAATCTATTGTTACTTACAATAGCAATAATCAGCAAGCATGCCCACTTTGAAGGCAGATCACAAATGATGCTGGCGTGAGACAGGAAACAAAAGCCTTGATCCCACCCATGAGATGATTTCTACCTTGGGTATATGGTGTATTTCATATAGGGTTATACTGAATTGACTATAAAGGAGCTCTGTAAAGACTGTTGTTTAGGGTGGTTTATTATGACCTGTGCCACTGTACATGCCTTCAGGGTGAAATGCTTTATTCTGCAGGGAGAAGCTGTGGGAAATTGTAGGTGTGTGTGGGAATGTATGGGTGTAGTTTGCTAAGCCAAATGGCATGAATGAACTTGTCACTGTGCCACAGGAATGCAACACATCTCCTGCCACTGCTAGAGACTCCTAGCATGCTGAGAATTCTAGAATGCTGCAATACTGTTATTGGCAACAAGAAATTAACATATCAGTCATTACATTGACATTTTACAAAGCAATGCAATTGAGAAAGAATCAAAAGAGAATTTACAGTAAATCTCTGGAACGATATGTTCAGTCTTGCTATTTTATTGCATGATGGTGTATCATCAGTGACCCTCCTTGTTTATTATACAGTATTGCAAACCTGCTTTTAAATGGAATCACAAACCTTCTGGAAAATGTAACAAATGGTATGTAGATTGCAACACTGAAAATGTGCCATAGAAAAACTGTTGCAATTGCTTATTAGCAAAATGCACTGAAAACTGCTTAATCGTTGCTATTTATGGCATTTTCCGCCATAAACATCAATGACATAACAACATAAAATATGCACACTTTTACAATTTTCAATAAACCACATTTTTGAAAAACAGGCAGCAAAGAAAAGTAGGAAACTAGGACAAATGCGTGACTCATGTATCTAATGTAGGACAGTTGGACATTGGACAATACCATAATGTACATTTGAGTGAAGGGCAGATGGCTATTATGTAAGTGTGTGTGATTCAATGTTGTCAGATGTTGTTTTCTAGCCCTTAACATACACATGGAAATGTGGCATCCTCAAGATCATCGTCATTTATATTCATGTACATTAATTTCTTTAACATGTTCTGAGTAAATAAATAATATACCTTCTGAATGCTGTTAGGAATGTGCATGCTTGTTCCCCAGAAACACAACGTTTTTTCTAAATGTTTTACATTTTAACATCTCATTTCAATATTTTGAGTGAGAGAATGCAGTGTAGTTTGTTGTCTTCAGACAGTACACACACACCTTACAGTGTTCATAGCTTTCTCATGGTTTCTCATGGCTGTTTTATTCACATTTGCAATGGAAAGAACAGGCCCAGTGTGTGGCCATTGGATTAGACTCAGATTCAATCAAATCACTTCAAAGCCTGTTTCTTCCAAAATTATCCCAAGACATCTGGTGCAATCTCACATTACACAGCAGCTGCGAATGAAGTCAAAGAGGTTGAGTCAAAGTAAAGGTAAAGGTCATTACACTTCATTTAATCATTAATAACATCAGTAATGGGTGCACGGTGGCTTAGTGGTTAGCACATTCACTTCACACGTGTGTGTGGAGTTTGCATGCTCTCCCCGTGTTTCTGGGCTTTCTTCTGGATACTCCGGTTTCCTCCCCCAGGTCCAAAGATATGCACTGTAGGCTGATTGGCATGTCCAAAAGTGTCCATAGTGCATGAATGGGTGTGTGAATGTGTGTGTGACTGTGCCCTGCAAAGGATTAGCATGCCTTTTGTCCCCTGCCTTGTGCCCCATGCTCCCTGGGATAGGCTCCAGGTTCCCCGCAACCCAGTAAGGATAAGCGGTACAGAAAATGGATGGATGGGTGGACTCGACCAGGTGAGGTGGCAACGCTACCCACCACACCAACTTTATTTATTTATTTATTTTTTTTTTACACAATATTGGCAAAAGTATGTAGATATCTGATCTATATAACCCCCACATGTGCTTGTTGAACATCCCATTATTTTGTCTGTTTTTGTTATAATAACCTCCACTATTCTGGAATGGCTTTCCACTAAATTTTGAAGCGTGGCTATGGGGATTTGTGCTCATTCAGCCACAAGAGCATTACTAAGGTCGGGCACTAGACAAGAAGGCTTGGTTCACAGTCAGTAGTTCAATTCATCCCAGAGATGTTCACTTGGGTTGAGGTCAGGGCTCTGTGCAGGCCACTCCAGTTGTTCTGCAACAACCTTGGCAAACCATCTCTTTATGGATCTCACTTTGTGCACAGAGGCATTGTCATGCTGGAACAGGTTTTGGCTCCTTAGTTCCAGAAAAGGGGAATTCTTAATGCTACAGCACACAAAGACATCCTATACAATTGTGTGCTTCGAATTTTGTGGCAACAGTTTGGGAAAGACTAACGTACAATATGGGTGTGATGGTCAGGTGTCCACAAACTGGAACTTAAGATACAACATTTTTATTTCATTTGGGTATGGCTGATTGTTACTATATTTTGACACTCCATCTTTGTATATTACCATTTCCAGTGAAACATTCAGCAGCATTTATTTTGGAGAAGAAATATTCTGAACATTTACCCTAAAAAGTCATTAAAAAGCAATTTTCTGCAATGTACAAGAGCATATCTGGAACATAGTCAGTGCTCAATTAACTTTAGGAACCCCATGGAGTCACTCTGAAGTGTAAGTCTAAGTGCTCTATAGTTAGCAAATCTGAAACCTAGACCATTTGCCTTCTGGCTGCCACAAGTTTGTACTTTTCTATTTTTTGTATTTGTAATTTATCACAAAAAGCTTTTTTAATGCCCCTTTGCTTGTACTTTATGTGACCCCTTTCAGACCATATGGTGCTTATGTTTTTCAGGCTTTCATTATTTTTGCCATTTGAAGACATATGAGCAATATATAATGATCGATGGCTTATGTAGATGGTTCAGTCTAGTAATACAACAGTGACTCATCAGAGACGAGACAGCTTACAGTTCACAGAACCAGATGGCAAAAGTAGGAACTCCAGGATGCCAATTGTATGGCTATTCTGTTGGCTCCAAGAACTTTTTGTTCTGGGTCCAAATGTTTTCCTTTTCCAAGCCAAAAGAAGAGATATTGGGTGAATGGACACTTAAAGGAAGCATTTTTCCAAATGGAGAAAAACAACCTGGATGAAATGAGTGATTTAGAAGCAAGTGAGTCTTTTATTCCAACATACTGTGTATTTCTTTAATTTCGTCCCTTCTTACCCATATAACCAAACAGTGACTGGTTGTAAACTGTCCGGTGAGTGTGTTATTTTTGTTGATCTTGACATCATTGAGCATTTATGGCTCTAATGCTGCTGTAATCATGTAATGGTATGAGCAGAAACATCAAAGGGATACAGACAAACCCATAAGTTACTGATGGACTGCTGATAGAACAAGCAAAAGTATGAGCTCTCATGTTTTACTGCTGTCTCAGCAAGTTGTTGTCTAAAATAAGATTGTTATCTAGAGGCTGTAGATAAGTCAGAAAGAAAAGATCCAGTTTCCATTGCAGCAATAGATCACACTTTAGAGGTTTTCATGCTTATGCCCTGAATTTTAAACTATTACCAGAGAAGACTATAAATGTGTAAAGTGAATATTCCGCCGCCCCCATTTAATATTGTAACATTTCCACCCTAAACGGTTAACACAAAGCCTGGGCAATTTTTGTTTGCCAGAAATAGGTGGCTGGGATTCTTCCCTACTCCCTTTGGATATTTATCACTTAGTTTTGCCACTTTCATTGGACCATAGGGGTTTATATAATAGGTGCTGTCATCTGAAGCAGCTGCCATTTAGATATAAAGATAGGAGACACAGCAGTGAAACATCTCTATGATACTGCACTGCCACAACAGCAACCGTTTTCGTTTTCATTTGGTGTGGTTGAGTGCACTTAAATACATCTGCTGCCTGTCACTCTGAGGACTACAGCAATCAGAACTCCAGGGAAGATCCCAAAACTCAAGCAACACAGGTCATTTTAAGGTTGTCTTTATTAAATAAATAAATACCAGGTTCTGACAATAAGTTACATCCATGGTACACTAGTGTACATCTTTCCAGTCAGCATTAGAGACATGGCCTGGATCCTTATCCTTCCCCCAAACAGTGATTATGGGGTGGGAGGTCAGCACCACCCACAAACAACTATGGCATTGGTTAAAAAATATTTCACCATGCAGCCCTGTCCTGTTGTGGAATGTATTCACAGTTTTACAGTGGTCTGCTCTATACAGAGCTACACATCACCCTGCCCCACTGAAGCCACTTCAATGTCCACAAATGCAAACATTGCTGTTAAGCTTCAGCACAACAAGATTGCTGCATATTTATATAGCAAACAAACGTTATTTAAAACAAGTCTATTTAATGGTCTTTTCTGGTTCCAGCCCAGCTCTCCATTTTCGTAAGTCATTATTCAGCAGTTCCTGTGGTCAGGACCAGTGCTTGTACCTCAAATCCATTGGCACCATCATGTAGACTGAGCACTTGGCTCATGGCAAACAGAACAGAAGTTCCAGTGAACATAGGTCCATGCAGTCCATCAAAAAAAGTGATTAAGCCATGGACAAGGTCTTCAGCCTGCAGATTCATGATATTCAGTTGCACCTCTGGAGCAGCATGTTGAGGGCGTACTCCATGCGGCTCCGCAGGTCCGAGGAGCATCCACAGCAGAGTAGTGTGCTGAGGCGTAGGGTGGTGGACACACGATCCTCATTGATGTATGTCAGTAAGTACTCCTCATTCTGACTGCACAAGATGATCTTGGTGTGGTCATGGTAGAAGTTTACCTGTCAAGTTGAAAATTAACAATTACTCACCAAAAACCTTGTGGAATAGTTCAGGAGAAAGTGGTACAGTGAGCAATGTCCACACCAAGACCAAGCATATATAATCTGTACCTGAAAGGTGCCATCATTGAAGAGCATCATCAGTGCACGATCTGACTTGAGCCACTGCAGGAGATACAACCTTGGCTTGCTGATATCAATCACATTGGGCAAATCACCACCCTGTAAATTAGAAAAACATTGACACTGTGAGATGAAGTTAGAAAATATTAGATATGCATGTAGAGTGTTTGGTTTTGCACCAAGTGTAGATACGCACATCCATAAGATTTTCTTCCATATAATGTGCGAAATACTTGAGGACTGTGACCTGGCTGACAAACTGCTCTGGGGCCTCACTGGTGGAGAAGACTGTACACTGACCAAGCTCTGCATAGTAATGCACTGTCCTGCAAGTAAAAATGGTCACATTAGCTTTAATGCATCAGGGTTTACTAACTCCTCCATTCATTCCAGAGCTTGTGCACTTATAGTTTTTGGGTTACTTACTTCTTATCAGACAGCAAGCTCATATGGGTGCCATTGTTGAAAAGGACACTGACTGTGTGATCAGACAGCTGGTAACCAAAGCCATACTTGTTGGAATAGTCCACCCATTTAGTCACCCATTGGAAGCTGCAGTTCAGGCTCTCTTTTGAAATGTCATTAGCTGTGAGAAAATAAATAAATAAAAATTAGGAGTGAATACCAGTTTACAAAGACAGTGTGGGACAATGTTAAAACATGAGCAGCTGATATAGAGTTAAAGGGTATAACTGCATACCTTCTGGCATGTTCTCCAGACAGCCTCGGAGTACTCTGGCAACGGTGTCTGCTACAGTACCCATCGTACTATCCTCCAAGCCTGCCATCAAAACAAAGCAAAGCCATTAGCCTTCACATTCAGCATCCATTAACATCTGGCTCACAAAGAAAACAGCCTCTAAGAGAATCACAATGCAGCAAATGGGGGCATGACAAAAGCACAGGCAAAAACACATACATTCACTGCTGCTGCTGCAGCTTCCCAGTGTGCCTCGGACAATCATGCGAATGGTGTCACGGATCTGCTGCTTGTTGCCTCCATCCTTGGCAGCAACAACTGGCTTTCCAGAAGATGGTACTGGTGGCTTACTGTCCTAAGGGGAATATGGGAAAAGGGGTCATTCACAATACAGGCATGGAGTGTTCTTGTTTTCTGGCAGGAAGCTTGAGTAATGAGACGGATTGTAACAGTGGCTCACCTCAAGAGCTTGCCTGCAATGCTGATTGCTGATTGAGGCCTTCCTGAGGTCATGTCGCAGTCTGTGGATATCCTCTTCCTCTTTTGTCAGTTTATCTGAACATAGTAGATGAAGCCAGTTAGAGATCACACAGTCACCACTCACTATATAAATGATACTATAGCATGTGTATAAATTACATCAATATTAAATCTATTTAAAAAGTAACTTACTTAGGGTTTCAAAGTACTTGGCTTTGTCCTTCTTGCCACCAAACAGAGCAGCTGCAGCCTTCTTGAAGAAGCTCTTGGCAGGGCTGGTGTGCTGGAGGTCTGGAGCTGTGTGACAGCAGCTGACAGACAGTCTGTCTGGGGTGAAACCCTAGAAGAAGGCAGAACAAGTGCAGGTCTTAAACACAGGCTGCAAAATATCATGGAATGACCAAAGCCTGGTAAAGTATTTTTTCCCTCCAAGAGCCAATACCACACACCTGGCTGAAGAAGTCATGGTGTAGGATGTCATCCAGCCTTGGCCTGTCCTCAGGGCTCTTGGCAAGCATGATGCTAATGAGGTGCTTGGCCTGTGGAGACAGCGTAGAAGGCATGTTGTATCGCGCTTCCCTTATGCACCGGTACGTCTCTTTCAGATTGGTGGTTTCAAATGGTGGCCTGCCCAACAGCATCGTGTACCTGTAGAGACATGACATATGCACCTGAAGGAGACAGTTCCAGTCAAAATGGCATGTGGTGTATTTCAGTTTAAATCCAGGACTCAAAACTTACATTACACAGCCAAGAGCCCAAACATCTGATTCACAGCCATGGCCTTGCTTGTTAAGGACTTCAGGAGACAGGTAGTTTGGGGTTCCGCATATTGTTCTTCTCCGGTTTTCAACTGGTTCTAGCTTAGCTGCCAGGCCAAAGTCCCCTATCTTCAGCTCCATTGCCTCATTAATGAAGAAGTTACCTGTGGAGTTCAGAAAGAACAGTTACATTTCATGTACTTGAAGTTCTATTGGCTATATCTTTAGTGAAACTCCGTCATGGACAAATGATTTAATAGCCCACCTAATTTAAGGTCTCTGTGGAGGATTTCCTGTTCATGGAGGTACTTCAGTCCTGAGATGATCTGTCTTAGGTAGTACCTAACCTCGGGTTCTGTGAGCACCTTGCGAGCTTTCAGAATATGTGCCAATGACTAAAGAGAAGAGAACAACATTAGTTTCAATACATAGAGAATCGGCTGGACCATTGGTATTACACTGCCTGTATAGGACTGTTGTGTTGACACTTACTCGTCTGCTGCAGTGCTCTAGAAGGATGTAGATATTGTCTTTGTCCTCAAAGTGGTAGTAAAATTGGACAATGTGTTTGTGGTGAAGGGCTCTGTGCAGTTCAATTTCTCTGTCAATCTGTAAAACAGGATAAAAGTAATTTAGCTCTCTGAGAGTGTGAGTCAGCAAGCAAGCGGGTGACTGTGTGAGAAAGAATAAATAAATAAATAAATAACACACCTTTTCCCTTTGGTGAGGTTTGGAGACGCGCGTGTGTGGAATAATTTTCACAGCATACACTTTGCCGGTACCCAGATCTGTAAATTCATAACATTTGGCAAATCCACCCTGTGAACACAAACATACTTAATCAACACTCAGGCTTGGAAGTGAACTTCCAACATCAGAAATGTCAAAACCTGTGACAGATGCCAGATAATAATAAAAACTGTGCTTTTACACACAAACAAGTTGACTGAAGCCATCACATATCCAAAATAGCGCTCCCCCCACCACACACACCTAGTTTCTCTAATCCCCGCTTATCTATATTAAAAGGCGTGCATACCTTGCCGAGAACTTTTCCTCTACAGTAGCATTTCCCTGTCGTGCAGTCAGATATTATCCGCGACATTTCCTGAGTCGCGTGCGCGCTGTCCTCCAGCTTTCCACGTCTCGTCTCAGTCGGTTTGCTGTGTGTGTGTTCGCACATTTTGTTGTTGCTTATAGGTTGATGAGCGATAGTCCTGAGAATGTCCATGCTCTAACCGAGTTTAACAAATAAAAACAACCTCCCAAACTGGAGAGAGACACTGTGCGCGCTGCCGTTTTATAAACCAACAGACCGGCCCCTTTACTTTCACCGCCTACGTCACGCCTCTCGCGCAGTCAACGGCTGCATTTAAACCCGCTCGGTGGCGTCCACTAACCAGCCCAGAGTGTGAAAAACGGACCAAACACAAGCTGCCATACTTGTTTGACATAACTTTAGTACAAAAAAAGGATGCTGGTTTAAACATAACCAAAGATATGAAGCAAGGAAAACTATTTAATTCGTTTCATTCATGAGGGGAACTTGTTGAAAAGCCCACCCTGATTTGATTCCCAAGGCGTTATCTAGTACAAGCAACCGAACTTTTCCCTAACAAACAAAGCATACTTTGGGGGTATTTTATTATTAACAATAAATATAAACAAAAGTATTTTAAAATATATAATTTAGAAAGAAACGTGATAAACACTGTTGCACAGTGGCAGATTACAGGATTTACACAGCAATCTGGTGTAGCTGTTTATGGCTAACTTTTTAGCATTTCAGCTACGTGCTATTGCGAGCCTTTTTAATTATATTATACAGTATAAACCAAACATGACAGTTTCAGAAGACCTCTCAGTTGGCCGTGGTGTGTTGAAAGCCCTTTAGCGCCACCATGTGGTACAGTAATGGCTCTTCAGCTAAACCCCAAAGCTGAGGGTTTTTTTTTTGTTGTTTTTTTTTAAACTCGATCCCATTAACTGCACTACCCCAACCCCCTCTCCCCCAACACATCTGATCCAATTAATCAGCTCATTAACAGCCCTTCCTGAGCTGAATTGGGTGTGTTAGAGCATGGAAAAGACAAAAATCTGTCGGAAAGGATGGATGTACTCCAGGACCAGTTGGGAACCTGTGGTATGTAAACCTGGGATAACACAACATAAGATAGTACCAATCCACAAACATGATAATAGGACAGCCGTTGAACGATTCAGATTCCCAGAGATAATGCCATATCTTACAGCAGAAATGGTCAGACTGTTGTTGAATGGCAAAGTCAGATATTTTACATTTACAGCTTTTGGCAGACACCATTATGCAGAGTGACTTCAAAAATAAAATGACATTTATACAACTGAGTAGTTGAGCAGTCCCTCCAGGATTTTGTGATTTTGCGATCACAGAAGTTAGCGCAACATCAAACAAATGCCGCAATATTCGGTGGAGTTTGCAATTCTTCAAAATTACTGCAGATTTTCACCAAGATGCATCATGTGGCATCAACACAATGCACATTCAATCAAAGATCTCTTCGATTCATGTGCATCTCATTTACCAACAAACATCGCTGTGAAATACAAAATTTCGGCAATTGCAATTTCGACAATTCAAGTAGTTTTTCATGTGAGTGAAACATGTAGCTGTGAGCTTAACTACCCTCAAAATCACAACAGCAACATTTTGAAGAATTAAAAATAGCACACCATCAAGTGCTGCTTTGTTCTCTGTCTCTATTTTTATCTGCTGTTGTAATCACTGAGGCATAATGAGCTATGATAAACACTATTGAAGCTTCTTAAGCTGACTGTAAATAGATAAAGCTATTGGATGGGGGTATCACACTTAAAACATGAATGTAACATGTTTTCGTGTTAGTGACCAGAAAGGTTAGAATCCCAGGACTGTTAAAAACACTGCTGGGTTCAAACTGAAACCTAAAAAAAATGTATGTGTTCTTAAATAAGCAGGGGGAAAATTATATGTCTGTGAGTGTGTTTTGTTTATGAGCCAGTCATTATATATCATGTTATATGTCATGAGTCATTAGATGAGTGTGTTTGTTAATTAATGACTCTTGCATTCATACCAAGTCACTGAGATGTAATCAGTTGAGCTTTTGTCTAAATCTTGGCTCCAGAGGATGAAAGCTCTGCCTTCTTACCTTAACATTTTATTCCATTAAAGCTAAAGAACTGCACGACTAGAGGGAGATGAATGTGATCTTATAAACAAAAATGTTTATGACCAAGAAAATCACATTATCACTTCATAGTATGAGGCAAACTGCTTGTTATGAGCTTCATTATGAACACAACATTACTGAACAAACACATCTCAGAAGAAACTTTAAATCAGTTAGCTGGCTCAGGGATGTGTTCTGAAAGAGGAAGTCGCGTCTCTTGTCTCTCGCACACTGGAGACATTATAAGCCCAGACTTGGTCCAGTCCAGAGCCAATAGTGCAGCTGTGGGGCCAGTGTGGAAATGGGAAGGAACACACTACAACCCGGGCATCGACAGGAAGTTCCTTCAGGAGTTTCTTCTCCAGATCAGCCATCTGACAAAATATTAGAATAAAATCAGATTGGATTGCACCTGTTAATGGATCCCTGCAAACAGTACATTGGTTGCATACTAGTGGATAATACAACATTTAGTACAGTATAAACATCCAGATCACTAGCCCGGTGCATCAAGTGATTATGTGTCTGGGCCATTAGCAGGTGGAGCTACCATGGTGCAGCAGCCTGTGACTCAGGTGGGCCCAGACACTCATGCCTCTGTGTGGCTAATTGCTTACTCTGAACTGTGGAAGCATGGATAATGGCACTATCCAACAGATAATTTATTCCATTTAATCACTCTAGCTGGTTCCTTCTACCTTTTTTTTTTTTTTTTTGAAGTAGACAATGAAAGCCAAATAAATCTACTTCATGGTTTGCAATTTACTTTTCTATTATAACTAATGAATTACAAATAGCACACAACTAGCACTTCTTATGAAATACAACGTTATTTTGTGCTAATGTTGCAGAAGTTGAAAGATATTCCATGGTTTCCTGAATTTGTAGAGAACTGGGATAAATGGGAAATGTTCAATAAGACAAGAATAATTTGATCAGGTGATTTAGACTCTCTAATGGTTGGCCTACAGTAAATGACTTTGCTTAGACTGAGATTATTCATATGTCAACAATACAGCAGCCTGCTTGGCAAATCAGAAGTGTTGTGATTATAAACAAACAAAAAAATGGAGCCAAAAAGAAAAGAGAGATGAAATTAAAGAAAATAATAACTGGACAAGACTAGCACCCTTACATCTGGTCCTTCTGGTACTTCCTTCCAGACCAATGCATTCTGACTGGTAAGTGATAAACTATTATAACTATGGCAAAGGTTAATGATTTTGTTGATAATTTCCAGAATATGGTCATCTACTGCTATTTTTAATCAATTCAACACCAGTATATACAGTCAAAATAGCTTTTTTGTATTTTACTTGTTTGTGTGTAGATTGTACAGACTAACATATCAATTGTTCCATGTTGTAAAACAATAACACAAAACTGAGGAAAGAATGAAATTGTAAATGATGGTATGCACTGCCCCCATGTGGACCAAACAATGCAATGCATTATTACACTTAAATACGCTACTGATACAGACATATCAGATAAAAACAGCTTCAATAGTGCTATTTCTTATGGACTTACTACAGCAGGAGCCAGGAATGCAACCACGTTTGTGTATTTGGACAGGTCAGTCTGTGTCAAAACAGAACATACAGTAATTATTGCACTGCAAAAACAACAACAATTTGATCAAACAAATCTTCAGCACCAATACCTTCCAGAAATCCTGTTTAACAAATGTGGCATGAGTGTGTGGTATCCCTTTCCACCATGCTTGGCCTCGAGAGTAGGCTAACAGCATGGAGTTGATCTCGAAGCCTGTGCACTGAAATCCTGCAGAGCATGCTGCAAAAACCTACAACCAGAACAGCATGTATGTAAACAGTCGAGCAAACTGTGCAATGAATCTTAGCAAATGTCTGGAAATAACGTTTTTGTGATGTCATCTATACCAGTGAAGAATAGTCTTAACTATTACAAATTTCCTTGAAATGTTGTTCTGACTCACCAATCGTCCATCTCCTGCACCCAGGTCAGCCAGCCAACCTTGCCTCCCTTCAAGCAACTTCATCACATTCTCAGTCTGAACTTTTGTGGATGGCAAGAATGGCACCTTTAGCCGAAGTGGCACTTTCAACCCAGGCAGGCAGAACATGGCCCAGAGGCCGTATAGCCCAGAGAAGATGGCTCCAGCCGCAAAAGTAAGGACTCGGTTGTTCCGATAATGGTAGAGTAATTTAGAGTTCCGTTCCTGGAGCATGACCTCAATAGAGTCCTCCATACTGGCTCCACTTTCTAAAAAACTGTGTGAGAGGACAGACTGGTCATCCAGGCTGGACATAGACCAGATAACTGCAAGACTATTTTATACAGACACACATATATGCATGCATTTCAGGCCATTTTCATCATATTCATAGATATATGGTCAACTCATTAATAATATGGATTGTATTATTATTATTATTATTACTATTATTACTCATAAATAATAAAATGTATAATAATAAAATGTATCAAATACATTTTAAAACCTGCTTATATTTTTCTGTTATATTCTGGATGAAAAAAAAATGGTATAAATCGTGGGTAGTGGGGAAGCCTGGAGCCTATCCCAGGGGACTCGGGGCACAAGGTGGGGGACATCCTGGACAGGGTGCCAACTTATCGCAAGGCACAATCGCGCACACACTCACACACCCATTGACACACTACGGACAATTTAGAGATGTGAATCAGCCTACAACGCATTTCTTTGGACTGGGAGAGGAAACCGAGGTACCCGGAGGAAACCCCGAAGCACGGGGAGAACATGCAAACTCAGAGCCGGGACAGCAGAGATGGAAAACAAACCCCCAACCCTGGAGGTGTGAGGCAAATGTGCCCCCCATCAATGTTTTTTCAAATGGGAGTCTCTTCCAAGATGACTACACCACTATCCACAGGGCATGATGATGCACTGAAGTTTGAAATAAAAAAAGGTATCTCAATCCAATTAAACTATAGAAGATTTTGGAGTAACGTGCTAGCTCACCACCACCATCATCAAAACATCAAGTGAGGGAATATCTTTTGAAAGAACAGTTCAGTTCCAGAGACTTGTGGCTTGTGGTGGTCATCATCTTACTAAGACAAAAATGGAGCATTTGGCAACAAGCCCTCTGAAACACAAATTTTCACAAAAAAGGACGGTTATACATAAAATAACCTATACCCACTGATCTAGGAGATGATAGAACAGAACTTCAACTTTCATTTCCTGATATTTACATTTAGATGTGTTAAAAATACTTAGAACATGGTGTCTTTGGTGGCAGACCACTTAGTCTCAAAAATAAAGAAAACCTGTATGCAAACTTCATGCAGCTGGTAACCCAATGACATGACCATACTGTTGCATTCTTCATTAGTGGTGCTTTTTCTTTTTGGTGGGGGTATGGGTGTTCTCCCTTCAGTCTTCTCTTCAGGAGGTGAAATGCTGCTCAGCTGGGTTAAGGTCTAGTGATTGTGCCAGTTTAAATCCTTCCATTTTTTCCCCCTGATGTTGTGTTGGCAGTGTGCTTTGGGTCATTGTCTTGATGCATGATGAAGTTCCTTCCAATTAGATTGGATGTATTTCTCTGTAAATTGGCAGACAGTATGCTTCTGTAGACTTTTAAATTCATTTTGCTGCTACCATCATGAGTTAAATCATCAGTAAAGATTATTCAGCCTGTTCCAGAAGCAGCCATGCAAGCTCAAGCCATGACACTACCTCCACCATGCATAACTGATGAGCTTCTATGTTTTGGATCTTGAGCAGATCCATTCTTTGTCCACACTTTGGCCGTTCCATCACTTTGGTTGAGGTTCATCTTGCTTAAACTTTTGTGGCTCTGTATTTTTTTGTGAATTCCAATCTGGCATTCTGATTCTTACTGCTCATCACTTACTGGCATTATTGGGTTTTTCTTCATAGCTCTCACAATGTTTCTGTCATCAACGTCTGTTGTTTTCCTTGACCCACTTGTTCCATGTTTGGTTGTTAGTGCACCAGTGGTTTCTTTCTTTTTCAGGACATTCCAAATTGTTGTATTGGCCATGTCCGGTGCTTGTGCAATGGCTCTGATCAATTGTCCCCCTTTCTCAGCTTCAAAATGGCTTGCTTTTCTCCCATAGACAACTCTCTGGTCTTCATATTGATTTAAACTTTTTAGCAACAAATGCAGTTTTCACAAGTGAAACCCAAGGCTTGAACCAAGAGTAGACATTCAGAGCTATTAATTGTTTAAACAATCAGTCTAACAGGACACAATTAGGCAGCTAGAAACACCAATCAGTCAAATGGGGAGGTTCAAACAGTTTCTAGATGTAAATATCAGGTAATTAAACTGAAATCATCTTATATTCATCTTTTGATATTAAACCAAAATGTCTTCAGTGTACAGCAAAAACAAAGGAATTGGCCTTGCTGTTCTTATACTTCTGGAGGGGACTGTAGGTTTGCACACAAACTGCCAGCAGTAAAGTAGTATTGCTACTATAAACTATTATAAATAATAATAATAATAATAATAATAATAATAATAAATTTGTTTACTATTCACTCACTTTCAGTAACCACTTTATGCTGGTCAGGGTCACAGTGGATCCAGAGCCTATTCCAGAAACACTGGACATGAGATGGGAATACATTGTAGATACGATGCCAGTGAATCTCAGGGTTCCGTTTATTCATTATTCATTATTATCATCATCATCATCGTCATCATCATCCATCCTTCCATCCTTTTTCTGTACTGCTTATCCTACACAGGGTTGTGTGGGAGCCTGGAGCTCTATCCCAGGGAACTCGGGCCACAAGGCGGGGGGCACCCTGGACAGGGTGCCAACCCATCACAGGGCACAATCTCACACACACACACACACACACACACACACACACACACACACACACACACATACATTCATGCACTATGGACAATTTGGAAATCCCAATCAGCCTACAATGCATGTCTTTGGACTGGGGGAGGAAACCCCTGAAGCACGGGGAGAACAGAGAACAAGCAAACTCCATGCACACAACTGGGAGACGGGAATCAAACCGCCAGAGGTGCGAGACAAACATGCTAACCACTAAGCCACTGTGTCCCCTTGTTTATTATTAATAATATAAAAAATATATAAAATGTATTTATTATTAATAAACAAATTCATTAGACATATCTTTATTATTTATATTTTAAAACATTTTTAGTTCTAAAAACAAATCTGTAAAGAAAATGAACATTTTACAATATTAAGTACAAAATGTTAACATCACATAAGATGATTTTAACGTCTTTCTAATTATTAAAAAAAACATTTCATCACAATATTCATGATATTTCAGAGAAGTGTATTGTGACATACTTTATCACGATATTGATATATTTCGTCATATCGACCTACCAAAGACAATGGATCTGGAGGGCTTGTGTATTGACTGTTCTAAAGACAAGGGTGTCGATATGTCGCACTTCTGTTTCTTTACTTTTTTTTTCTTAAATATAATGCATATATTAATAATAATCCTCTCATATTCGTGATGTTAAGCTAATTAACCATGAAGACACGGTTTTGTTTTTTTTAAACCAGGGCTGCCAGTAAATTGGCAGCTGTTGAAAATCTCTATCCAAATGTGAGATTACAGTGGAAAAGAAGAGTTTAATAGTTAACTGAGCAGAAAGAAACTCTTCTTTTGCTGACATGAAAGCCATAGGCCTATTTATAGATAATATACTGGCATACAGTACACAGACTGTACTGCAGCTCACCTGCTGTTAAACTGCCCTTTTCTCATATACAGGCGACCTGTGAGTTGGACAGGATTAAAGCCAAGTGAAACAGTCCACAAACACAGACTTTAGAGTTTTATGGATTAAACTTTGATTTGGCTCTTTACCCCAGCCTCCTTATTGGATACAGCCAACCTTATTAGCAGACTGCTTTTAAATAAGAGAAGCGTTGCCTGTGTCGCGCGCGTGCTGGCCTTGTTTGTAGGTTGCACAAGACTGACAGCTCACACAAACCAATAAAAAATGAATACACACGTCCGCTTCATGAACCTACTGTTCTGTCAAAGTTAACATGTCAGTGCTATAGCGGAATATTCCTATAGCTCCAGTATGATTGCACTGTTTCGTTAAGAATAACAGATCAGAAGAGCAGCGTCGCGCGAGGCATTAAAACTGAGGCGCTGACGATGTTGTTTACAGGATTAATTCATAAACCACGCGGATTCACTATTATAATGGCGTATGGGTTGCGAAGCCTGAAATAATAATAATAATTAAAAAAAAAAAAAAAAAAAAAAAAAAAACACTGTACCTCCCAGCGTGCTGCGGGCGCAGGAAGTGACGCAAGCGATAATCGCGAACGCGCTCGGTCGCGTGCCACGCGTGTGCTCGCCTGTGCGCGTTCTCTCGAGCCTGTAGGAGGAGGAGGAGAGGAGAGCGCGAGCGCGGCCGCTCCTCACAGGGCTCACATCTCCAGCAGGCATCCCTCCTCATCCTTTCAACCCCTGCACCGAAATACACTGTAGCAATGCGGCAGGACGGATCCATGCAGGTTTGAGTCTTTTCGTTTCTCAGCTTATTTTTGAATCATTTTGGGCTTGAGGTGCGGTTCTGTCAGACGTTTCCGTTCAGAACGGAGATTAAAAGAAGATGGGAAAACGCGTAACGTTCCCGTTTTACACCATGCAAAAAACGAGTCATTGCAAGAAAAGGAAAATAAAATGATAATACACAGTTAGTTTAAATTATAATACAGAAGTGTTGACAGAAACCACCCTTTAGTAGGGTAAGGTGGGGGGTTGGGGCATGCTCATGTCACCTTCGCTTGTTGTGTACATGTGTACTCTTTCCTCACAGCAGCATGTAGCATTTAGCTAGTTACAATGTGACACTCCATTTGATTACTATTTGACACAGTCCAGTTACAGATACAGCATGTACATAGTTTCAGTTTGTCCACCACAAAAAATGTGCATATCAATTTGTTCAGCAATTATCCATTCTGTAAGGGCTAATTCGTTTTGTCATTGGTTTAAATCGTTTTATAAGACAGACATGTGTAAGAGCAGTTTTTGCAAACTTCATACTAGTGCACTGTGGAGAAAGAAACATTCTGATATGATGATAAAAGTGCAAACAGATATAGCTATTGTGTATGGAGAGAGAGAGAGAGAGGCTTGTGGTGTGAAAAGTATGACATTTTAAAGGTATTAATTTCTATGCCTGGAAAAGTATGGACATCCAGAAAACATTAAAGTTATCTTGTTGTCAAAGTAAGACTCAAGACAGTAAGAATATCAGTTTACTCTTTATAATCGTCTTTATTTATAGTCTTCTGTGCACTAATACAGCCTGCATCATATATAGCATTTCGGAAATAAATATAGAAAACCTCAAGAAAAGGTCTGGCCATTTTTGTTGTGGAAGTGGCAAGATCCCTGATATTCAGTATATTTCATATATTAGGTGTATGAATTAAACTTAAGAGTGGAAAAATGTTTTTTTAAACACTCCAAGTCAGTAAAGAAAGCTTTAACATTAATATTGTGATTGTCCATGAAGCAAATTGTCAAATTTTGACTTATCTCTAATTAATGCCAATCTAGTGTAGGAAGCAGACTGCACATTGTTCACTGACTGCTATAAATGGCAGTTCAGCACATTTGGATGCAAGTGGACTGGTGCAGATGAAATGTTCATTTGAAACTGAATGAAACATGTCTGTCATCCTGGCACAGATGGCTGCGCCGCAGAAAGAGAACGCCGATCAGAACTTTGACTACATGTTCAAACTGCTGATCATCGGGAACAGCAGCGTGGGCAAAACGTCGTTCCTCTTCCGCTACGCTGACGACTCGTTCACATCAGCATTCGTCAGCACGGTCGGCATTGATTTCAAAGTCAAGACTGTGTATAAGAATGACAAGAGAATCAAGCTACAGATCTGGGTAAGCGGTGACCTTGTTTTAATCCCCCTTGTGTAAAATTGCATGGCTTTCACAATGTCTCTTCTGTTCACTTTGTATATGTATGGAAAATGAAAGTTGATCACACTTTTAGGTCACGTGAAGGAAGAAACAGATCACACTTTTAGGTCACGTGAATGAAAAAACAGATCACACTTTTAGGTCACGTAGAAGAAGAAAAGATCACACTTTTAGGTCATGTAGAGGAAGAGGCAGATCACACTTTTAGGTAAAAAACCTAGTAGTAGTTAAGTACAAAAAACATGAGAGGATATGTTGGTATAGAAAAAGAATCAGTAACAGGGTAGTGTGTTGCGGCCTGGTGCAAAGTGGAGTTACTGTTACCACACTGAATTTTCCTGTAACAGCACTTTCCGAAAGAATCGTATTTCTCTTATACCACAGCAATTTTCCATCCCTTCCAATTTTTCAAAATTCAAGAATGACCTGTCATGCTTGTTAACTGTAAATAGATATGTGTAGTGTTGTGGAACGTACACACAACAAGTTGTTTCCAGTTATCACTTACTATAGCAGCTATAAATGTCGTTTCCTCAACAGCCTCTCATTCTCATTTCTTTCTCTTTCAAGTTAATATTTAAAAAAGCTCAGCTCGTCATGTTCCTGAGAAACTGCAAAACGCAGCCCTCTGTCCTTGAATTTTGAAAATGTCACAGTATCAGCAATTAGACATTTTTCTTTGTTAAATAACTATTATTTAATTCCAGTTATTATTAGGCTTAGACGATGTGCCAATCAATTCCCTGTGAATATGCAGTTTCTGTGTTTGAAATGATAACAAATTAGAACAAGTGCTTTAATATAAAGCTGTTGTTGGCCTTGCAATTAATCAGATTGAAGAATTCAGCAACTGTGTGGTATAATGGGTTAATCATGTATGAATGGGATTATCATTATTAATGGTTAATGCCAGATCATAGAAAACCCTTGTATTACTCTTATACCTGTGATGATGACATGCGCCTTTATTTCCTGAACGACATTATGGATATTATAGACAGCGAAGCATGGGGATGTGCACAAGTCAAAGGTTTGATGATTGAGCATTTTGGTGATGAGGATGAATTAATGAAGTACTTTTCAGTTCAGGCAGTCACTTCAAAAGATCTTTGTTTTACTTAGCAACATGGCTGAACAATAAATTTATTATAATTCTAAATTATATTGTGGGTCGAGTGGCACAACAGAAAAATCATTCACCCTATCGAACTTATTGGTTGGTTTGGTTGTGCTCTCTGGCTGGGAGGGATTGCATACTCTCGCTACCTTGTCAATCACAGTGACACTAGCCAATCATGCGTGTCTGTAAGCTCATGTATGTGGAGGAGGGCAGATAGCACTTTCCTCTGAGTGTTATATGCTGCCCTGTGATGCAGCAGGAGCAGCTGTACAAAAAGACGCGTTTGGTTGGATTCATGTGTCTTGGACAAAGCACATGTAAATCTTCCTCCTCCCTGGGTTGGTAGCTGCTGAATGACATGGTAGAGCTCGCTGGTGGGTGGAAACTGGCCAAGACTGAATTAGAGAGAAAATGGGGTAAAATAAACTATATTGTGGGTGTCGTCAATGCTTTCATAACAACGATGTGATCTTACTGATGTAGCCTTCATTTAAAAAAAAACAACAAAACAGTTCATAAACTGTATGTAACCCGCTTGAAAATAAATTACAACAACTGGAAGCTATGCACAAACCCGGCAACAGGAAACATGACTCAAATAGCCAATTTATTAATCAGTGTTCATATATCAATCAGTCAATCATTCAGTCAATCAGTTAATTAAAATGAGCTGGATGAAAAAATGAGAGAAGTCAAAAAGCATAGTTTAATTATTTGTGTTCAATCCCCAGTGTTGCTCTGTTGGAAATTAACATGAAATGTGTTTTACCTGTAGACATCACAGAGCAGGACTTGATTTACAACGAACCTTGCTGCACTTAAGTGCGAGCTGATATTGCAGAACTGATCTGGTGTCTTTTCCCACCAGTCTGACTAATTCATATGGAAAGGGTTACAGCCTGAGCTCAGCCCGAATCACTAAATGGATTCTGGGAAGTGACTTGCTGTAACATCATTTGTGGAGACATAAAACTGATTGGATGTCCAGAACACTTTTAATCAAGACCGTGTCCTCCTTGAGGCTTATTATCAGAGATTATCCACACACTTCATTTTCTGCTGTATTAGCTGTAGGTGATTTTAGGGTTGTTAATGAAAACCTGATTGAAAACACCAAAAAAAAAATTGTTCAATAAATGTAACTGGTTAAAAAAAGTTAATTTCATTTAGTTACATTAGGTTTAATCACTACTCACTACTGTAGCTGACAAAATCCTCTTCAACAGTGCACAGTAAGTAGCAGCCTTGTGCCACATCAGGGCCTTTAGAGCAGGTTTTCTCAGCCAGTGACAGTCAGATTGCAATAAAAAATGACTTCAGCACATGTAGATATGTCTATTTCTTTACAAAGAAAGATATTTACTGTAGCTACAACTGACGTTTTGGGGGGTTGTCCTTAAGCTACAGGCTACATTGTTTTTTGTGAGCAGAGATTGTGTTAGTGTAGTTAGTCGGTCCCATGACAAAAAGCTGAAAAGCATGTACCAGCTAGAGACTTTTCATATTTTGTTGTTTTCATGAGCTCTGAATGGCAAGCCAGCCCGAGAATTCGCATTTGTTTTTAACTTGGGCTAATAATGAGTGCTAAATGCAACATTACTGCCACATCTGCTACATCAAGCTGTCCCCCCCTATTTTTTCCCTAATTTGGTCACCTGCCAATTCCAGCAAGCTGGGGCTAGCACATGCTTTTCTCTGAGACACGTGAAGCCAACCAGCTGCCAAACTGCTGCTCATGCTGCGTCACACTCTGAGGAAAGCACTATCTGCCCTCTTCCACATACATGAGCTCCCAGACACCCACGATTGGCCTGCTTCGCTGTGATTTTCAGGAGGGAGAGTGTATGCCATCTCTCTCACCCAGAGAGCACAGCCAGTTTTGCTGTCTTGGACACCTGGTCACAAATGGCTGTGGTGGCGTCGAAATTTCAATAACACATCACAAATTGTGGTGATTTGTTTGATATTTTGCTTGGCATCCTTGAACACAGCTTAACTGATTAAAAACTAATGACTGCTAACTGTCAGTTGTAAATTAAAAGAACTTACCAAACTTTGATCAAGGATCATTATTTTGCAATTGTTCTTCACACTGCGTCAGATGTTAATGACTTATTTTAACACATACTGCAGAGTCCCCTTTGGTTTGGGTGTGGGTGTGAGAGAAATGTGTCATGATGAATTCTAGTCAATACGTGGTTATAGTAGAAAGCTTTATGAACAGTGTGTTTATGAGCCCGTCTCATATGTAGTCATTCTGGCGAGATGTGTGCATCATCGCCTCATGTGTGAGAGGAATAGCTGCTCCGTGTCTTTTGTTCCAGTATATCAAGCACACATTTTGCTTAATTTTTTGCTAAAATAATGTTTGGAGATGTTTGCAAGTTTTACTCGTTTAGCTATGTGTGGCTTCATTCTGTCTTGTCTTAATGGGGCACCATTTGCAGGCCATCTGTCTGAATCTAACATTTAACAACATGTCTTCTAACAGCAACACAAACCAAAAATGCTGAATTATTTCTCCAGGATAGAAGAGCTTCAGGCTGTGCGCTAGTCACTGTTTGTGGCTCGGATTGTAGATATTGCTCTGTAGACACAGCGAGAAATATATTTCAAATTATAATTTAGAGTGTGTACTCACCATGTGTTATTGCTAACATGGTGGACAAATGTTAATATAATGTGTGTTAACTCAGAAGTGAGAGATAAAAAAGTCAATTAAATGCTCTCCACTGTTTTACAGATTTAATCACAATATGCCATTTTCAATCATTTTTCTTTTTAACAATAATCAGGCACTTTGCTTAAGTATGCTCTCCATCTGTATCACACTGTGCCATCGGTTGCTGTTTATGTGTCAGGATCACTGTTTGAATACTATTAGAATTTTCAGAAAGGGGGGAAAGAAAATAAAAAGATCCCGTGCTCTATTTTTAGTCACCCGACAGATGTATATGTTTCCCAAACTTAAATTTTTGTAATTAAACTCAAAAATTAACAAACATCCTAAAAGTGATATTACATTCAATTAGCTAATTTCCAACATGCACCATTTTGAGTCGCTATATTCTCTGTCTGAATCTCAAATAGTGTTCTGCTGGACATATCGGGCCATATTCACAGTCCTCAAGATATATTCAAATGTTCTGTCAGTACTGACATAGAGAAAGTCCTGTGGATTCAGAGCTGGGTTACGCAGGTGCTTAAGTCAATTTTCTGGGTTCACATTATAAAAATGACCTCAATGTAGTTCTCACATCTGAGGTTGCAGATTTTTCTTGAACAAAGGTGTCCGAGTCCACGGCTTTTAAACACTTACCTTTAAGCCCTGAAAAAAAACGAAAAAAAAAAAACGGGATAGAAAATGCGGAATGAAGAAGCACATCACATTATTTTCTTTGCTGTCAGCTGCAGTGCAACATTAAATTAAAGCCAGAGACAATTTAAAAAGAAACAAACAAAAAGACAAATATGGTGATTATATGAATGAGAAAATGTTGAAATAAACCTCCAACAGGAGTATACTGTAAATGGCTTCAAACTTCATTATTCGACAGAATATAAAACAGCACTTTATCCAGCAGGGGTATCAAGTGTCGAGTTGCAAATACAAACTGTTGTAAAGCTGCAACTAACGATTATTTTGATAATCGAGGAATCTGTCGAATATTCCTTCGATTAATCGAGTAGTTGGATTAAATGGCCAATTTTCTGTATTTCGAAAAACCATGTTATTTCACATTCTGCCCAATGTTGTCCTTCAAACATTGTGCAAATTGAAAGCTATGAAAAAGATATTAAATGTATCTATGTGGGCTATGCTATGCACCGTGCAAAGGATTTTTCAAAATATTAAAAACATTACATTTTGAAAACAAAAAAAAAAAACTGATTGTCCACAAGCTTTAAAGCAGAACTTAAATTACTATATTAAAATGCTAAAAGAAAAAAAAACAAAAGCACAAACTAAGTGTTAACTGGTAAGTGGTTGAATGTTCTGCAGTAACACACACATTCACTCATTTGAACACAGTAACATGTTACTTTATTCTGTAAATGTATATGACACTTCTTATATTTATATACATTTAGGTTATAACCCCATTACAGTTACTGCTCTCATAAAAAGACAGTTACTTTAGTTTCTAAATATAGCATCAAACAACATATTTGATCAAAATGAATATTTTAGTCAGAGTTGTTTTGCTTCCTTTCTATTGCGCACTGTTTGATTGACGCGTATGCGTGGACTCGAGCTCATTCAGTGACGTTTATTGGAGACTCGCTCTCTGTCAGGCCAAGACTTTATGTAAAAGGGAAATACTGGTGTGAATTTCTAACATTTACAGATAAGGATATAAATGTAAAAATGTCATTTCTGCGCTGAAGAAAACATGTCTGGAACACATTAAACAGCACACACATCTGTCACAGCATCTGACACGACAAGCCACGTTAATACCAGTCAAGCCACTTACGAGTTTGTTTGAAGCGCTTAATTTAACCCCGTCATTCTCATGTTTTGGACGACCTGGATCATACACTTTTCCCGCAGCAGGTCAGTCTGTGATCTCTGCTGTTTTTCAGGTGTGTTTTATTCATAAAAATGCGTTTTTCACCATTGTGAAGTCACGTAATTGACGGGGATTATCCACAGTGACGTCGCAGAGACAATTAATCAATAATGAAATTCGTTGATTATTTTAATTATTATCGATTTTATCGGTTAGCTGTTGTGGCCCTAAAATATTGAGTTTGCTTTTTTAAATTGTGTCCATTTAATATGTGTCAAGGAATCCTAATATGTACGTGGGCTGTAGGCTATTTTTTGACTCATTTCATTCACTATTATGAGTCGAATTAATAAAATAACGCCAATGTTTTGTTAATTTGATAGGCTGCAGTTTATAATTTAATCTATAAAATAGTCAGTCAGTCCTCAAGATAAGCAGTGTCTTCGATTAAGATGCTGTCTTTTCGGTCTCATGGACTTTACAGGAATGATAATATGAATTAATTCCTTGCCATGTTTATGTATGTAATATTGGCTTTGAATTGCATTCCATAGTTGCATTTCTGTTAAACAGAGAAGCTAGAATCACTGCTCTTAACTTGATGCTCTGTGCAATATATGAAACTACTGAGCAGGCCCACTTACCCTTGATTGTAGATCCAAGTGCAAGAGGAAAATATAGTCACCATAAAAGTGATTAAGAAGAGAGAGTATAACACTGATTGCAGGCTTCAGTCACAAAATCTTATGGTAGGAAGTTCACAATTAATGACTGTGATTCTAGTATATGTACGTAAAACAGAAGAGATATATAGGCACGGCACTGGTCTGCAGAGATTTGAAGAAAAAAACAGCAACAGTGATACGGACAGATGAGTCATCCTTCACCATATTCTGAACAAGTGAGCGAGTGCACGTGTGGTGTACACAAGAGATGAAACATTTCTCTCATACCCACACCAATGCCTCATCCACAGGGCACAAGGAGTCACTGAACAGTTTCATGAGTATGAAGATGGTTTAGATCATACACTAGTCATTAAGTCATATGCTAGGCACCAGATCTCCACCTAGCTGCCCCTCGCCCCCACCCAAGAATATTCATTCACCCAACCTTGTGCTTTGTGGCTTGAGGCAGTGCCGTGACTAATGACCTGACTATTCATCTTGAGCTATTTTTACTCTGTCTCCTTCAACCACAAGGCCTGCTGGGAGAAATGGAAGCGGTAGAGAGGGTGAGAGATGGAGGAGCAGGGAAAGAGCTGAGCTTTGCAATTTGTCCTCTGTCATTTCTCCCTCCTATTATTTAGTGAGATTTCAATCGTGTTTTTTTCATAGTTCTGTCGTTTTCTCTGTATATAAAAAAAAAAAAAAAAACAGTCCGTTTTGAAACCGGCATCCTTTTACTAAGATGAGTTCGGACATGAATGGCATTTTAAACACTATTCCAGTAAGCAGCCCATTTTTAATGCCAGCTCAGAGTGGTCTGTGTGAAAAAGTGTAGGTGTAAGTGTAGTTTTTGTATGATTGTTTTACATTCATGCTTTACTATTCAGACAAATCCTGATTTAGCTATTGAAATATAGTGTATCTGGAAAATCTGTTTTTATTTCTGTCACACACACACACTCCTATAATAGAATTGCACTGCAGATTTTCAAGTCTTCACGGTTTGTAAAATGTGATGTTTTTAATACTCCTCACTCTTTCTAGAATTGCGCAGATTCCACACAGATATAAGCATTTTGGATTCAACATGTTTTCATAGAGTGTTCTGTAGTTATAATGATAAATTAAGTGATTTAATACAAGTAAATGGGCCAAAATAAGGCAATAATGATATGTGTTGTTATTGTATATAGCAAGGCGTACTGTAATCGCAACATGATATTTTGTCTGTATTGTCCAGTTTAGCACTGTGCAGTTTATTACAGATATTTATACCTCTGCACTGTAGAATTCTTGACTCTGACTGGTCAGAAGGTGTGGATTAATTTTTGTGTAATTAAAATTGCAGCTTTACATTAATGTGCTCATTTTAATGTTATCATTTCATAGGGACTTGTATATCTGTCATAGACATAAATGTGTTAATATGATTAAGTTTCCTGTAATGAGTCATGAAACACAACACTACATTTTCTCAGAGGTGTTTGTGTCGCACATCATAAAAGACAATGTTAGCATCCGTTAATTTTAATTGTAGGAGAAAACTGGTTAATTTTGAGCTTTTCGTCTTCCAGGTTTAAAATCTACATCATGACCTCAGGCGGTGATGTGGCAATATACAATTTTTTTTTTTTATTTTTTTTTGTCGTCGTATTAACCTTAGAGGGGAAAAAAAGAGAAATTAGTAAAGTAACTACCAGGGTAACTGCTGTTTACACCATGCTTTCTAATCAAATTTACATTTGTAGCATTTAGCAGACACACTTACCTAGAGTGACTTTGTAGTCTCTATCAAACACACATGTTCATGCTTGTTCAATAGGTGAGAGTCTAAGAATATCTAAGTTTTGTTTGTTTTGCATGTGCCCTGTTTGGATTATTTCGCTTTTTGATTCCCTCACCTTCAACGTTTTCAGTTTTGGACTCTTGGATACTGTTTTTTTTTTTTTGCTGCCTGATGCTTGTTTGGCTGTCGGCCTGCTGCCAGCCCCCCTCCCCCGTTCTGTCCACCATTTTCGGCTCGGCTGGTGAGTGAGTTAACGCTCTCTGTATCAGTTGTGCTGATTGTTTACTGCTTCCTGTTTGGATGGGTTACCATCCTCTTGGTGAGCTGTATATTGGTGATGTGATAGTCAGGGTCTGGCTAACGTGGGATCGCTGGTGGTCTGTATCATATCTGTCAGCATAATTATGCCTCAGGCAGTTGCTCCTTTTCTGCATCATTATTGGTGATAAAACTGAAATGGAGATTGCATACTCACCATCCCAACTCGGGGCTTTAAAATACCGTCTGTGTCTTGATTCTGCGACATATGAGTACTGTTAGACACTTTGAATTACTCGTCGTCCGCGATATACACACCGCTCATCCAGAGTATCTCTGAACACTCACTACTCTATACCTGGTACTATCCCATGCATCTGGTCTAACAACAAGGCGCGGCCTAAGTCCAAGTCACCATCTACTGACTGCAGGATGCGCCAATCGCTGATATGTCTCAACCGCAATGTACAGCACTATAATTCAACGATCAACCCTGTTGTTTTACATAGTGATTTTGCTCTTTTGAATTGCTGCTCCATCTTGCCTCAGAACTCAACAAAATAATCACTGACAAAAACCTGGATATGTTACTACTCGTCGAAACCTGGCAAGTACCCAGTGATTACTTGCTGCTGAACCTACTTACACCAGTTGGATATAAACAACTGTCCAGACCATAGCTTCATGGCAAGGGGGGTGGCCTTGCTGTCATCTGTCAATGATTTGCATCTCACCCAGCTTGACATTCACAACACTAATACATTTGTACACATGTTATTGAAAACTGGTTTTCATTGTCCTCTCACAGTTATTCTACTATATCGTCCTCCTAAGGCTCAATCTGCTTTTTTTCCAAACTCAGTGAACTGCTAACTCTTGCCTGCGCTTCGTCATCACGTGTCCTCATGTTTTTTTATTTATGTGGATACAGTGTGCTTTAACTCCTCTAAACTACTGTCTGTTTTTGTTTCAATTTGACTCAACATGTGACTTTTTCTACTCACACCCATGGTCATACTCTTGATTTAATCTGTACATCTGGGTTTGATATTACTTCAATCTCCTCTCCTCAATGTCTTCAGTCTACATGCTCTAAAGAAATGCAGTAACAAAATGATATCCTGTTGGGACATTAAAAGTGGATGCCACATTACTCTCTGCTTCCACTGCTTCCTCTACAATTTCTGATGTTTTTGACATCTCCTGTCCTTCAGTGATGCTCTCAAAATACCACTCTGTTATTTCTGATATTTTGCATAAGCATGCTCCTATTAAGACTAGTCCTGTCCCGTCCTCCCACACTTCCCCCCGGTATACACCTGAGCTCCGGGCCTTAAAAGTCATTAGTAGACGACTCGAGCGGCTTTATAGGAAAACCGGTCTCACTGCTTACCATCAAGCTCTCATTGATCACCTCAACCAATACAAAATTGCTCTGAACTCTGCGGTCCAACAATGTTTCCACAATGATCAATAAAGCAAGCAATAGGCCTAAGGTTTTGTTTGACACAGTCAATAAGCTCACGAAGCCTCCAGCTCACGATGTTCACACATATGAAGAGTTCTGTTGCGCTTACCTGAATTATTACCAGGAAAAGTGGAATGCTGTTTGCCAGAGTTTTATAGGCAAGGCCTCAGATTTTTTCAGATACATTTCTCCTCAAATTCTGTAATTCTGTCCTTTCTGCACCTATTTCTCACTTCGTAAACAGATCTTTAGCTTCTGCTTTCCTTCTACCACTTAAAACTGCGGCAGTGACTCCAGTTCTTAAAAAACCTAACTTGGACCTGCTGTTCTTTCAAATTTCTGCCCTATCTCCAACTTACCGTTTATTTCCAAAATTCTGGGAAGTATTGTTGCCTCCCAGCTCCAATCTTTCCTTGTACAAAATAATCTCTTTGACTCCTTTCAATCTGGCTTTCGTCCTCTTCATAGTACTGAAACGGCCCTCGTAAGGGTTGTCAATGACCTATTACACTCTAGTGACTCCGGTTCTCTTTCTATTCTTCTATTACCTGAACTTAGTTCTGATTTTGATATTGTCTGTCATGACTTACTTCTTTCCTGCCTCTCGGATATCGGCGTCATGGGTGCTACTCTTTTTATATGTGTATGTGTGTGTATGTGTGTGTATATATGTATATATATATATATATATATATATATATATATATATATATATATATATATAATGTATGTATGTATGTATATATGTATATATGTATATATGTGTGTATATGTGTATGTGTATGTATATATATATATATATATATATATATATATATATATATATATATATATATATATATATATATACACACACACACACACACACACACACACACACACACACACACACACACACACACACACACACACACTGACTGTGTCAACTTATTCACCGCCATGGTTTCACTTACCACTGCCGAGGGCATTCACATCTATAGAGCTTGCAGATCTACTCCCACTCCCCAAACTGGACCACTATGAGCATGTGTCAATGAAATAAAAGGATGGTTTAACTCCAACTTTTTAAAATTGAACATGATTGAGATTAAAACTGAGATCGGTATTATTGGAGCACTAACACTTACTAAAAATATCCTTTATGACCTTACTTGTGACATTGATAGTACGCTCATTAAACCATCTAGTACTGTAAAACAAAATTTGGCATCATCTTTGATCCGTCCCTTCATTAGCTTCAAAGACGCTGAAACACTGGTTAATACATTTATATCCTCACGTCTTGACTATTGCAGTGCACTCCTCACTGGTTTACCTGCTAATTCTATTGCTATGTTGCAATATATTCAAAACTCTGCCACTAGACTTCTTACACCTAACAAGCGCTCAGCTCATATTACTCCAATCCTATCTGAACTGCATTGGCTAACGGTTTCATTTAGCAATAAATAAAATAATCCTGCTTACATTTAAATCACTTCACGGTTTGGCACCTTGCTATCTTAGTGAACTGTTTCTCCCCTACAGCCCGACTTTCTGTGTTTGAATGTTCATTGTTTTTCACATTTTGTGTTTGTCCATGATTGTTCATTGTTTAAGTATTATTGTATTGCTATTGTGAAGCATCCTTTAGTTCTGGAAAGGCACTATATAAATTAAACATATTACTATTAATACCATCATGCTAAAACACAGTTAAAGGGAGGTTGGTACAGCAAGGAATGCTATCAAATAAATTCATTATTAATAAATAATGCTAATTTATTCATAACTTATTTATTATCCATTGATAATTTATAGCAGGAAATAACTTGGCTTGCAGAAGTTCCACAACATTAAATGTGACTATAAACAGATTTTTAAAAAGTATGTCATTCATACTGTAAATTGTAATCATTGACCAATTGTTGCTCCATGTCGGGCCACATCCCACAATCCTGCCACTTTACGATTTGAGCCGGATGAAATACTGTTAGAGCTCTTAAACTACATCAGATGTAGATGCCCATGAGGATCCAGTATACACACTGTAAACAGACAGACTGGGAATTGTGGAGACTTCTGGGCCCTTGTGTGTGGATTGCTGAGATAGCTGGATTGGATTGTTAGAAGATTTGACATGATCCAGTTTTCTGTTCCTCAAAGCTGTTGTCAGACTTGTTGCCAGTACAACAAATCCATGAGCTAAAACACACTCATGCACAGGCTTGTCCAAGGTAAACAAGAGACATTCTCTGTGAAGGAAGTTTGTCCCAGCAGTGGCTGCTCCATTCCTACCCAATTTAAGCAGACACAACAATTAAAAGAAGAGTAGCAGTACAGCCGTTATGAAATTTCAAATACTGTTTTGGAAAATGTTCAGTTTGCTTATAGAATGGTACCATTTTAATTGGGATGAAATTGTGTGTCTCCAGTACATTGAAGCCACACATAAGTAATACTCTGTGTTTGTGTCTTAACAACAATGCAGACACCAGCTAATCAAAAGAAAAAAGATCACAGCATGAAGATGCTTCCTGGTACTACTGATTAATTGTAGTAGCTGGAGTAATGCTTTTTTGTTCTTATAATGTTGTTATACTTTAATTTCGACTGTTCATCCGTTTGGACCCAGTATTGGCTCTGACATTGGAAAAAAAAAAAAACCTTGTATAATTTTTGATGAGAGTAGGCCAATGATACAGTGTACATAAAACTAACAATTAACAATGTATTGATTTACTTATATCATCTTTCTGCCAGCTTTCATTCTGCAGTCCAGATGTATTTGCTGTATTGCCTTTGAGTTCTTATAACCTTCTAATAGAAGCACTTAGAGTTGAGCTTTATCTATCACCGTTCTAATAAGCCATTCTCATGGAATTCTGAGTACCAGTATATCCAGTCAACAAGGAAGGGAGCACAGTTATATCAGACATCGATAAACCCACTTAACACATTAGGAGCGATTACAATTAGGTCTTGCAAAAGTGGAGCTCTGGTTGGGAAAAAAAAAACCCTGATTCAGAGGCAATTAAAATTTGTTACTAATTTTAATTTATAAAGCTACAATGGTACTACACATGCCTCCACACCACACTCTTAGGGGAAGGATGGTTCTGCAATTGTTCTTTCATTGTTTACATACAACTTTAATGCTTTCCCCACAAACTGAAGAACCACTGAGCGCTTGAGATTTAGCTCTGTTTTTCAGACTGTTTTTCTCTATATTTATAAGACTATTTTCTTTTTATCACACCTTATATTGGTACAAAAGCATCAGCTGCTACTTTTCTTTCTGCAATTTTTAGCAGTGACCTATAAGTCTGCCCTTTAGTGTTGTTTTTTCATTGCTGTGATGTGCTCAGATAGCAGCTCTCTCTTTTGTTCCATATCCATTACCCTGAAGAGCTGTCCATGGTGCTGCTCAATTTTTTCTCGTCACTGCATCCTTCTACAGCATTTCACAAACGGTTTTGCTGTATTTAATCATCAGTCACATGTTATTTACTATAGTGTTTTTATTGAATCATGAAGAATATTATAATTAGAACTGAACTGCCCTTATGCCACTTTTTGTGAGTAAATCACAATGTGACAGTTTAGTTTGGATGTTGTATCCTGAATGCAACTACCTTTTAAATCAGGAAGTTGAAAGACGCTCATTTGCTCATTAAAACAGATTTTCTTGTTTCATCCTTCCTGTGCTCTGTTCTCATGGAATAGATGCTGGGGAAGTTTCAGCCTGTCACAGTGATGTGCACTTACATTGTCTGACTATAATTTATTGGCTCAATGAAAGGATAACGGGTGAAGGGATCAATAAAACCGCATGGGGGTAGAGGGGTGGATGAAGGCTTGGGTTGGTACCAGGCACATGAATCTCACGGATGGAGTGCAAGCTGACTGGGTCTCTTAGTCCAAGGGCCACACGTTAATTAACTCAGCTTTCATTACCTTAATTACTAGACTGGATTACTGCTGTACAGGAAATTAATATCACATACGTCTTCCTGTTCTCTCCTCCAAGCTGAAATCGAGAATATCCACCATCTGTCCTATGAATGGTGCTGGAGCAAAACAAGTATAAAGCCGAACCTGTTAGATGCTAGCAAATCATAACTAGCATTTTCTAAATATGTTCATAATGCAGTAATGTAATCTCCATAAACCATTTATATTCATAGGGAAAAGAAACCTAGTGAAATTGATTAACTAATAGTTATATAGATGCGGTAGAGGCAGTAGATTTTTCATCACAGGGGAGCAAATATTTTAATACAGAGGTCACCCCAAGAAATTAATACGATCCGAACAGGGCTCGCAAATACTTTTCACTGGCTTTGTAGTTGGTGAATCAGCATTGCCCTTTTCAGTTGAAAATCAGAAATAGCCAGCTCTTTACTCCTACCACATAAACTAAAATGACCTCTCTTCTATTTACTTAGCCTCTGTGGAGCAAAACTCCATCAACCTAGCATGTTTGTATACTATATATTCATCACGTGTATATATACACCATATATTCATTATGTACCTACAATAAACCTTCCACTGAGAAGTCATTTCAAACTACAATCACAAACTAAATAGCTTCTAAATGACAAAAAAAATACCATTGGATTTAAAGCAATTGCATATTTCTGAAAGTATCAAAAGTGAATAAAATAATTTCCAAGTTATCTATAAGCATTTAAAATATTTAAAGATTCAATTTTCGTATCAAATATAAAATCCATTTAACAATGTACTTAAAAGCGAATTCTGTATTTTAAGAAATTAAACTTAATTTGAACTAAAAGTTCACTATAGGGCCAATAGTTTCATAATGTATGTGCTTGTTGAACATCCTGTTCCAGATTTAGTTCCCCTTTGCTGTTATAATATACTCCACTCTTCTGGGAAGGCTTTCCACTAGATTTTGCAGTGTGGCTGTGGGGATTTGTGTTCAGTCAGCCACAAGAGCATTAGTGAGGTCAGGTGAGGAGGTCTGGTGCACAGTCAGCATTTCAGTTCATCCAAAAGTGTTCAATGGGGTTGAGGTCAGGGTTTGTGCAGGAATCTCGAGTTCTTACACTCTAGCACTGGCAAACCATGTCTTAATGGACTTTGCTTTGTGCACAGGGGCATTGTCATGCTGGAACACGTTTGGGCCTCTTTCTATAGTTCCAGAGAAGGGAAATTGTAATGCGACAGCATTGAAAGACATTCTAGACAATTGTTTGCTTCAGACTTTATGGCAACAGTATTGATAAGAACCACGTATGGGTGTGACGGTCAGGTGTCCACATACTTTTGGCCACACAGTGTATATTTACATTAATATATTTAGATTTATATATTGAAAGTGTACTATAATATACAATAATTAAAAAAACACAATGTCACATTGTTTATGATGTTCAGTGCTAAACAAGAGAAAGCAGCAGGACTCTTGCGTTAAAAAACAAAAAAAAACAAAAACGGTATTTAATCACTTTCTAATTATCATCAACAATAACAGTTTTTTGTAAACTGTTAGATGTGACACTTTGTTGTAGGGCTGTTTAATCTTTTTTTTTGGTCAAATACTTTGTTCTTTTTTTCTTTTTTAACCAAATGCTGAAAGAGCCACTTTGGGCTATTTTGACAATTGACATCCCTAATATATATAGTAAACCGATGTGAATACTTGTCCACCTAACTAATGTTAGCTAAATCGAACATACGCTGATAAATGTTATTTCACATGAATGAACTTTAAAATATTCTCCATTTACAGTGACAGTAAGCGAGAGCGCTTTAGATTGGGGGAAGGGTGCAGGGCTTCCAGGAAGTGTCTGTTAATATTGGAGAGTTCAAAACAGATGCACAGATCATTCCAGATTCACATGTCGATTTGCTCATCTCTCGTTTTTATTTGTGAGCCAAATACCGTGGAGCTCCTATGCAAAATGCATAATGGTTGGCAGGTCTGGTGAATATATTTTAGCATATTTTAATTAAACACCCAATTTGTTATTATAATTACAAACATGCACATTGAAATAAAATAAAATTAATAAAAACAGTTAATTTGATGTTAGCAGGAAGTTAAAGCTTTCCACACCTATGTGTACTAACAGCAGATTTTCACAGAACTATAAGAAAAAAAAATGCTCACTCACAATTCTCATAGAGATACAGAAGCCCAAACAATCACTGCTAATGGTGTGTGTGTGTGTGTGTGTGTGTGTGTGTGTGTGTGTGTGTGTGTGTGTGTGTGTGTGACCATGCTGTCAATATGAGATAAGGAGCACTCCTCAGTGGCTTTACAGAGAAAATTGTTACTTTGTCATGGTCTGCTGCACCTTATAGGGCACTGTTAGCAGTCAGACAGCAGGCTGTTTAAGAAGCATTTTAACTTCATCCTTTGATCTGTTATTTAGGTTTTTTTGTTTGTTTGTTTTACCAGAATCTTTTCTATTTTATTTAAGTCAATTTGTACTGTCATCTCTTCTATATATACTATATGGTCAAAAGTATGTAGGTACTTGGCCATAACACTCATACAAGGGTCTTCCCCAAGCTATTGCCACAAATTTGGACACAATTGTATAGGATCTGTTTGTATGCAAGATTACCCTTCACTAGAACTATGGGCCCAAACATGATCCAGCATAACAATGCCTTTGTGTACAAAATAAAGTCCATAAATACATGGTTTGTCCATGTTGGTGTGGAAGAACTTGAGTGGCCTGCACAGATCCCTGACCTCAACCCCACTTAACACTTTTGGGGTGAAATGGAACACCAACTTTGTGCCAGGTCTTCTTACCGGACATCAGTGCCCAACCTCTTTTGCTAAATAGCGTACCTTTAGGGGCATGGGGCTTCATAATATACGACGTACAGGACTAAAAAAGTGCAAATAGTGACAGAGTGTATGCTATAGTGCTTTGCGGCTCTGGCACATGATGAACAAATAAGGAAGTCCTCAGTAATGATTAAAGTAATGTTGCTTAACTTTAACATGGACTTAACTGATGTGTTAAATAAAATTGTTGCTGACTGTTCTGCCTCGTATCCTGTTTTTAACGCGTTTTGTTTCCCATTCAGCCACTCGGATTAATCCATTTTAATGTTGTCTTGCAGCAATTTTTAAGCAGAAAAAAATGCGACTGAGAGATAACCGTAATTCAAATCAATATCAGTTTCTTGTTGCAGGTGATGTCTCAACACTTCTTTTGCCTCACACTGATCTGCTCTTGAACTAATAGTGAATAGAGGCTCAGGCAAACACATGGCTGGCTCTGCTTTTTATAAGGAACTGAAAACATAGATCTAGAAAAAGATAGTATTTATTTAGCTTATATATTTTATTTATTTTATATATTTTATTTATCAGCGGTTTGTGCTCTTACATGAGTGCCCTGATACCTAATACAGGTGTACTTTTAGAAATTCACCTAGATAATATCATATTTAGAGAGGGTGGGAGAGAGAGTATAGTTGAACTGATGCAGGTGATGACACAAATTTTGATTAAACAGTAGGGGTGCATCAATACTGATACTGTTATTGGGTATCAGTACTCGTAGTTGTGAAAAATGGTCAGACACCAACATCTGATAAGACATACCACTGTGTGAAGTAAATCTAGTATATGCTGTGGCACTAATGAACAGATGACACAGAATGAACGCAACCTCTCATGAATATTTCATGATTTATGATCAATCAAAGCAGTCTGCAAACTGTACTCACTTAAAGTATCAAGAGAAGGCACTACAGTATCGTCTTACAATCCAAGAAACCTTATAAAATATCTCATGAACTTTAAGCAGGATCTTTAATGGAGAGTGTGAGGGCAGCCATCCTGAGCATGCAAAGCAGTAATTAAATTTAGCCTCAGTGTACTTTTACGGCTACAATTCAACGTATAGTAGTTTGGTCTGTGAGCAGATTTCTTTTGCTGTCAAACAGAAATAAGTGCTCAGTCAAATTTATCCTGCTGCTGCAGAGAATCACTTTGCTCACACACAGAAACTGTAAGCACTCTGAATTATGCTGCTCTCGTGCAAATCTGTTTTTTCGTGTTTGGAAAGTGTGCGTCTGCTCAAGTTCATCCTGCTTGCTTGCTGACTTTTTTAAAAAAATTTTTTACCTAGACAACCTTGATTTTCACTACAACAACACATCAGCCAATCCGGATGGGTTACAAGCTTTTACCAGTGAAATTCTTGCTACTCCCCTGTATTCTCATTGGTAGAGGAAAACTAAAGAGAAGGCCTTTCCACTCTGACTCCATATTAGTACAAGTAAGATCAAAACATAGAAAAGGTCAATCAAATTCCATTTTGAGATTTTGCATGAAAAGTATTGCAATAATGCTGTCTGTGAGGCAGTGGTCTTAACAAACCATTTAGGCATCACTCACTCCATCCTCCAGCTGGGATCTGATTAAAGCTACTAATTAAAACAGCAATCTATCTTATACAATTTAAATTGCTCAGTGGTTAGCACAATTGCCTCCGGTTTCCTCCCTCAGTCCAAAGACATGCACTGCAGGCTGATTGCCTTCTCTAAATTGTCTGGTGTGTGTGTGTGTGTGTGTGTGGGTGTGTGTGTGTGTGCGTGTGTGTGATTTTATCTTGTGAAGGGTTGGCACCCTGTCCAGGGTGTCCCCTGCCATGTGCCCAGAGGTCCCTGGGATAGGCTCCAGGCTCCCCCACAACCCTGTGTAGGAAAACAGAAAACTGATGTATGGATAGAATTTAGCTGCAATAATTTCTAAATCATATTAAACTGACTTCTGACAGTTGATGACTTCTGGCAGTGTTATAGCACTGAAAAATGGTGAGTGAGGAAAATGACATCTGACTGTGGTGTGAAAGCACTTTGTAAGATGTTTGTGTGCAGACTGTCCAAATGTGAGCAAAGCAGATTGGTGGAGGAGCAGAATAACCCCATGTTTTACACCCGAAGAACTGTTCAGAAGTTTTTTGTTTTTTTTACATCATGTAGCTGCATGCTGAGCATTTACTTTAAGGTTTGTTAATCCAGTGAGACTTTTTTCAGAAAGTGAGCAACAAATAAAATTCAAGCAAAAAATACACTTTCAATGCACAGCAGTAGTGCTGCCTTTGTCGGATGTAAAAGGCTGCATTAGTTATTGTGAGTTTTGGACTTGGTGCTGATAAACTGCTTACACTGTGTCTATGTATGATTTTGTGCTGCAGTAGGATAGGTTGATATGTATTGTGTGTGTATGTGTACAAGGAAATATGCATGAGAGCAATGGAAATTCAGCTCAGAGCTTAAAATATCATGCTTTTAACTTTTGGCAGTGCATAATGCCATGTGATCAGCAAACTCAAACAGGCACTCAGGTAAGGGCTTATTTTATAGAGTTTGAATGAGGTCATGTTATAGAATTGTGTTTCTAACATCAGGTATTTCAAAACAAAGGTATTGTAGCTTTTTTAAAGCTATTTCTATTCCATTATCTGTTTCTGATGCCTCTGTAAATTAGAGAATATATTAATGCATGCGAGTGCGTACTGACGACATACCACGGTCAGTAATTTTGCCTCCAACATCCGCTTCACCTCTTTAAGTCCAGCTCTTTTGGTACTTCCTGTTGCAATGGCCAATCTCCATGGCAACACAGTGGGGATTTCTACATCTTCGAATGCTTCTGTCTGAGAGTAATCAGTGGGAAGGATACTTAGTGACTCTGGTTCAAATGTCCCTATAGATGCCGTTTGTTCATTCATTCAATCATTCGTTTATTTACTCATTTGCATGCAGTTTTTGCATCATAGTCTTTATGGTCTGTAGTGATTTTGATGCAGTTTCATCGAGGCCTGAGAATACCGCACAGATTATTAATTCACTGCCCAAAATAAAGCTGTATATCATTGTAATGCTACATACAGCAGGTTTACTTGGACATTTCTGTGTTATTTTTAGATTACTGTCACAGCCGAAAGATTGAATGCAAAAGCTTGGCGTGTTTTTGCAGATACTGAGCTTATTGTCATTGTATACACATCTGATAGATTGCATCAAGATAGAATGCTTCAATCTTTCTTTACCATGTATCAGAGCTCAGAGTATCGGCTGATACCTCGTTCTAATCTGAAATTGACGTCGTCATTGCACCCAGGCTTAAAACTCTTTTTAAACAGGTTGTGTCTATTTACCTGTAAGAACTGCCATGGCAGCCAACATTGCACACGTTCATGACTTAACATATGAATTGGATTGGAAAATATATTCAACAAATTCAAAAGAAATTCAATCTGATATTGCTATTTCATTTCTATAATTTCGATATCATCATGCCCTATTCCTGGGTAAAGGCTAGTTTACATTCAGAATGGTCTCAGTTCTTTGTGGCATGGATTCCACAAAATATATCCTTTGAGATTCTGGTCCATGTTAACATGACTGCATCACATAATTGCTGCAGACATTTCTCCCATTCTACCACATCCCAAAAATGCTCTATTGGATTCAGATCTGGTGACTTTGGAGGCTCATTGTCATGTTTATGGAACCAGTCTGAGATGTGACATGATGCATCGTCATACTGGAAGTAGGCAATAGAAGGTGGGTAAATTGTGGCCATGGTCTGTGTAGCCATAGGCTGTGGCATTCAAACAATAATCTGGTGTTTAACTGGTATTAATAGTGCCCAGTTTTTGCCAAGAAATTGATCCCCACACCATTATACCACCACTACCATTCTGAAATGTTAAGGCCAGTTGGGCCTGTGGATTCATGCTGTTGATGCCAAATTCTGACCCAGCCATCTGCATGTTGCAGCAGAAATTTTGATTCATCAGACCAGGCAACATTTTTCCAGTTTTCACCTGTCTAGTTTTGGTCAGGCTGTGACCACAGTAGCTTCAGATTCGTGTTCTTGGTTTTCTACTGTTGTAGCCCATCCCACACAAGGTTCAGTATGTTGTGCATTCGTGTGATGCTTATCTGCTCACCACAGTTGTAAAGAGTAGTGGAATTACCATACTCTTCTCCACTGACCTTTCCAACAAGGCATTTCAATTCAGCTTGATTTGTACAGCGCTTTCCGCCCGCAAACCTGCCTCTCACCAAATGTTTTTGTTTTTTTTCACTACTCTGTAATCCCAGGAAATCAGCAGGTTGTGAAATACTGAAAACATCAATACAACCTGTCTAGTACAAACAAAATCAGAGATCACTTTTTTTCCTCTCATTTTGATGTTTGATGAGAATTTTATCTGAAGCTGTTGACCTGTAGCTGCATGATTTTATGTATTGTGCTGCTTCCACATGATCGGATAACTGTATGAAAGAGCAGGTGAAATATAAAGTGAGCTATAAGTGTATATCATTGTGTATGTATGTGTGTGTGTGTGTGTGTGTGTGTGTGTGTGTGTGTGTTGTAGGATACAGCAGGACAGGAGCGTTATAGGACCATTACGACGGCCTACTACCGCGGAGCCATGGGCTTCATACTCATGTATGACATTACCAATGAGGAGTCTTTCGGAGCGGTGCAGGACTGGTGAGTCTCAGATCCAGTTCTTTCTGTAACAGATTGCGTGTATGTGTGTGTGTGTGTGTGTATGTGTGTGTCGTTGTCAGGAGAAAAAGTGCTGTATATTTTATGGAAGTGAATGACTCATCGTCTGCTGAGAGCAAACCTTTCTCCTAATAAAACGTCAGTGACAGCACTGAGACAGATGAATAAAAACTTTTCTCTGATCCAGAACAGTGGGAAAAAACATCTTAATTAGCACAAGTGGTGAGAAGTGTAAATATTAGCTGGTAATGTAGGTAGTAAAATGGCTTATAGTATCAGCATCATTAAACTATGAGATCAGCATTTAAAGAAGATTTCAAATGACTTCCTTTGTGAGTCTGAATAGGAGCCGAATGAGTGTGTGAATGTGTGCAGAAGTCCTTCTTTCATGATCTTTTATCACTGATGCATGTGACCTTTACCTGAACAGAAAAAAGGGAGGTACATGGTTTTGAAGAGCAGCTGGGGTGTTAATATTTAATGGAATGCATTTACATTTCTTGAAGGAGAAAATTCTTCGGACCCAGACAGACCCATCCGGTCGTGCAAGCCTTTATTGATCTTCTTGATGGGTAATTTGGCTGAGGTTAGGGAGCGGATCGTGATTTAATTAGACAGTAGAGAGGCTAATGAGGGGTCTGATGATATGCTGAGGAAGTAGAAGTGACAGATTGAGACAGATTCGCTAACTTAGTGCACAAGCAGCAAAGTTTCTGAAGACCATGCCTCTAGTGCCATAATGAAACTAAGCTCCGTTTGCTCTGTAGTAAGGGTGAGAATATGACAGTACGATATTGATACTAATATAGAACAAAGGTAGACAAATCATGAATCCTTTAGTTAGCTCAGCCCTGTCCCATATTTTAGGGACTTGGCTAAAAAGTGGTAGCAAACATAATGAAATAAAGTATGGTGAGCTGCACTATATGGCTAAAAGTATGTGGACACCTGACCATCACACCCATATATGCTTTTTGAACGTCGACATTCCAGATCTAATCTCCCTTTGACATTATAACAACCTCCACTCTTAATCATCGGCTTGGAGGAATTTCAGCCCATTCCTCAGTACACAACAGCTTCAACTCTGGGATGTTGGTGGGGTTCGTCATATGAACTGCTTGCTTCAGGTCCTTCCACAACATTTCTATAGGATTAAGCTCAGGCTTGGCCATTCCAAAACATTCCAAAACGTTATTTTTCAAAATAAGTAGTGCACACTATACTTATAGCATTGACCATAACATCGTGAAGCAAATTTTGTTTAAATATACATATCAAATAAAAATGTTTGTTTTGTGGAAAGTCAGTAGGGTTTTTTTTTGTAGTTGCCTTGAGCTGTCTTCCGACTTCTCAATGCAACTATAAATGAAAATGAAAATCCTGGACACAAAATCTTTTTGTTCTGATTTCTCCACTCCTGTAGAACATAAAGATCATAATACTTAATGGTGGACTTTGACTAAGGTGGAGTAAGCTCTGCCCCCTTCTTAAAAGGTAACCCACCAGTCATTTAAAGAGGAAGCGTTGTCAATGTTTTCAATGCAAATACAATTTCCCTTGTGAATGAAAAAGCAAAATCACAGGCTGTGATGACTCGTGTGTATGAAGGATAGAAATTATTCGAGAGAAAATACAGAGTTTGTGCTTCTCTGTAGTTCAACAGCTACTTCTGGCCAAAGCAAAGATTATACATGCTGAAACAACATTGTTTAGTGCAATATGTTTTTTTCTACATTTCCTGCATAAGGAAGACACACACACACACACACACACACACACACACACACACACACACACACACACACACACACACACACACACACACACACACACACACACACTAGCTGGCTCCTGGCTGTTGCTATGGTACCAATTACTGAAGCGAGCAGCTTTTTAAAGCTACACGTGAGGAAGGTGTGTACAGAATGTTCAGTAGAGCATGTTTATCTGAAAAGGATCCTCCAGGAGAGGATTGTCGTTGTAAAGAGTTTTAATTTCTCTATGTTGTTTATAATCTAATAATTCATTTGAAATGAATCAACATCTGGCCTGACACCATGTCCTCATATGAAGTCACCTGGTGGCATTTTAAAATTCTACTGCCTTCATGCAGTATGATTTGATTGTGCCTCTTGAGGATCTGTTGATGTTCAGATCTCACAGTGTCTGTAGCTGTAACATCAGTTTATGATGAATGGAATAAAACACACACTGTTGTATTTGTGCTCAGGTCAACCCAGATAAAGACTTACTCCTGGGACAATGCACAAGTCATCCTGGCCGGTAATAAGTGTGATATGGAGGAGGAAAGAGTTGTGTCTGTGGAGAGCGGCAAACTGCTAGCCGAACAGCTCGGTAAGTCCATTCCACCAATCAGCTGTGTTCATCTGACCCAGGAAACCAATCATATGAGGTATTCTTCCCTGGAGATCGTTCAACTGAAATGCCATTAAAAAGTGCTAGGAAACATAAAGTAGCACTAATTAAATAAATAATAATCATTAAATAAGGATTATTAAGCACACATAAATCATTGTGTATGTGAAGTAATTATTGTCTATCATTTTGCAAAATGTCCGAAGGAATTTTGTTGATGTTCCCAGGGTACCAGTGGGAAAACACCCCAAGTGTGTGACCTGAAGCACACCCCACACCCTGAACTATGGAATTTATTACAATGAAATGAACACATATAGAGTTGTGTTGTGGTGGAGGAAAGTATATCCTGTGAGGCAGCTCGTGAAGAGAGCTCTACAGAAAATTAAACACTTTAGGTGAATGTTGAATACCTTTACTGTGAATAAATTAGAGCAGATGAAGTATTTGCTTTCAGCTAACAGCTCAGGCGATAATTAAACACATGTGATTAGATGACACCAAGCACTCATTAACAGCTCCACACATAGTCTCTGCCATCAGCGTGGAGAAAAAATGAAACCAAAATCATTGTCTAAATCCAAGACTAAAGGTGAGAGTTTCATCTTTCCTTAGTTCCTTAATTATGTATAATTTTGTCAAATGTCCATTAAAGTGCTTCTCAAATTATCACCATGTAGGTCAAGTCCCAATGTTGCATACAGAAATGTTACGAATGTTACATAGAGAAAGTGCATTCATGAATGAGGTGCTATATTTAATAAATGCCGTAGAATGTTAGTGAGATTGAGAGAGAGAATGAGAGGGAGTCTGGGAGAGAGCGTGAGAGAGTTAGAGAGAGGCTGAGCGCGAGACAGAGAGAGACAGCGAGGCTGAGCGCGAGACAGAGAGAGACAGCGAGGCTGAGCGCGAGACAGAGACAGTGAGGCTGAGCGCGAGACAGAGAGAGACAGTGAGGCTGAGCGCGAGACAGAGTGCGAGACTGAGGGAGACAGAGAGGCTGAGCGCGAGATTGAGAGAGAGAGGCAGAGAGGCTGAGCGCGAGATTGAGAGAGAAACCGAGAGGCTGTGCGAGAGATGGAGAGGCTGAGTGCGAGAGAGAAAGAATGAACAGATATTTTTGTCAGTAATGTAAACTCAACAAAAAAGAAACGCCGACTCACATTCAACTGCTTTTATTTCCAGCAAATTTCTTAACATGTAAATATTTGTATTATCACAAAAACATTCAACAACTGAGACATAAACTGAACAAGTTTCACAGACATTTGATGAACAGAAATTGAATAATGAGTCCCTGAACAAAGGAGGGGTCAATATTAAAAGTAACAGTCAGTATCTGGTGGCCTTCAGCTGCTTTAAGTACTACAGTGCATCTCATCCTCCTGGACAGCACCAGATTTGTCAGTTCTTGCTGTGAGATGTTACTCCACTCTTCCACCAAGGCATTCGCAAGTTCTCCATCACATCTGCATGGGACATGTTGTTGCATGTAATTTTCCACTGCAAGGACGATCAGCTGTCCTTCCTGTCTCCGTGTAGCACTGTCTTAGGTGTCTTACATTACAGACATTGCAGTTTATTGATTTGGCCACACCTGCAGTCCTCATGCCTCCCTGCAGCAGGTCTATGGCATGTTCACGCAGGTGAGCAGGAACCCTAGGTATCTTTCTTCTGGTGTTTTTCAGAGTCAGTAGAAAGGTCTCTTTAGTGTCTTAAGTTATTGTAACTGTGACTTAATTGCCTACTGCCTGTAAACTGTTAGTGTCTTAAGGACTGTTCCACAGGTGCATGTGCAATAATTGTTTATGGTTCATTAAACAAGCATTAAAAACTTTGTTTAAACCCTTTCCAATAAAGATCTGTAAAGGTCATTTGGATTTTACAAAATTATCTTTAAAATTCAGTTTCCTGAAAAAGAGTTTAGTTGCAGCTGATATGATCTGGAGTTATAAGCACTTCTTCTGTGTGGAAGTGAATGCTCCAGACATAGAAAATTAAGTAGAGCAAAAATACAGAGGTTTTTTTAAAAATTCCGTTTGAGCCGATGTTTGCTTATAAAAGTTGAGTGGAAAAACACATTTTGTTCTGCAGCACTGTATCATTGTTAGCTCATCTAACAGCTCTGTGCGGCTCCTGAACTGGATAAGCAGCTTTGCATAAAAACATGTCAGATGAATAAATGTGGGAGACCAAGAGACGTGGCTTCACTCATTTATCTCACTTGTTTGTTTACAGTTACCCGGTGCCTCTCTGTGAATCAACACCTCTAATGTTTATGGTTTTTGTGTCTCCAAGGCTTTGAGTTCTTCGAGACAAGCGCCAAGGATAACATCAACGTGAAGCAAACATTCGAGCGCCTCGTTGATATCATCTGTGACAAAATGTCCGAGAGCCTAGAGACTGATCCTGCAGTTACCACGGGAACGCAGGGCAATGCCAGGCTAACAGACAACCCGCCACCATTACAACAACCCAACTGTGCATGTTAGTGCATCAGAGTCCTGTGTGTGTGTGTGTGTGTGTGAGTACGGGTGTGGGTGTGTATCCAATACTTGGGCTTCTTTAGGTTGAGGCATTAAACCTTTAACGTCGTGGCTCCTGGATGGAACGAGCTGTATCTCATTGTTCAGGGAAGGCATGTTAAGGGTCATGTGACACTCTTACACTCCGCCCACATCCCAGATTGGTTGCACTTGTAATGGAACGGAATGCATTTCTGAGAAAAGGTGAGGAAAAAGGGTTTGAAATGCCTCAGTGCTGTGACCTGTATCTGACTATCAACCTACACTGTTTCATAACGAGTTCAGTGTGAATCCTGCTGCAGCGTAGTGCTAAAGCTGATCAGATCATGATATCTGAAACATTAAAAAACTATAAACAACTGTAGTTTCAATTATGTTTTTATTAGTTATCAGCTTCATTTAAAAGGAGGGGAAGGAAGCTTATAGTACAAAAATAGATTTTAGTGTCCCATCAGCACTCGAGTTATAAAATAACTGATGATTACTGAGATATCTGAAAGAAAATGTATAGTGTTGTAATTTATAAGAATATATCAGAATTATATCTGCCAGCCATATAATGAGTATGTGGTCAGAAGGCTACTCCACCATTGTGGTAGTTCCTCACAAGGACTTTATTCCATCAGATGTAATCTGGAGAAAAAAAAAATATATATATATTTTTTGTTCTAGTTTCTGTTAAACTGCTGTGAGGAAAGTTGTAAACACTTGAAGTCATTTAGAATTGCAGTACAGCTATATTAGTAGCTACATGAGTCGTATATACAAAGGGGTCGATCAGAGCTCTAGAAAAAAATCCCTTAGTACTTTAGTGATGAACTTGTTAACTGTAACCTGTTTATTCAGTGTTTCCCCCCCCCAGGCATTGCAGTATAAAAGATGAATATTTTCCAAGAAGCCACTTGGAGCAGGAAGTGGTGCCTTTTAACATTTCCCAGCTCTCTTGCCATCTTATTTTGTCCTTCTGTCATCAGAGAGGCTGTACAGATTTAAAATGATTGGATTCTGTAAGATATCATTTGCTCTTACTGAAAAGCGAGCTGCGTGAAAGAGGAGGAAGCTTTTTCTGCAGCGTCACTCATACAATCAATACGTCATACAGCAATTCTGACTTTAAAAAAAAAAAATTCTAAATAACAGCGCGTCGATTCTTCCGGTTGTAATTCTCCACCTTCATGTAGACGTTCCCATCGATTATGTGTTGTCCAACACTGTACTGCAGTTCCTCTCTTTATAAAATGAAATGATGAATAGAAATGTAGCCCTGATGTTAGACTTGTGTTGAATGTGCTTTGCGTCTGATGTCGTTTGTGAGTGTGTGATGTGAAATAATAGAGAAATCCAGAAAAGCACTACTATTTATTGTATCAGAAGCGAGTAGGCCAGTGTGTGTAATGTTAAACAGTCCTTATGCATTGCTGATGTGGAATCAGTGCAGCTGTTTTCCGCAGCCTTTAGCATTACACTTGCATGACATCTATATTTAGAGATCGGTATCTATATATTATAGTCGTTGAAATTCTGCATCCTGCACACCTGTGGGCTGCAATGGGCCAATAAGTGCAATATTTTAAATCCTGTTTCCTGTACATACTGTAGATGTGTAATTTGAGGAATGTGTATACCTGCTGTGTGTGTGTGCGCGCGTGTGTGTGTGTGCGCGTGTGTGTGTGTGCGCACGCATGTGTGTGTGTGTGTGTGTGTGTGTGTGTGTGTGTTAAAAATGGGAAAATTCTGAAAATGGGAAATGTTGTTTTTAGACACTTCACTCCCATCTCATCCTCCAGCTGAGCTCATACCGATGTGTTCACACTGAAAACAGGGGAGTAATAAATGCTCTGTGTGTGTGTGTGTGTGTGTGTGTGTGTGTGTGTGTGTGTGTGTGTGTGTGTGTTTGCATTTGAAATTAATCACTAGGTTCTTGCCTAAGCAAGTGGTAAAATGCGTATGTGTAAATCCCTTTATGAATGGGAGCATGTTTGGTGTGGCTGTACTGACAGTAAAAGATTCTTCATTCACACATGAGCCAGTGTAATTGATTGTACTTTAGTAGGATGAACTTTTATGCATTTTTTTCCATTCTCAAGCCCTATACGAGACAAATGAATTATGGAGTGATGTCTATTATTATTATTTGATATCAAAAGCAATTCATTGTTCACAGAAATCGAACACTGATCATGACATTTGATTTTGCTGTGCTGTGTGTAGGAATTCATGTTGAACTGGTTGTTTTGTTTGTGTGTGATGAGTGTATGACCAACTGTTACTATTGAAAATACAGATAAACCTCCAGACTGTATTGATACTTAAATAAAGTTATTAATGAAGCATTCGTTTAAAATGGGAAGTTATTTATTACTCTGATATTGTGCTTGAACAGTTTAGCAGCATGAGGTGCTGCTGCCCCCTGCTGGCTGTCTGATATCATCACAAGGATGACAAAGCATGAGGTGGGTTTAAGGATAAAATCAGAGGTTAATCACATGAGCAGCTGTATCTGGGCCTCTTCTCTCAAAGAGGTGAATAATAAAGTCTTTCTAAAACACAGCTCCTTTATTCACGATTATCTACATTAGGTAAGGGATAATTCATGGCTAAGTGTGTGACCACCCGACATGAAGCAGAGTGCATTATGCATAAGTGTAATGTACACCTAGCTGTGGATTATCCCACTTATACCATGGTCACTTGCCAGCACTGACAAGTTAAAGCTGTCATTGATGTTTGCAGTGCAAAATTTGACTGAGAGGATAAAAATAACAGTTAATTTTCGTTATTTATGTACAGGGTCATTAGATCAAAGCAATATGCCCTGTGAGGTCGTGGTTTAGAGTGATTTACTTATTGCTTTTATAAAATGGTTGCTACATAAATAATACAAAATGCAATAATTTATTGCTAACAACTTCTTATTCGTCCGCCAAGCAATGTAGCAGTTAGCAGAATGGTTGCCACGCAACACAAACGCAGCAACACGTAATTATATAAACGCTTGTAACGTTATACTACAGTCCAGTAGGTGGCGTTAATGCACCTTTCAGTTTGATATCAAACGCCTTTATTGAAAGAGGAAGAGCTTCATTATAAATGAGTAAAGTGAGTTGTCGAAAAGAAAATTAGCAGTGTAGTCTGGTTTATTATTGTTTGTTACCGCGCTGCCAAACTGTAATGTATATTTGAAAAGAAAACACTAATACTTCAACACGTAAGCACTAAAACACGTTCACTCTCTCTCTCTCTCACACACATACACAGCTAATGTACACTAGGACATTCTTACACGTGTTTTTATTTACCTTCCAGGACCGGTTAATTTGATTCTCGTGCACTTTTTACCTATTATGTTCTGTATCTTTCCCCTCAGTAGATTACAGTGGTGTTGAAGTATTAGTGTTTAGTTTTTGCCGGTTGTTGCTCTCTGTTCTTTCCTTTTGACCACAAAGCTGATATTCTAACAGCGCGGAGTGAAATCTATAAAACACCTTTAGGTACTTTTTGCTTTAAAATAGGGTATTTTATACACTTTGGTGTATTTTTACGTTATCCTTACTCTACACGGATTTGTGCTTAATAGGTACATGGTCTGTATAAATTACAACCTCTGGACACTTCTGCTACATCATTTAGCGAACGTGGTTTTGTAGTTAAAAGCAGCACATCGGGTCATCTTGACCGTTTCCGTCCGTTGGCGGTCAGCGCCCTCTGTCGGTAGCGAATCGTAAAATGGCTGCTAGAGCACTTCCGGTGGCTTCACCTATTGCTGGCAATTTAGAGTTCTATGAGCTATCTAGTTTATATAATCTTGGATAGACCTCGGTATAATGGCGTCAATGTAATAAATCTCAAAACTAAAATGATTCCTTTCTACTATTACTAATGGACCTTTTTCACACGTTTGTATTTACAAACGGGTAAATGTATAGCGTTTCAAAACCTCCGGTGAGACAGTGAGCAATACAGCTAGCAATCACTGCAACTTCCCACAATGTACAAATAATTAAAGCAGACACCGAGTTTGAGCTTTCAGTTATTTCTCATTCGTGTACCTGTGAGTGAGGAAAAAATAGCATTGTGCCTACAGTGTGTAGCATTTGAGAGAATCGCACAACTTGAAAACTTGATGTAAATCATGGGGCTACACCCTCTAGACTTTTAATTGACATCAAAAATTTGTCGAAGTGTTTATGACAAACTCAGAAAAGCCAGCCTTGTGATTGGGACCTGCTCCAGCTGCAGACCACGACTACTGTACACTACACAGCACAGCCCTTCATCCTCCAGGTAAGTTTGCTAACTGTATATAAAGTGTGTGTGTGTGTGAGAGAGAGAGAGAGAGAGAGACAGACAGACAGACACTGACTATAAAGTGATTTTCGTCGCTCCCTGCAAATGTTCTAATTGTTGTTAACGCTAGCTAGCTTTATTGGTGCTATGTTCATTAGCAGCTGTGCTATGTAGTGTACTAGCTAGCCAAGTGTGTAGCTAAATAGTTCTTATCCTGTTACTCATTTCAGTACATAAACAGTTCAGTTCAATGTTTATTTGTATAGCGCTTTTAACAACTGGCATTGTAAAGCAGCCTTATATAGATATAAAATGTATAACTGGATGTTCAAAGTGGCAAATCGAGCGCTAGTCATGACCGGGTATGACGTCACAGCAACTGCGAGAACGGTGTTTTATTTAATCCTTTTGCACTATTTAGTCCTTCCACAAGGTGGCGAGAGTGACATAGGGCGGTTGATTCTCAACGTAGTTGAAGAATAAAAGGAAGAAACGGAAACGAGTTCAGGATAGAAAGTACCTGCATTTGTATAATTCTAGCCTTAGAGAGTATAAGGATTTGTATATGGGTGCTAATCGCGGCGAGAGATTGCCCAAGCGTTGTTCTTCGTGTTGTGGTTTTCTTTCTTCATAACAACAGACCTGCTTTACTGCTCTGTACTGACTCCTGTAGGCCAGGAGGGGTAGTTCAAATTGTTGTAATGCACATGCGTCGATAGCCTGTGTACGCGACAAATGGAGTATATTTTGAAAGACTATGCGATTATACGGCTGTGTGTATACGCGTAAAATACAATGTATATCAGAGCATTTAGAAGCGCTTGATCTCCATGCTGTGTTGTGATTAAAATGTCCACTAGGTGGCAGCACTACAATGTTGTAAATTCCCAACCGCCATTCTACCGATTATATCTAAGGCTATCTGCACCATAATTTTATCTATATTATATTTGTTTACTCACTGGCAGGATAATAAGAGCAGATCGTCTGTTTATTGTTATTATTATTTATATTTTGCGGAACTGATTACACCATCTTTATTGTGAAAATATAGCTAGCCTACCAAACAACCACCAATCATGAGGTGAATCAATTCTAATATACCGAGCTGTTTGAACAGCATATTGTAAAACCACATTCATATTTATTCACGAATGGTTACTGCAGTCACCGCTAGGCGGCAGTGTGTGTGTGTGTGTGTGTGTGTGTGTGAGAGTGTGTGTGAGAGTGAGTGAGTGAGTGAGAGAGCGAGCGAGCGAGCACTGTGACGCAGATTCCCTGGAGGGAGGAGGTGCCATTTCTCATCTCTGCATGAAGAGCATGGTTTACCTTGCAAAAGTAACCTGCAAGATCTCTGAAATCCTGTACAGTAAGTCAAGGTTCTTGCTTAAAATACACAAAGTGGCACAAACACTTAATGAACTCATGCTTTTATTTCATTTTTTAATGTTGCATATAAAACGTTTCTTCTTGTTTTAAATGTCCTTCAAACTGAGTGAAGCAGTTCTACAGTTCTGTCAAACGACAATGTATCCAGTGAAAGAAGTGTAAAAAGTTTAAGGTCATTGAAAGATGTAACCTAATGAATTAAACTTTGAAGTACCAGTTTATGTACCTTTTAATGACACTGAAAAATACAAGTAATAATAATAATAATAATAATAATAATAATAATAGTAATAGCCACGACTGGCTTTGGTCCAGGGCTGCTATAATCTACAGTATGCGTGTCCGAAAAAAAGGCTTGACATACAAACTTCTAAGGTTTTGCTTTAGTGCATCAGCACATCTACAAGGCTGGATGAGACGATGGTAGCACACAGCACCTGAACACATTTCAGAACAGCATGAACATACAACTTAAGAGTGGATTTATGCAGCCAGCAAGCCCGCCGTTCTCCTACATGTGTGTGTCTATTGCATTGGGGTGCATTGCGTGTGGCATTCAAAGCCGGGCAATGAACAAAGAATGTTTGCTTTTTGTGCCAGTCTCATTGCAAAAAAACTGCAGCAGCATACAGAACCATAGCTTTACAATGTAGCACTTACTCTGATAATCAGGTAGCAAAACGGGCGGGACTTCCCCATGTGCACTACTGCTCTCTTGTCCACAAAGAGGGACGAATAAAGAGAAATCTAGAGACGCTGAAGTTAAGGCACAGCCCTGGGGCCAAACACCAGTGGCATCATATTGTTTGGCTTTCCCCTGGTTCTCCATTAAACAAGCTCAAAGTTTGACTACTTCCATTTTCTTTTTTTTTTTTTTTTTTTTTTTTCTTCTTTTTTTTTTTTTTTTACAGAATCTTTACATATTATAATAGCTATAATAAACGTTCTCTCAACAAGAGTTTACTAAATACAGCAACACCATCGCCATTAGGGATGATAGAGTAAGAATCGCTTATCATTTACAATAAACATTACAATATATACACAATGCAATAAATACATGTCTGTAAACAGAGACAAAACAAAACCCATAATAGGTAAGGTCATTTTGGTGAGGCAAAAAAAAAAAATGGCACAAAACAGAAAAAAAGTCTAACAAAATCACTACTATTTAAAAGCCAGGATTCAAGTTTTGGTGAAGAATCTTCTCCTTAAAATGTTTGTTCTATGTACACACTCACCATGTGGAGGGAAAAGAAAGAAAGTAACTTGCAAGTAACATGCCGTCTATGCTACAGTTCATGTTCTACAGTACTGCTTCATATATACAGCAACTAAAACATATGAACCAATAAATAAAACCACATACAGGTATAAATATAGAGAAATGAAGAGCCACTTGGCTAAGTGCTGAGAGTCCTATAGTGCAAGAACAGTGCGCGAGTGTGGGTTTGGCATGAAGAGTAAGGGTCGAGTTGTGTTCTAGCCCTAAGAAAGCTTTCGATCAGACTGGACGATTTGTGGCACACGGTACAACTGCTGATGCACAGGCTGTGTGTATGATCACATGATCAATGACAATTTATTCAATGGTTTTAGCTAGTCCTTTAATCTAGGCAGTATATTCAAATGGAAAATTTCCTGGTGCGCGCACGCAATGTGTACTATGTTTTATACGAGATCCAGTGGAGTGAAATGTAAAAGGCATCTCATAAGGAGCACGATTCAGGTCAGTTAGAAAAGCCCGAGCTTCTAACACACCAAAGTGTACAGTTCATGTGTCTCAGAAATTGCTTGTCTCGTAGAAAAGTAAATGCTAAATGAGATCTGACGCAAGACAAACTGAACACAGGATGTTGGCAAAAAACAGTCTAAATGTTTGCGTAACAGGAAACAGAAACGTGTTTGATCTAATGGCCTCATCTGCGTTCCTGCCAAGGTGCGTGTGTGTAATGTAGCTTTCATATAATGAGGTTTACTTAAAATGTGTATGTGTGTCCACTCATAAATAATGTACCAGCAAAAGTCAGAAAGAAACAAATCAAATGGAAAAAAAAAAAAACTATTCTGGCTGAGGCTCACTAGAGGTAAGTGTTTAAGTAGATTATATTATCTGAATGAAAGAAAGGGGAAAAATAGGAATGAAACTTCACTGAAGAGATTGCGTGCGATTACGAAACAAACACAGCAGTGTTGAATGAAGTTATAAAGTAGCGCACTAAACCCCGCTGCCCAACATGAACACATACTTGCAAGTTACTCGTCACTAGAAGTTTTCTTTGCTGTTGCTGTTGTAAGAAAACGAGCATTCGTTAAAAGAATCTCAAATTTTATGTACCATACAAACAAACAAACAAAAAACACAAAGAGGCCGTGACAGCACTGAGCTGTGTGTGTGTGTGTGGGTTTAGTCAGGTTTTCAGGAAGACTTAAATGTAGAAAAAGCCGGAGAACACATTCCAATAAATTTCCCGTTTTCCCCCCGTGGCCGTAGCTGCTGCAGTCCATCTCTCTTCACTGCTCTGTGCTGTGTGAGACTTTCAGATCTTTCCTACTGCTGCCCACATGAAGGGGATGAAAGCACAGTGGTTTAGCTTCCAAGCATGTGCCAGGGGGAGCACACACACACACACACACACACACACACACTCCAAGGGCCAAGAAGCACAGGGTGGGGGGTGGGGCCAAATTAGACAGCAAAGAAAAATAAAATGTTATTCCTGAGAGCAAAATAGGACAATGTACCAGAGTGTGTGTGTCCTTGTGTGTCCAGGAGAGAGCAGCGGCCGAGGTTGTGGAGTGCAAGGTGCGCTTTGGAACTTTCCTCCTCTGCCGTTATTACTCTTCCCTCTGCCTGTGCATTTCACTGAGACATGGTTAGCAGTGAACGAATGTGTCCTGCACTGCTACGTTCCTTCCTCTTCCTCTTCCTCTCCTTCCTCTACCATACTTGGTTCTACAGAAGCTTCCTCACACACCTGGCCTTCCTCCTCTCCCTCTGCCTGTTCATCCAGCAGGATCTCAGTACACTCAGAGTTCTGCGTGCAGAGCGTTTTGGAGTCGTCCTCCTCCTCCTCTTCCTCCTCCTCTTCTTCCTCGGCCTGACTGCCGCTGTCCTTCTCTGTGTCGGTTTCTCCGTCCTCCTCCAGCGTGAGCTCAAACTGGAACTTGTCTGTGGTGTTCGTCGATCCACTCTCGTCGTTCTGCTCCGGTGCAGGAGAAGGGCTCTGAGGGATGGTGCTCTGGTACCACTCTCTATTGTCCTCCAGCGTGTCCAGGATATCCTGAGCATCCGGGTGCACCAGGTCAGCCCATGTCTCCCACAGAGGGTGGACAATGTAATCGATAAAGCCAACCTACAGCACAGCCGGGTGGAGACAGGATTGACACAAACTTTCTAGCTATTACAAAGAAACACACAGCAGAGTGGAATCTTTTTTTCCTCTTCACAAATCCCAGTGCTGATACAGTATGAAATTATTAAAAATCGCTTGTATCCACCAATAGCAGTGGTTTATTATATAATATTAAAAGGTTTTTCATGTGGACGAATGTAACCTGGCATAAAACTGTTTGGTAGACTGTGAGTGTTTGAGCTTCATGTAGCAGAACACAACACTGACACTCCTACATTCCAGGAAACCACTGTAGAGTGCAGAGGGCCAGATCTGTGTGGGACATGTTTGGCAGACTTTAAGAAACACTGCAAAATGAACAAGCCTCGATCCCATCCAAATATAAGAAAAGAAATGACATTTGGGAATGTTCTTTTCCCCAGAAAACTGGGTCGCAATTTACCTAGAGTTCATCGGTGGCTGTTTTTTGTTACGGCCCAGTCTAGGTCTAGCTTTTCATTTACTGATCCAAATACTCCCACATTTTGCAGGAAATTAAAAATGTCCCAGTGTTCCAACAAACTTGTCAAACAAATCACACACACATTTACACACTGCAGCTGTCATTGTGAAACGTAGGAGTGTCAGTGTTGTGTTCTGCGTGGACAAAAGGCAACCTCAGAGTCTGGCCATCCAGATTCTTGCCAATCGACACTGACATTTAATTAGACAACTGTGACTGATTTTGTCCAGGGAGATTATCTGTGAATTTACTGGGTTATTGGCAACAGTCCAGGCTGAGATGTATAGTGCTGTGAAAAAGTATTTGATTTCTTCTGTTTTTCTTGTGTATCTCATACTAAATTATTTCAGAAATTTAAACAAAATCTCTCATAAAACAAATTGCAACCTGAGTAAACACACAATACACTTTATAAATGATAGTTATTTATCGAAGCAAAAAAGTTATCCAGAGAACCACAGTGAGAGACATTATCTCCAAATGGAAAACCTCAGCACAGTAGTGAACCTTCCCAGAAGTGGCCGACCTTCCAAAATTCCTCCAAGAGCACAGCAACGACTCATCCAGGAAGTCACAAAAGAGCCCAGGACAACATCAAAGGACCGACAGGCCTCTCTTGCATCAATAAAGGTTACTGTTCATGTGACTCCACTATCAGAAAGACACTGGGCAAAAATGGTATCCGGGGAAGAAGTGACCTTGGGCAAGATACTGAACCCCAAGTTGCTCCCAATGGCAAGCTAGCTCCTTGCATGGCAGGTCTGGTATCATTGGTGTGTGAGTGTGTGTGAATGGATGAATGAGAACCAGTGTAAAGTGCTTTGGAACTGCTAAGGTTAAAAAAGCGCTATATGTTCTCTTAACCCAGAAGAACATTAAGGCTCGTCTGAATTTTGCCAAAACACACCTTGATGATCCTCAAACCTTCTGGGAGAATGTTCTGTGGATTGATGAATCGAAAGTGGAACTGTTTGGAAGACAGGCGTGCCGTTACATCTGGCGTAAACCAAACACAGAATTGCACAAAAAGAACATCATACCTACGGTCAAGCATGGTGGTGAGTGTGTGATGGTGTGGGGATGCTTTGCTGCTTCAGGTTCTGGGCAACTTGCAGTAATTGAGGGAAACATGAATTCTGTTCTCTACCAGAAAATCCTAAAGGAGAATGTCTGGTCTTCAGTCCGTAGTTGAAACTCAAGCACAACTGGATTATGCAGCAAGACTACAAGCTACACTTGTAAACTCCAAAGCCTAGGATTAAGTCCACAACTGAATGGCTCAAAAAAGCTAAATGAATGTTTTGGAGTGGCCTAGTCAAAGTCCTGACTTGAACCAATTGAGATGTTGTGGCAGGACCTTTAACGGGCAGGTCATGCTCGAAAACCCTCCAGTGTGGGTGAACTAAAGCAGTTCTGCAAACGAGTGGGCCAAAATTCCAACCACAGTACTGTGAAAGCCTGATCTCCAGTTATCAGAAGCGTTTAGTTGCAGTTATTGCTGCTAAAGTTGACTCAACCAGATAAAGTTCAAGGGGGCAATTAGTTTTTGACATGGATGATAGGTGTTGGATCACTTCTTTTGCTTCAATAAAAATATAAAAATAAAAACTGTATTGTGTGTATACTGATGTTGCCTTTGTTTTATGTTGTATTTTATTTGAATATCTAAAACTATTTAGTATGAGAGATACACAAAAACAGAAAAAAAAAACTTTTTCACAAAACTATATTACATGTATAAACTAAGTGTGTGAAAGTGTCTTCCAAATCTCCCTTCAACCCCTGGAGTTATGAAGAACAAACAGATAAACCTTTCAAAATAGTCAACTCTTAAAAATGAAAGGCTGCTTTATGACACAAAGTGTTTATTGGGCATGTTGATGTGCTGGTCACCTGACAGGATGTTGAAGAGTGTTTGTAGAGTGTATACATTGAATTATCCAGATAAGGTGTTAGCAGAAAAATTGGAAATTAATTTGTGATGTACAGTATTTAAATGCAGTACCTGGGATTTCTCCACTGAGGCATTGTGTTTGTCACACATGGGACTGATCTCCATGCCACGCTCCCTCTCGCGGTCCCCCTGGCTGAAAAACTCCTCCATGATGCGGTCTGTCCATTGGCGGTACAGCTGCAGTGGTTTGGTGGGGTTACTCAGGTCTGCACAGTGCACCATGTTCTGTAGCACCTGTTACACACCAGACATATACAACACACTGTCAAATACTTGCTACCATTATCCTTTATCATCATCAGTGAGCAATGGTGGCTCAGGAGTTAAGGTGCCCAGATTCCACTGGTGCACACTTGAGGGCAGTCTTTAATCGCTCTCTGCTCCAAAGGCAGTGTATCATGGCACTCTGACCCTGGCTTACAAACAACCAGGATGTGCAAATAATAGAATTTCACTGTAATGTACTGTATATTTAAGAAATAAAACATGTCAGGGCATGTTGTTGCAGGAAAATTATCAATGGCAAGAGTAGTGTGATATGGCCAAATACAAAAATTAATATTAATCTCCAATAACAGCACAGACAAAGTGTTTTATTTATTTTATACCAAAGCAGTTTATCAATGATTAAAATATTTATATATTAAAGATCCTTAAAGAAACTGTGTACATTTTTTGTTTACAGATGCATTTAAATAAAAAAGCTGTGCAACATCTGCAAAACTAGTTAGCTTTAAACTCACCAGCCTCTTTTATTCTCTCTTGAAGTTAATAAGACAAAAACATTTCAGCTCGTCATGTTACAGAGAAAGAGCAAAGCCTTTCACCCTAAAGATTTCCCTGTGTTAAAGTTGCAGTTTTACTCCCGACTGTTAAAAGCGCTGACACTGGAGACTCCTTCCAATACAATCACCAGATCAACAATTACACACATTTTAATATATTTATGTGGAATATCTGACATACAGTACATGTCCATTTGTAAGTTAATACTATAGAAACAATAACATATTAGAACGAGAGCATGAATATAAAACATGTAGCTGGCACTACTGTCAGAGTTGCTGTTATATTAAACTAATCAACACCTTCTAACCTATCAGAACTGAGAATTCAACAGTGCTGTTGTAAAAGTGAGTAATGGCTTTTTCCCATCATCTTTCAAGTAGGAGTAGAGTGCAAATACAGATGACCTATATCTTCCATATTCAGTTTATCTTCTTTTACTCATTACTATTTTCACTGACTGTTTCTTTTGTTTAATATTACTGCATGTATCTCCTACAGTGCTGTTTTTGACCCTCAATTTCGTTTACAGAAATATGTCTTGTCCATTGGTCCATCCAACAATCCATCCATTCAAGGTTTGGTTTGCCCTCAACCTCAACACCTATTGGATTAACTGGAACACAGACTACATGCCAGGCTTCCTTGCCTGACCTCACTAATGCTCATGTGTCTGTATGGCCATAAATCCCAACAGCCATGCCCCAAAATCTAGTGAAAAGACTTCCTATAATTGTGGAGGTTATTGTATCTGCAAAGGGAGACTAAATGTGGAATGGGATGTTCAACAAGCACACATGACTGTGATGGTCAGGTGTCCACATACTTTTGGCCAAATAGTCTATTACTTAATCTGCTAAGAACATACTCATGCACAAACGCATTCAGAGTAATGAAGTGTGTTCTTACTTGTATCCTGTCTGAATAATTATCCAACAGCAGGACTCCAGAACTGGTCACTTTCTTTGTCTCGACCATCGTTTTCAAGTCAGCCAGTAGGTTCATATGTTTAGACATATCAGTGGCTAATACCTAGGATATTAGAAAAGCACAAAAACATTGAGACTGTTTTCATTGTTGAATTTCATATCATGTTCATCTGCATACAGTCAGCTCCACTTACGATGTCGATCACCATCTTCCTCAGCGATTGTCTCTGTTTTTTGGTAAGGTTCTGGAATATGTCACAGTTCTCTTCCTGGAGCAGCTTGAAGCCTACAGCCAGATGATGGTTCTCCAGCACTGATGAGTCATTGTACATGAGGGCCAACTCAGAGTCTACACACACATACACAAACATACAGTTTATGAAGGGTATTCAGTCATCCAAGGCATGTACTGTAAATCAGGCTGTGATATAATTTAGATATTCTGCCACTCATGGAAATTCCATACAATTTACCTACATCATCATGAGTAAAAAGGTTTGTCTTCATGGTTATACCATAAGTCCTCCCACCTTGACAATCTGCTTCTAGAAATTTCAGGACCTTGTGCAAGTGAGCTGGTCCATATATTACTATTTCAGTAGGCTGCAATAGATAGATGACTCTTGCGTGTGTGTATAGGTGAGTGTCTGTGTGTGTTTGTGTGTTTGGTAAATAGCTGTTTAAATGGCAGCACTCTGGCACTGTCAGAGAAGGATTAGAGACAGTGATGCAAAGGAGGTAGCGGATGAGCTCTGCTCCAGACTTGCTTATCTACCATCTCAGTTCGCACTACCACTTATGTCACAGTTATGTAAGGAGGGGTAAATCCTCACATGAGGCCATATAACTTGTTGGGTGGATGTATCTGTGGGGTCACTGAAGTTTTTCCCACAGAACACGGAGGAAACATTTGTTTCCTTTAAAAGAACAAATACAGTGCATGTAGCTGGAGGCTATCGCCTGCTTACAAACCCACTGTGGCACTAATGATCATGATAATTGTCATTAATGATACAGCAACAATGAGCCATTTATAAACGTGCTTCGAGAACGTACAACTGAGTTTCTATTTGTTAGAAAATGCCTTGTGAGGAATCAGAAGCCAGATTGAACTTGCCTTTACCATAGGGTTTACTGAAGGTCACTTCCTGTCTTGCAACTAGCTGTGTCTAAATGTGAAGTACAGCTTGTAGGTGGGAACATCTGAGGTGCGATGGACTTCAAATGCCACAAAGTCTTGTCTCATGCAATAATAATGGAAGGCGTGGGAAGGGAACTATTTGTGTCCGTGATATGAAGAAAAATACTCACTGGTGTTAATGAGGAACTGGTTTGAGACCCCCGGGTGGTCAACGTCATGAATAGCACTGGCAAAAATGGCAGCAAGAATTTCGAGGTCTGTGAAAACAGCCTGTGAGGAGATGAAAAGTGTAGACCCAAAATTAGAAACACTGTATCACCCAAGTCTTCAACAAGTTCTCACATGCATAGTATCTAATTCTGTTTTCATGGACAAAAACTACGCTATGAAGTCTTTAAAAAAAAAAAAAAGGCTGCTGCTGGCCATTTTACCTCTAAAGCAGGCGTGGAGAGCAGCACGTGTGTGGACTGCGTTACGTCAGCAGCATGAATGTTGTTATGATATGCCACGTCTGCATGGTAATGGTCTTCTAAGGTCATCAGGTAGGTTATAAAAGTGTCTAATGGAATTTTAAATGTCTTGAGCAAGTCTCTCTCCTGGTGGGAGAACGATAATAGCAGTAAAATTAGTTTGTAGATTTTGACAGGAAGTATAAAGCAGTCGGATAGGGAGTGGATTTTCAGGAAGATCTTACCTGAAAGATTGTGTTCATCATCACTGTTAACGGCCTGTTTCCAGAAAACTCTGTGACTCTGAAAACATTAAGGCCCCATTTGTTTACGTCTTCCAGTTCCTGCAATGAAATTAAAAAATTTGTTATTTTATCTGCTTATGCCTTATGTGATGGAACAGCGACCTTCCTACAAGGTCAGAACTACTGTACAGTATATTCACAGTAGGTCTCTACTGTATATCCTCATCCAATCCGAATTCAATTAAAGCTATTGAAGGCCTATCTCTGGATCGGACACTGAGTGATTGAAGACGCACTCTAAAATGAATGAACCCTCAATATTTCACCTTGGCTAAGGAGTCTTCTGTATCTGTTTTGACGCCAAAGCGAGGGATGTTAGAGTTGGTGAGGCTGGTACTGTGCATTAGTTTCTTCACACCACTTATTTGTGACATGGGCTTTTTTTTCTTCTCCTTCTCCTTCTGAGTCTGTGGAGAGGGCATCTCCACGTCATGTTGCTTGTCTGTGAGTGAGAGCAGAGAGAGCAGTGCAATCAGTGCACCAATAAATTTCCTATTGCCTCCACCATGTGAAAATTTCACTAAGGAAAGATGTTAACATACACATTATTCTATTGTTCATAAGTGTGTAGTGCTTTGGGACCTGATGACGTGACCTTGGTTTGATGGTGCGAATTACCTAAGAAGGTGTTGGAGATGAACTCCGAGACCTGGTTTCCAGATCGGCTCATCTCAGACAGGTGGGTGAGCTCCCTGTTCAACATCCTCTTGAACTGGAGCAAAGAAACATGGACAGAAATATAATGAGTGATGATGGTAAGATACAGTATTACAGGCTCTAACACAATATATATGTGTGTCTATGTGGAGTTTTGCATGTTCTCCCCTGACTCTGTGTAGTTTTCCTGGTTCTTTAGTTATGTCACACCTCCCAAAACATTAATGTAGGTGGCTGTGTTGCAAATGTCCCTAGGTGTAAATAAGAGAAAGAGAGAGAGAGTGCGAGTGTGTGTGTGTGTGCGTGTGTGTGTGTGTGCGCGCGTGCGCGCGTGCGTGCGTGCGTGCGTGCGTGTGTGTGTGTATGTGTGTCTCTGTGTGTGTGTCATCCTGAGATGGACTGCCATCCCATCTAGGGTGTATTCTCGCCTCATGCCTAGTGTTCCCGTAATAAGCTCCGGATCCATTGCAAGCCAGGCTAAGTGGTTACTGAAGATGAATGAATGTATGGAACCAAACTAGCCGCCATATTTTACATAATCTCAAAACCAGATGTCAGTAAACCATTTCAATAGAACTAAAAACATTGTATAAATTAATTTAATGCAGTATATTCTCCTTTTCCTTGTATCCAAGTCTTTCAAAAATATTTTTTTATTCGGTTTTCTGTAAGGTATATATGAGAAAAATGTCGGCTCAATTTATTATTCAGTCAGCCATGGACACTGATATTAGACCACACAAAATTTACTCCTTTTGAAATTACCAGTAACATTCTGTCACCTGATGGCTCACAAATTGAATTTCTCTCTTTTAAGACCAGAGAAGAAATAAAGTAAAATAATAATAATAATAATAATTCTGACTGAAACACTAAATAAACCATATAAGAATTTCCCTTTGAATATATTATAGATTCCAAATGTATAATTTACAGATTTGTTATTCACAGGTTGTCAAACCTGTGTGGAACACCATCGCACAGGACGACACCCACTAGCTTTTTTCAGATGCAGGATACTTAAGAGCAATGAAACATGATTCTCAGGCATGATAGATCTAAAATCAGTATGATAAATGGTATTCTAGATCTCTAGGAAGAATCAATATGCCATACCTTTATATATCCCAATGAGACAGAGAGCAAATAATTTGCTTCAGGCATTTTCGCAACCAGCCAAGTCACATATAAAGAATAAAAATCTGTAGATCAGCTTTTGTTCATTATCTCAGGCAAAAAGTGCGTCAGCTGACTTCTGATAAAACTGAAGCGTCAAAAAATTGCTAGCTGTGAGCAGGTTGATCATATTATCTCGCTTGTGCCGTGCAAAAAATGGCAGGAAAGGGAGGATGGTGTGCTTGTGGGGAAAAAAAGCATCAGTCCTGTCGACACCTTCCAAATAAGGGACTGCACTCGTATTGGATGCAGCCCGAGCCCACCGACCAACCAATCAGCACTGATTACAACCAGAGGAGAGGGGATGGAGTGGTTAAGGTATGCTGATGGGGGAGTGCAAGCCTTAAGGACAGCCATTACCGTTCTCTCCTACCCTGTCTCTTAACTCATAACACATATACCAGCTTTATTAACCACCAGATGGATTGATCCACAAATATTCTGCAGACTATAAAATGTAAATCTTTCACTTGATGATAATCTAAATTGCAGATGAAATTCCACTTGCGACACATCAAAGCTGAATTATCAGAATACAACGTCCTCTCATTCACCATTAGAGGCTAACCTAATGAAAGCAAAGCAACAAAAACAACAGTGGCGCATTCATATGGAGATGGCAAGACCCCACCTGGAATTCATTTAACCTAACTATGAATGTTTCATGTGCACATCACCAATGAGTTCATTTGATAAACAAATTAAGCTATCACAAGGCCCTTTATTAAATCCATGGCCAGCAGCTAGCTTTATTGTACCATCTTTGGCTTATTTGAATATGTGGCTGAATGCTGCGTGGTATAGTATGGCTACTGCTTGATGAAGAACACAGCTCTTATCAGCTTTTGCGTCAATGTAGGTCCTGTATGCAAAGTAAGAGCACAATGTGCTTGAAAGCAGGGATGGACAGTGAAGCCACATAAAGGTATAAGTATTAAACAACAGGACCAGACATCATATAAAGTGGTATTTGAGTCTGGCCACTATGAATCAGGCTGGAGTTGCTGGGCAGTGTTCTCCTTTGGACTGTTGGAGGGTCACCTAAATATAAAAATAATATTTAAAAAAATAAAAAAGTCATTGAAATGAGTGTTTTTTACTCTCAGGCAGGCGGGAACAGCCAGTGAGATAATTTCATTAACATGAATGTGTATTGGCTGCTTATTCATTAATCTCTAGTAACTGCGTTATTTATATCAGGGTCACAGTGGTTTAATTGCTTATATTTTGAGAAATAGAACCAACTACTTTCATTCGTGCATAATTGCAAGCAAAAATGAAAAGTGTAGGAGCGGGCAGGATGTCCAGAGTTTCTGCAGGAGTGGGTGGGAATGGTTTGAATTCCTTTAGGAGCAGACAGGAGTAGGATGTTAATTTAGAAAAAAACAACAAAAAAAAAAAGTCACGCACACACACCTCAACGTTAGGCCTTGCATGCAGTTGTTGTTGTTGTTTTTACTGTACATGTGTATAACAGGATGCATTGTTTCACTGTAGCACTGAGTTTCTATTTTATCAGGTAGATCTATGTGCACTTTGTAGATATACAATTATTTTCTGCATGCCATCTGTTGCAATGCACAAAGGACTGCTATAGGACCCTCACTGACCAGGGATTTTGAGTCATTTTCATCAGGCATGGTAATGAACTGAACCTGAAGCATCGTTAATAAAATCTGTGCATGCAAAAATGAATTAGCTATCTTCTCTACCTGAATACCTACCAAATGTTGCAAGTCTTATAAAGTGGCTAAGAAGTGTATATTCTAGAAATAAACCAATAAACTGAGTTTACGATAAAGCCCCAAAGTGCACAGCACATGCCCCTGTGCCCCTTTTATCTCATAATGCTAACTTTCACAACACACGGTAAGACACGCGCTCGTACACATCTGGCTCCTTTTATGTGAATATTGTAAACAGACTAGTAGTTGTGTATTATAATGACATGTTTTACTTCAACAAAACTGAGTGGAATCAGATCAGTCAGCATTTTGCTGCCATTTCCAGAGTGAGTAGTGATCATTAATTAAACACAAATCAGATGGTTTGCCAATATCAAACCGACAGCATGATCTCAGAATGAATTTTCTAAAATAAAAGCTAAATTGCTTCCACTTCTACCTCCTGTCATGGTTACGCTTGAACCAGTTGGTACTATTATGTTTTCCTACAGTTTCCTAATCGTCTGCACCCAGTGCACTTCGGTGAAGCCGCCAACTACTGTACCAATAACACAATGGAAGTGCTGCACACTGGTCCGCTGTAGCTGTTTTGAGAGCGCACTAGGCCTCTGTGGTTTTCTGAAAAGGGGAATGTGGTGTTTTCTGAAGCCGGCTGAGGCTCTGGACTCATCTAGAGCTCGGGTGGCTTTGATTAAAGCCGTCGGCGGCGTCTTTGAGAAGTCCATGGCTTGGCTTTTCCTTCCTTGTGGTTAAAACTCTGAAGTGAAGCAGCGGAGTGGCAGCAACTCCTGCACCACAGCGTGTGTGTGCAGAACCCGAATGCCTCTCAACACTCAGCCACAGTCCTGGAAGGAGGAGTGGTCTGCGGTCATCTCTTTCTCTCTCTCTTTCTCTCTCTGCTTGACTCTATACTTCTCCTTGCTCAGCTTTGCTTTTCTACAGCTTTGGGTTTGTATCCTGGCACAAAGAAGCCACCAGCTTCATAATCCGCAGGGTGTGGCATTTGTTAAAATGGAGGTAGAGGGTAATGCTAACAGCATAACAGCTCTGCTGGCAAATAATTAACTCAAGATCTCATCCTCTCTTTTTTTTTTCCTTTTTTTTTTTTCATCAGAAGTACAATTGTACTAATAATGATTTTTCAACTTTAAACAATTTCTCTTATGACTTAAGTAACAATGGCCAGTAAAAGTGACTAAATAATATGAATGGAAAAATATAGATTTTGGTTCATGTCAATTTTTGAACCCTGTTACATTTGAATATAGTGTCTCTTATATAGGAAATATAGGATAGCACTTATTTCCACTTATAGCTGTAACTAGCTAGACATAGGTAGTTAATCTAATAATCCAGTGGCAGAATATAGTCCACTATCTGGTGATAATTGTTCTCAACTTACCTCAAAGCAGATGAGGAGGACAGTTTAGGTTTGCTCAAAGACTTAAACGCACATTATTTTTATCTCTCATGAGATCCTACGTTTCCAGACTTAAACTATTTGTGAAAAGCCATGCAACACACAAATTGTAGCCTAACACCAGATATATTATATTATATAATTGTATAATAATATATAGATAATATTGTATAACTCCATCCAACTATTTTCTATATCACTTATCCTTCAGGGTCACGGGGAACCTGGAGCCTATCCCTGGGAGCATGGGGAGCACCCTGGACGGGGTGCCAATCCATCACAGGGCACAATTACATACTCATTCACACACCCATTCATACACTACAGATACTTTGGACATGCCAATCAGCCTACCATGCATGTCTTTGGAATGGGGAGGAAACCGGAGTACCCGGAGGAAACCACTGCAGCACGGGGAGAACATGCAAACTCCGCACATGCAGGGCCATGGCAGGAATCGAACCCCCAGCCATTGAGGTGTTTGTCCAACATGCTAACTTCTAGGCCACCATATGCCCAATATGGATCTTAATGTAAACCAGAATATGCAAAAGGTTTTGTTTCTGTATATTTTTTCGTTAAATGCAATTATATTAGTAAATAGCAAGACAGCGGTAAGATGAACTTTATGTTGCAAAATTAATTTAAAAGTCATAGTAGCATAAAATCAGCATAAAGGTTAACAGTACATACAGTCCTGACCATACAATGTGGAATGTCCTGGAAAAAGAAAGACACCACTGGTGTTTTAAACACCCAGACACTGAAAAACAAGGAAAACAACATCAGCTGATGACAGAAATATTGTAAGAAAAAAACAAGAACAGTTGTTGACATCACCAACAACATTCACACTCATGAGCAGTAAGAATCGAAAAGCCAGACTGACATATGAGCCACAAACGTTCTGGAACCAAGATTAACCTCTATCAAAGTGTACAAAAAGAATGGATCTGCTCATGATCCAAAACCTTGAAGCTAATCAGTCAAGCATGGTGGAGGTAGTGTCATGGCTTGGGCTTGCATGGCTGCTTCTGGAATGGGCTCACTAATCTTTATTGATCATGTAATGATCATAACAGCAGAATAAATTCAGAAATCTATTCTGTCTGCCAATATACAGAGGAACTAATTGGGAGTAAGTTCATCATGCAGCAAGACAGTGACCCAAAAAGCACTGCCAACTCAGCAGTGGAAGGTTTTAGACTGGCCAAGTTAATCACCAGACCTTAACCCAATTGAACATGCATATCACCTCCTGAAGAGGAGACTGAAGGGAGAAACAATCAACTGAAAGAAGCTGCAGTACAAGCCTGGAAAAGCATCACTGAAGAAAAATGCAACAGTTTGGTGATATCAGTGGGTCACTGACTTGCTGTAGTTATTGCAAGCAAGGGATATGCAAGCAAACATTAAGTGTTATTTATTTAATTTACTTTAAGACTGTCTGTTCCATTACTTTTGCTCACATAAAAACTGGGGTCTTCCACAAAAGATGCCATGTTCTGTTATTTAACACAAGATATAAATATGAGGAAATGAAAGCTGAAATTCTGATCTATCATCATTCATCTTTTAATCTCAAACCCAAATGTCTTTGGTGTATAGCCAAAAGAAAAAAAGAAAAAAAAGAATTGGCCTTGCAGAGGGGACTGTATGTGAGAGGAGTGTGTAAAAACACCATCTTTTATGACTTGACACTTGGCTTAAAACTCCCACTTATACAGCAGGAAATAAACTCCTTAAACTTTCGGGCATGCTAAACTTCACAAACTAGAAAACCAGTACTTATTTAAAGCCAGTTGTCCAATAATACTGATTGAGTCTGAAAACAGGTTTCAGATTATACTCCTCGGGTAGGCCTGTATACTCTTAAATGCTGAAATGGTGAAGGCCTAAGATGTTTCCTTGCACAGGCAGTCTATTGGAGTCCCAGTATCACTGAAAAGGGATATCCACATATGTGTCTTACTTCTGAGTCATACATTCACTGAATCATCACACCAAAACCGCCACCTACTCTCTTCTGAATCTTAATATAATTCTTTTATTGTAAATCATACTCATTTATTACTAATCTAGGTGAATATATGAGTAGGAAGGAGAGACAGAAGACCTAGACCTCTCTCTCACTGTTTTCACTCTGTCTGGCCCCCCACTCTACCGGCGGCTCAGTTTGTTGTGTTTCCATAGCAACCGTGAGCATGTAGGATCGTGCCTAGGCCTCCTCAGTGACAGAATGGGCGTGTTTGTTGCAGTTTATGTGGGTGTTTTTGTGTGCGTGTGTGTAGGTATTCAGTTAATCAGAATGCAGTGTGCTTGGCTGATTCCAGCATTTCAGCAGCATGCTTGATGCGCTTAAGGACAGATATTAAACAGGCAGGAGAGGAGGAGGGGCCACGCAGCACCAGTCCTTTTGATTGGTCCAGAGCAGCCATGCTACAATGACAAATGAGTGATCCAAATCAATGATCCAAACAGTGTTCTCAGAAATAGACTAAACCATCAGGTATCAAAACTGAAATGGAAAAAAGTACTGAAGCAGTAAGTTACTGAACTTAACTGAATCAGAAGCATTTTCTTTTCAATAATGATGTTTTTTTTTCTCATCGAAAAGCCACGGATAATGTGCTGATTCATTATGGGAACCCACATTTCTAAAGTCAACGTACTCCATCACTTTCGTCTTCTGTTCTATATTCAGCAATGTAGTGCCCACTGACCTCGGTTTTATCACTTGACTTTATAGTAGTTCTACTGTAGAATCAATTTTACAATACACCGTATCCTATGTTCCTGTTACGTACAAGCAACTTAATATTTATGTACACACTTTACCATGCATCTATAGATCCTTTGCCATGCTTAGGGATCATTCTGGCTGTGTGTGTGTGTGTGTGTGTGTGTGTGTGTGTGTGTGTGTGCGTGCGCGTGCAAATGTAGAAGTGCAAATAAGAAACAGTGGTAATGGGACAGGGCCTTAAATAACCTTTTTACCATGTTTACAAAGACCATTTTCAACAGAATATTATCTGTTTAATATAACACCTGATATATGACCACAGAAATATAAACACGACACCTGATCATGAAAAAGATCTTTATGTTAATTAAAGCAACTGAGCAAAGCATATGTACCATCTAAAGATCTAAATCAGCAAGGGCATAAATGTTATATGGAATATATTTCACAGCAAAAATTTTTGAAACATGTGTCTGCGTAATACAAAACAGGAAATGATGCGAACAGTCATTGGTAACCATCTCCTTGGCTACAGCATGCAAACTCTGAATATATCTTCCATAATGTAAATAGCTTCACGCCTACAGCATATTCTAATACTACAGGATGTTAAAAACTGTACAACAAACAGCATTCAACATGATGTGTATGGACCATGAAGGAGGGATAAAAGTGTCTGCTCTATATCAAAACGTACAGTAAGCAACAGTGTAATGGTATTCATTTGATAAGAAGCATTTGCTAGCAACTAGGAAGTGTAAATTGTGGGAACTAAGGTGTGTAAATTAGGGGACCTAGGAAGCATTAATTAGGGAAACTTGGAAGTGTAACGTATGGCAACTAGTAAGTGAAAATTAAGGAAGCTAGTCAGTATACACTAGTGGAACTAGGAGTGTAAGTTTGCGGAAGGAAAGTGTAAACTAGGGAAAATAGTAAGTAGAAAGTAGAGGAAGTAGAATGTGGGATATAGGAGAACAAGGTAGTGGAAACTGGGGGAACAAGAAGGTTTAAATAAGTGGAATTAGGAAACGGAAAGTATTGTAACTAGGAAGTGAAAACTAGGTGAACTAGTATGTGGAACCTTGAGGAATTAGTGTAAATTATGGTGACTAGGAAGTGTAAACTAGGGGAAAAAGAAAGTGGAATGTAGGGGAACTAGAACGTATAAATTTAAAGTGTAAATATATAAAGTATATAAATTTAAAGTGAGTGAGAGAGAGAGAATGAGAATGATGGGTCATTTCTGTATGTATGCCAGCACCAGAGGCCCTAGGTTCCCAGATATCTTGGGCGTATCTCTACCGAAACAATGATGCCGTTTTCACTTGCTAAGGTTCCTAGAAAGAAACTGGCTTAGAGAGTATAAACCAGCTTATCGGTTCCTAGAAAGCTTTCCTTTTGTTCGGCAATACAAGGCAATTGTGTTACAAGAATTGTTAGATAACCAGCCATGAGTGAACATGCTTTTCATTTTGGATTGGAATGGCTACTCTGCTCAATCACTCTATTATTACTGATGAGGTCAAGTGCTGATCTAAACTCAACACATGTCCCTTTTTCAGGAGAATTTTAAAGATAATTTTGTAAAATCCAAATGACCTTTACAGATCTTTATTGGAAAGGGTTTAAACAAAGTTTTTAATGCTTGTTTAATGAACCATAAACAATTATTGCACATGCACCTGTGGAACAGTCCTTAAGACATTAACAGTTTACAGGCAGTAGGTGATTAAGGTCACAGTTACAATAACTTAAGACACTAAAGAGACCTTTCTACTGACTCTGAAAAACAGCAGAAGAGAGATGTCTAAGGTTCCTGCTCACCTGCGTGAACATGCCATAGGCCTGCTGCAGTGAGGCATGAGCACTGCAGGTGTGGCCAGAGCAATAAACTGCAATGTCTGTAATGTAAGACGCCTAAGACAGTGCTACAGGGAGACAGGAAGGACAGCTGATCGTCCATACAGTGGAAAATAACATGTAACCATGTGTCCCCCCAGACGTGATGGAGAACGTGCAAATGCCTTGGTGGAGAGTGTGGTAACATCTCGCAGCAAGAACTGACAAATCTGGTGCAGTCCAGGAGGATGAGATGCACTGTAGTACTTAAAGCAACTGGTGGCCACACCAGATTATCTACACACACACCCCCCCCCCCCCCCCCCCCCTCCCCACACACACACACACACACTTAGTTCAGGGACTCATTACTCCATTTCTGTTCGTCAGATGTCTGTGAAACTTATTTAGTAGTTGAATATTTTTGTTAGAAACAAAAGCAGTTGAATGTGAGAGGACGTTTCTTTTTTTGTTGAGTTCATATCAGAGCTATATTATATGAATAGCAGCTAGCAAGTATATCAGTGCAGCACTCTGTTTTTCTATAATAATATTCCAGGACCGTTTATGCCAAAGAAAACATTGTAATTAAGCATCTGAATTCAATCCACACTGTGGTCAGAAAGCGGATTATGGTGCATGACCTTCAGCATAATAGATAGGAATTCCTCTTTCTCTTCACCCTTCCCCCCTCCACCCCCCACCCACACCCCCTCTACGCTAACCACAGTAAACAAAATGATTTTATATATATATATATATATATATATATATATATATATATATATATATATATATATATATATATATATATACTATCACAGCACTGAGCACAATGCAACACTCAACTCCAGTGTAACCACAGTCAAAGCAGAAAGCCGCATCAACAGCCAACGCACAGTAAACATCCACACGCTCCACTGCAATCTGACATCCACAGAAGCCACCATCAGAGATATAATGCAAATGACAGTGAGAGTGCAAGAATCATCCGTGTGTACACCAGCACACACACACACTCATGCAGATGTCCACAGGTTGATGAGCCAGTCAGACATACTCACATAGCATCACAATCATCCTGTCTTGTTTTGATCAGAGACACCGGTACATTTACAGAGCAGAGAGAGCTACCGAATGAGAGTGTCATGTCAGCTGATGAGGAGGATGACCCCTGTAGCGGCGTGATGGAGAGTCCTAACCATGCCTGACACACGTCTTGTGCGTAACATGTGGTTTGTGTACATTCGCCAGACAGCGCATCCCTTGGGTGGCCATCTTGGCTCTGGCTAATAAGTCTCAGCTTACTGCTAAACCTACATTACCTGCTTGCCCTGACCAACAGTGAAAACAGTAACTCATAGGAAGATGGCATATGTGCCATTAAATTGCTGTTTATTGAAATATTATATTGCAGGGGTTTTTTTCCCCCACTGCCATCAATTAAAAATAAGAACTTTAATGAGAAAACCATCAGACCCTCAGATAAGTGTCCCACTATTTTATGTTATTTGATGTGGATTGTCTGTCATGATTCAGCATAGCACTGGAGTCTCAATATTTTTGTTGCATATGTACGGGATGACAATAAGAACTGATGTGACTTTACCCTTCAGGAGTACATGGGAAATTTTATGAAGATCTTGAAAGAAGTGAATGATATGCACCTTCAAGCAGTGGAAGCTAGAAGGCTTACTCACCTTGTTGGAGGCCATCTCGCTGACAGAGTGGCGGGTCTGCAGCGTCTCCAGCTGGTCCAGGCACCAGTCAAGCTCCTCCAGTGTCTCGGTGGCCAGCTTCTGGTAGGCCTCCTCTGGGGGGAGACAGGAGGGGAGGGGGTGATCAGTTTTGAGGCGTTTCACGGGGCTAGCCGAGGCCTCGTACCCGGCCATTCCGCGCTGTCCGGATTTCACGCGTGGGTGACTCTTCATGCTGCAATGTAAAAGAACTCTCCTACTAGTAAGAGGAGGACTGAAGGATCTGCTCTAAGCTCCTGGGCCTGGGAACCCCTTCCATTTAGTCCAGAGGAGTGCAGAAAAGTCCAGATGAATGAGAGAAAAGGAGTTATGCTGGTGAGAGTCCAGCAGCGCAGGGATCCTGGCCTACAGAGCAATAGAACACCATGCTGTAACTATGCAAAATCACACAGCACAAAATCCTGAGCCAGATGCGTCACTGACTAACACAACAAATCTGCATCCCAACACATGACTAGTGCCAGTCTCCAGTAGTGGTCCATCAGGTGAGGGGGGTGATCTGGAGGAGAGTGAGAAATTCAGAAGGACAGCTCTTGCCTTTCAGTCATGCACTTCTTTCTGAAAAAAATAAAAGGAGCAGAGCAGAAAGCAGAGCCCCCCACTCCTCTTGCACCTCCTCTCCAGCTCCCTTGGCCAAAGACCAGACCCCCATATGAAGCTGTAGGAGCAGAGTGATGAGCTTCTCTCCTCTGTTAGGGAGTTAGCTCAACAAGCTGATATCCAAGCTGATTGAAAAAAAAAAAGGAAACAGTGAGCCAGTAAGAGCTGAGCAGCACCTCAACGTGGCGGCATGACTTAAGAGGCTTTGCTTTACACAAAACACAATCGGTTTCCTGTGAAAGCCCAAGCCTAAAGAGCCGGAGAGCACGACACAGGAAGAAAAAGAAAAGCTGAGCTGGAGTTTTGGATTGGAGTCGAGTAATCTGAGCAGCTGTCAGTAGGAAAGGAGCCTTCTCTCTGGTAGAAAGCTGCAATGCAAATGTAAACATTACCAAAGCACTAGATATTTGGTTCACTAGATATGAACTTTCCAGAGGGAATTTACATACGGGTTTTACATATACACTGTGTGTAAAAACAAAACAAAAATAAAAATGCTTTCAGAGAGTACACTGCGTCAAATGGGTATTAAAGTGTGTTAAAATAAATGCATGAGCAATATCTAATACGAGACCTGACATAATTGTCAGTGCAAAGAAAAAAAACAAAGCATTTGGTATTGAGGGGCTGGACTCACCAAGAGTGAGACAAAGAAATGTACAATGAGACCCATGTTAAGGGTTCATCTATGTGATGTGTCAGTTTCACCCCTATTCTCAGTCTGTCCCCCCTTTCAAAGGCTGTACAATCGCTCAGGAGCGTTTGCAAGCACAGGGGACCACTGTCCTTGCTGACAGCGTCTCCTCTGACGTCAATGGCATTCTTCTCATGTTTAGTGCAACACTCGGAGGCTGCACTGGCTCAGCTCTAAACTCTGGACTGGATTCTCCAGAATTGGCTGTGAGAAAAGAAAAACCTCTAAAACATGGTTTTCTGGTACTGCTGCCTTGTGATAAAAGATTCATTCCAAGTCAGGGATGTTGGGTCAGATTTGGCACGAGGGTTTCATGTGTGTCATCATGGTACAACTTTAGGCATGAAAAGCTTGTCAACCAAATGTACTGCAGCTATAAAAAGACAAGAAATCGTTTAAGAGCACAGTGCGACCGGAAACATTTTACTGAAACATCATTTTCCATGAGTGGCACAGTGTTGCAGCAGGTAGTGTTGCTGCCTCACAGCTCCAGATTTCCCAGTTTGATTCTGAGCTTGGGTTACTGTGTCTGATTTCTGGAGTGTGTATGTGTGTGGGTATGTTTATGCATGGTACCCTGCAATGGACTGGTGTTCCAATTTGCCACCGCTAACTAGTTTAAATATGTTTTAAACACAATACATCTTATCTATTTACAGTTATATTTATTGATGTGGAACATCTGCAAAACAAATTATTTATGTTCCAACAGTCGTTCCCTCACCAGCCTCCCTTTTGCTCTCCTGAAGTTAATCATACAGGATTCACAGAGGTCAAAAGTGTTTGCCGCAGCTTTTTTCAAAATTTGCGCTTTTTGTGCTTTTTTTGTGTGTGGAAAACTACTTAAATCGGTGAAATTGCAGTTGTACGAAATTGTTTTGTACGGTCTTTCGCATTGATGTTTGTTCGTAAATGAGACCTTTTAGCTGTACTCATGTTCGAGCATGTGAATTGAAGGGGCCTTTGGCTGAATGTGCGTTGTGATGACGTCACATGAGCCGTTTGCGGAAAATCTGTGGTAATTTGGGAAAATTGCAAGCTCCTGGCAACTCGAATATTGCAGTTTCCTTGATTTTGAGTTCATTTCTGCGATCACAAAATCGCTAAATCCTGGAGGGACTGGTTAATAAGACAAAACAATGCAGCTTAAAGCAAAGCACAAAGACTTTACAGCTTTAGTGCTGATTCAGCTAGTTCTGAATAAAGCTTGAGACTCTTGCTACATGCTACATAAACGCGTCCTCACGGAAAACCTCACCAGATCAACAGTTACAAAGATTTTATAAATATATGTTTGTGAGTGTTTGCCATACAAGTCCCTGTGAATTCACTGTTACTATAGAGCTGCTGTTATAGAACATTAATGAACATTTACTGACCAATCAATTTCGAGAATTCAACAGCACTGAGGATTTAAATGAAATACGTAGCAGGGTTTTTTTTTTTTTTAACTTCCTGTATAATCCTGTGATCTCATCCTGCTTTCTCACAGTGAGACACTTAAAAGCTGGTAGGAATGCCAAATACATCTTTGAGTAAGAGCTGTAGTGCTGTGTTCATGAAATCATGCATCACAGTAGGTCATAAGGTGGGATGGCAATATTCATGGTGTGAAATTCCATGACTCAGGAAACACATGGAATCTGTGCCCATTGTGCCAGCCGGATGGCATGTCCTCACACCCTCCCACAGCATGTCACCCCAATCCGTGGCACACATACACACATAGATGCCACTTCCAAGAAAGCAGTGGGGAAGAAGCGGCGTTGTGGAAACTGGCTTCTCCATGTCCCTGGAGGACGCTGATGAGTGACGTCAGAGCTCAGATGACATCACTCTGCACAGTCTAATCCTCTTGTATGCATCTCTCTCTCTCTCTCTCTCTCTCTCTCTCTCTCTCTGTCTCTCTCTCTCTCTCTGTGTCTGAGGCATTGCCTCATCTCCCCTAGTTCTTATTCCGTTCACCTTCCAAACACTGCATTGCCAAGGAGGGGGCAGAACCTTGCTATTTTTAGCAGGTGCTATTTAAAGCATAGCTCATAATATAACAGATCAATCAGTATCGGCAGGTGCCACTAAGAACAGCCAAGTGCTGATTGAGCAAGGGGGTGTGAACAGTGCCGCTATACTTCACTAAATATGGACTCCAATCTAGTGTAAGAGGCTCTAAACAGCCTTGGGCCTAATACATGCTGCATTCAGCATTTCCCAGTTCAGTGACAAATAAAATAGCACTGATCAATTTAAGAAGGAAGCAGAAAGCAAACAGTGCATTGATTGACAGTCTCATCTTCTGAGTCATGGCAAGGTGCTAACATGCTTTCATCCAATAATATTCCATCTCTTGCTGAGGAGGTAGGCAAGAAAACAAAGTCGTGTGTGTACGTCAGGATTTTTTTTTTTTTGTATTATTATAGAACAGCCAGCTGCTTTACACCAAGTAATAACATAAATGTGCATTTTTGGTGAAAAAAAATGCAGCATAATTAAAGCAATTAGATTTCCTACCTAGGCAGCCTTTCAATCAGATAGATAGTTAATCCATAATGCATTCCTCATATACAGTACATTACAGGAAGTGGAAATTAACCCCACTTAGAAATCACTGAATTCATTAACAGCAGTTTCCAGTTTCAAAGTGATGGAACCTCCACTGTTTGAGGAATTGGCGATGTGCGCTCCAAAGAAGTAGTTTGTCTCCCTCTACAGGTGTAAAGCCAGAACTGCAGGATTCCTCACAAACAACAAGGTTCCAGGTAAAGTTTGGCAGTCTCAAATAAGATTAGATCCTTGTCTGTATGTTTGAGTGTATATTCTACATGTATTCACTTAACAAATAACTGACTAAATAGAAAACACATTTCTTTGATACACCATTAACACGGTCAGTCACATTCATACAATACAAAATGAAATCTTACCTGTGAAGGAGGCTTTGGGGAGAGAAGGTGGGTTACACATGGGGGCCCTCCTGCAAAATGACCATATAAGGAGAAAATAAATTACTTCAAGTGTGTGTGTGTGTGTAGACTTTGGCAGTGTCTTTAATACATGTGTAACACAGAATATCTCCAAACCAGTGTAATAGTTTTACCCATATACTGTACATACAGTACAATACAGTTACAATTTACAATACAATACAATTTACCCATCACAGTGTAATAAATATGTACACACAGTATTATAACTGCACTCACTTATTTGTGGTTCTTTCTTGCTGCAAGTTGGTTAATGCTGCAAAATTGTTCCGTACTGTTCTCAAACTGGCCAGTACCTACCGATAGAGAAGGGGGGAAGCAGAAACCAGAATTATGTAAACAGGTTTGAGTTTAATAAGTATGACATGATCAGCTCTTATATGAAAAGGGTATGGGGATTAAATATCCCTTCAGCATAAGGAAGCAACATTTCACTGAGCTTATAAAAGAAACAAACATACTAAAACGCCCTCATAATTTCATCAAACACACAACTAGTTTTACACCAGTTACACTCCAAGTAATTGTAACACCAAGATCACTATGTCACTATGTGATCTGAAGTTACAATCATGTAAAAACATATCCAGGGTATATCAGAATGCATATCGCATTTCATGCCACAGTGCTAATCTGGATTCCGATTGGTTAGACAGTGTTAATTTTCTCCAACAGCAGCTAGACATAATTATAAATGTTTACAAAGTACTAGATGTCATTCATTAATAAATTCCTTGACAAACTGCTGTGGTATGACAGGAATAAAACACTTTGGGACATGCTGTTCTAGGAAAATAATCAACTTCATATAACTTGATATTGGTGACTGCTTCACTTGGGCTGCATCACACCTCTTTGTTGTTGATTATTTTCCTATAACACCACATCTTGTTGTCTTTTGTATTTCTGACTGCTGCACTGCTAAAGGAGCTGATGGGCACTAACCTGGGCAAACGGTGTTACAATCAGGTCGTCCCCATGACTGCAAGAGAGTGGACACATTATTAGCAGTTTGGTACACAGATACTGTGTCAGCTCTTCTACAGTGGCTCTATGAGGAGCTATTCATGTTCCTTATGTGTGTGCTTTATTGTACATGTCTGAAATGCTGCATGCATTTTGTCACCACAAAAGAACCATATCATTAAGGGAAAAAACAAATGTTTTCACAATATAGAGAAGTGTGTGCTGGATAAGTGAAGGGAAGGAGAGTGTGATCTAGTATTTTACTTTTCTTTGACGATATGGTTTATCTGTGTGACAAGTCCAAGGCAGGAGGAATGGGGTGCTTGTCAGGCATTTCTGGATATGAATGTGTTTATTGCAGGTGAATGTTAATTAGTGAGATGTAGAGAGGAGGGAGATCCATCACTGAGGGACACAAACATTAATTCTCAAGGTGCATCAGGAAAGCCTTCGATATCAGCATTTAACTCTTAATATATTGTGTTTGGGCCAGTATTTTATATTTTTATTCAAATCAGATTCTGTTTGGATCACCTTAACGTAACAGGGTTAAGTAAATACAGTGCATTATTGGTACCCTCCACAACAATGAGCGAAAATGAAGATGTAAAAATAACAGCATGTGCAATAAGTGATCATTTTAACTCAAACATATATTATCAATCACAAACAGAATTATTGGCACCTTTACAATTAATATTATATGACGTGATTTTCTTGCTGTAATGTCTAACAGGATTGAAGACACTTAAAAAGACATCTTAAACCACTTGTTTAACCATGCACATGTCAAGCACCATTATATTCTTAAATTTGTGAATCTAGGCTGCCCTCTTCCATTTAGGTTTAAATCTGCATAGTCAAATCTGCATGGTCACTGAAAAGCATTATGTTTGGCTCATCATGTTGTTCAAAGCTCTATCTGTGGCATTTGTCTGAACCTCCTGGCAGAGGCAACCAGGTTTTGGGCTGAAATATCCTGATACTTAGCAGAATTAATGATGCCATCAGCATTCATAAGAGCCACTGAACCACCAGCCACAAAAACCGCCCCAAAGCATCCATGATCCACCTCCAGACTTTACAGTGGAGCATCTGGTGCTTTTCCTTGTATGCAATCTGCCTTTGTCTCCAAACATGTTGATCTGATGTGATCTCACAATCATGAATCACGAAAGCAAGTGTGTCGATTCAATTACAAATCTACATATTGCATATTTTAAAATACTACATAATTCATAGTGACGTATACACAAACCAATCGTGATGTTGCACAACAAGCTCAAATGTCATTGGACAATGTGGAATAGCGCGGTAATTTCTCACTCTAATTCATAAATCGGGTGAAAACTACATAGCCACAGACTGTTTTCAGTTTTTTAACAAGGGTGAAATGGCTAAAAGAACAAGACAACGAGTATCGTGCTTTCCAGTCCGAACAGACAGACGGATTTGCATTTGTGGAAGTCGCATTAGTGGTATTAGTACTTACAAACTGCATTTTGAATTGATTCACCATTTGATGAAGCTAGTCATAGTTGGTTGTAGGCTGTTAGATCAAAAAGAAGCTAAACGTGAAATGGCCTTTTTTTGCATTACCACTTTTGATAATTATGCAATAATAGTAAGAAGCGTATAAAATGTAAATAAATAAATTTTATTTATATATATATATATATATATATATATATATATGTATATGTGTGTATATATGTGTGTGTGTATATATATATATATATATATATATATATATATATATATATATATATATATATATATATATATATATAGTTTTTGTTTAATATGGCTCTTTAAAGAAATAAAATCACAGTCTTTTTTGGCTTTCATGGCTCTTGCCAACTGTAAAGGTTCCTGACCTCTGTTCTAGACAATGATACATGCTCCATGCTTCATTCATGCTTCATTCTTATGAAGGTTGCCAATAATTGTGGTGGGCACTGTATGTATAATTAGCCTATGTAAATATGAAACAAAGGTGATAATCACATCCCCTCCATCTCTGTGAAGTAGTTATGTTTCCTTTACTACACTTTAGAGTGCGAATGACTGAAATGAAGATATGTTGTGTGTTTTAAAGGAAACTTTTGTACATTTGTGCTATAAAATGAAAACAGATTGTCTGGCTCAATGGCAGTGACATCATGACCACAGGGTGTATATTAAATGAATCAGTGTGTAGAACGCTGTGTATGCCATGTGTTTATAACTGTGCGTGCTACTTCAGTGCCCCTGTCCTGGCATGGCTCAGAGTGTTCCTAACACAGAGTCATGCCGGAGACGTTTACACTCAGAAAGGTCAGAGCTAAATCCATCCGCTAACAAGTCAAGAAAGAACAGTCTTTTCCTGCTGCGCCTCTCATTCTCATACCGTATACCCTTCTCTTTTTACACTGTGCCTCTCTCCACTTCTCTCCTTTGATCTGAGTCAGTAGTGGACTTATTTATAGCCTAATGGTCTACAGCTATCCACAGGAGTACATGAATTCAACAACTGCTACACACAGCACTCTACAACGTGTGTATATGGAATTTTTAGTAGGACCCAAAAGACTAAGTCCACTACCAGTTATCAAAATCGAATACAACGGTTTAATCCATTGATCTGTATTGTTTAAGAATATGCAAGGCATGCAAATGTCATGAGGGAAATCCTATGGTGACAGAAATCAATAGTTTTGAGTCATTTCGGAAATATGATTCATTTTCTACAGCACAAGATTTGTTGCAACCAACAACACATGGACCAAAAGACCTAACCTAAAAGCAATTACACACCAACAACACACTGCTTAACAAAAGTGTATGGCATGCTCAGATAGATCAAAGGCAGAGCTCTGCAGTTTTCATGAAGCCGATCACACCTTCGTAACAGAGCAGGCAGTATACATTGAGGTCCAAACTGAGACCGAGACTTGGTGGCGTGCAGGAGAGAGCGGCGGAGGAGTGCAGGAAAGAGAGGCGGGGGATAAAACAGCTCCGCAGTGTTGGGTGCAAAGTGGGAGATATCCACATCTGGAACGGCAGCAAAACATACCGGCGTCTGTCATTGGGCTCGCTGAAGAAACGGCATATGACCCGCATGGCCGGAGTCGCTTGTTTGGAGGTAGTCTTGTGATTTGACCTACCGCAGTGGACATGTGTGTGGACTTGTGCGTATGTGTGTTCCTTGATCAGCTCACTCAACACTATATCTACATGCACTGGCGAAGTGAAAGGTCACTGGAAGGAGTGTGGAGTGTGTCACATGCTTTCAGACGACTCTGTCAGTATGGGATGTGGCGCAATAAACTGTTCTAAACATAGCTTGAGACCCAAGCTTAACAGTGTGTCAACAATCCAGAGGTCTTTAAAACCACATACAATAGAAACAAGTTAATTCATCATAAGTAGCTAAATAAACCAATTCAAGCCATAATTCTTGTAAAAACACTTGTATAGAAGTATATGTATATACACCGATTAGCCATGACATTAAAACCACTGACAGGTGACGTGAATAACATTGATTTATTATTATTATTATTATTGATTTATATTAGGTAGCAAGTGAACAGTCAGTTCTCAAACTTGACGTGTTGGTAGCAGAAAAATGGACAAGTGTAAGGATCTGAGCCACTTTGACATGGGCCAGATTGTGATGGTTAGACGACTGGGTCAGAGCATCTCCAAAACGGCAGGTCTTGTGGGGTGTTCTCAGTGTGCAGTGATTAGTACCTAACAAAAGTGATCCAAGGAAGGACAACCGGTGAACCAGGGACAGGTTCATGGGTACGCAAGGCTCAGTGGTGCACGTGGGGAGCGAAGGTTAGCCCATCTGGTCTGATCCCACAGAAGAGTTACTGTAGTACAAATTGGTTAAAAAGTTCATGCTGGTTATGATAGAAAGGAGTCAGAACACACAGTGCATCACAGCTTGCTGCGTATGGGGCTGCGTAGCTACAGACTGGTCAGAGTACCCGTGCTGACCCCTGTCCACCGCCGAAAGCACCTACAATGGACTCGTGAGCATCAGAACTGAACCATCGGGCAATGGAAGAAGGTGGCCTGGTCTGATGAATCACGTTTTCTTTTACATCACGTGGACTGCCGGGTGCGAGTACATCGTTTACCTAGGGAAGAGATGGCACCAGGATGCACTAAAGGAAGAAAGTTAGGCGGAGGCAGTGTGATGCTCTGGGTAGTGTTCTGCTGAGAAACCTTGGGTCCTGGCATTCATGTGGATGTTCCTTTGACATGTACCACCTACCTAAACATTGTTGCAGACCAAGTACCAATTGTTTAGGAATGGTCTGAGGAATATGACAGAGTTCAAGGTGTTATTTTGGCCTCCAAATTCCCCAGAGCGGAATCGGATCGCGCATATGTGGGATGTGCTGGACAAAACAGTCTGATCCATGAGGCCCCATCTCACAACTTACAGGACTTAAAGGATCTGCAGCTACCACAGGACACCTTCAGAGGTATTGTGGAGTCCGTGGCTCGTGGGGTCAGAGCTGTTTTGGCAGCACAAGGGGGACCTACACATTATTAAGCAGGTGGTTTTAATGTTATATCTGATCGATATATATTTATATATCCGCTACCAAAACACTGATATATAACCATAATTAATTAAATTCATAATTTCAGACTAGCAGAATAACACTCATTAAAAAAACAAAAAACAGTATCAAATAGTAACCAGAGGAAACAACAAGAATTAACACAGGAATTAGCACAGGAAATGCTGTGCTACTTCTTGCTATTCCTCACAAGTGGTCTGTCAAATGTGATTAAATGAAAAGCGTGCATCTGCTTTCACATAAGTCTCTGCATTATGCATATAGTGGTGCAGGGATACATGCAGAACCTGCAGAGGCAGGCGAAACAGGAGGGAAAGAAAGCTGAGGCATGAATGTAATCCATCAGTACACATCAGCTTTATATCTGTGCACTTATCAGGGCTTAAACTACACCAGGTTTATTTCAACTCGCCAACACTGTTGTGCAAGTAACTCATAACTAATGTGCATCTGTAATAGTAATGATAGTTTGCTTTAAAAGATTTTTCTCTGTCAGTGTTTTTTGAGGTGATATAAGACTCCATCTACTGTTGAACAAATGGCAGTGCAGTGAAAATGGAAATCTTGGTCCTGATAGGAAAATGAGCTCAAATTGACTCTCATGAGTGTCACTGTACATTACAGAATCTCTTCAAGTTAGATTTTGTGTGTGAATGACATAGTAACACTGTTATTAATGTTATATTAATAACATTCTAGATTTCTCTTGATTTCCTTGCATCTTTAATTATTATAGTCTACTGGATGTGTTCCCTACTCCAGCATTCTTTGCTCATTTCTTACATTTACACAAAATTTACTTTCACCAAATCCTTCGCATTCCTTATTTTTCTTTTAAATAGCGTCCCTTAAGGGCTCAGCATCACTGTATCGAAGAAGAAGAAGCCATTATTTGTCACATATACATTATAGCACAATGAAATTCTTTTCTTCGAATACCCCAGCTTGTTAGGAAGCTGGGGTCAGAGCGCAGAGTCAGCCATGATACAGCACCCCTGGAGCAGAGAGGGTTAAGGGCCTTGATCAAGGGCCCAACAGTGGCAGCTTGGCAATGCTGGGGCTTCAACCCCCGACCTTCTTATCAGTAACCCAGAGCCTTAACCTTTGGTTTCATGTTAATAATATATAAATTGGTTGTTACCACATTGCTTAAGCTAATTCATATCACTGTGTAAATATGCAGATGACATGACCATACTTGGACTCATTAAAGTCATCGTATAATAAACTGGTGAACAGAATCATAGTCTATGGTGAGGAAAATGACCTGGTTCTTAACATAGACAAAAGCCTCTGCAGCCTCTTATCCTTAAAGGGTCTGAGGTGGAACAGGCTGATAGTCACAAGTTTTTAGGCCTTCACATGGCTGTAAACCTGAACTGGGCTGATAACACCATGGTCACAGTGAAGAAAGCACAGCAGAGGCTTTACTTCATCAGGCTGCTGAAGAAGTCCAGACTCAGCCCTCAGCCCCTCACCCAGGCTTTCAGAGGCCATGCTGAAAGTTTTCTCACCAGCAGCATTACCATATGGTTTGTAAATACCACCCTGGCTGAAAGAAGATCACTTCACCGGGCCATCAAAACTGCAGAGAGAATCATCAGCTCTGAGCTACCCTCTATGGAAATATTATACACACAGCGTTGCAGGAGAAATGCGCAGAGCATTCTTAGTGATCAAAATCACCCAGTTCACTGTGTGTTCAGGTGGAATAACTCAGGATATAACTGAAGACATCAATGGCCAATATAGATCGCCACTCATAAGGCACATTTTTATAATAGTTTTTTTTTCCACCCACTGTCAGACTGATTGCAAAAGACATTAAGATAGGAGGTATAATATTTCCCTCCAGCCTCACTCATAGCAGGGACATTTAATTCATACACTCGACCGTCTATGAATGGGTTGTGTTTTTAATTTTCTTACTGGCTATGCCAGATAGGGTTTATATATAATAATTTATTTTAAATGTGTTATTTGTTAAATTAAATTAATATGAAATGAAATTAAAAATTAATTAATTAAAAGGTTAAATTAAATGAAAATTTATTTGACTGAGTTATAATGTACCTGTACTGCTTTGTACCTGTGCATATGGCAATAAATCTGAATCTAACATTTTGCACCTCTCAGCAATCGAATCCATGCTCATTTCTGCACACATTTCATCAAGAAAGATCATTGCTTCTCTTCCAAACATATGCATCTATTGCAATAACATTCATGTTGCTTTGGAAATCTTTAGAGGAATTTGTTATCACTACATCTGTGATGTTACATGCAGAGCAGGGACAATGCAAAAATAAATAAATAAAATAAAATAAAACAAAAAATGGATACTGTTGCATATACACGCACAGATAATCATCCATCCAAACACACACACTTTCATGCCATGAGTGAGAATCCCAAGCTTGAGGCTCAATTCAAACGGTCTCCTCCATGCAGTTTCCCTCTTAACCTGTGCATCTGATGCGTTTAATGCCCAGAATCTCTGTATGATTACACCAGTTTGAGCTTTTGCAGTGATTTAGTAGCAATTCTGTGCATTAAAGCTGAGGGTGGGAGAGAGGGACGGGGTTCTCAGTGCATGTTAGACCATGATGCTCGTGTCTAAGAGTGAAGCAAGCCGATGCGATTCGTACAGTAGGAGAGCATTCATTCTGGGAGCGCCAGCACTTACGTTCCACTAATAACCGGCTCAGAGCGCCGAGACACCAGGCCTGGCCTCTGCAGATGGTTATTCCTATCGATAAGGACACAGGTCGTGAATCACACACACTTTCGTACGCACTCAACAGACATTAACCCACAGATATACACAACAGACAAACTTTTTGCATAGCTTTGTGACTTTGTTTGCTTAAGGTGTGTCAGATTGACTGTGAAAAAGGCAGAGTCGCGCTGAGAAAGTGACGTGATGAACACTTGTATTAACAAACAGAAACACATATGTATTAAATGTCATTTACAATGGTATTTAACATCGTCACATTCTGAGGTGAGACGCAACAAATTACAATCGCTCTGTTGCTCTACTTAAGTCTGGTTTTCTTTCACCTAATACTTTTGACTTTACTTACTACTCAATATTGACATTTATTTTCAAACACTGCAACACTTACATCTATTTCTTTATAATCGTTTTTATTTTATCATCAGACAGCTTTAAGTATTCTATCTAAATTCCTAAATTAAACAGATATGACTGAAACTGTACACTCTTCCCATCACTGTAATCTGTTTCTACGTACATTTTGCATTCAGCGAGTTTGTATCATGTTTTTAACATCTGAGAGACGTTGTCCCACATTTCTTGGTGAAAGAGGCACTAATCAGTCCGTACAGGATTTCAGAGTTTTATGTGATTGATGCGGCCAAAAATGCTTGATGTTCCTGCTGCTATTTTCAACACTTGCGATGAAATTGGTGGAGTTTTTTGTGCTTTGTTTTTGTGGAAAACTACTTGAATTGATGAAATTGCAATTGCACAAAACTGCTTTGCAAGGTCTGTCACAGTGATGTTTGTTGGTAAACAAGACCTTTTAGCTGTTCGACACATGTGAATCGAAGAGGGCTTTGATATTGAATACACGTTGTATTGACCTCACATGACGCATCTTGGCCCAAATCTGCAGTAATTGTTTTTAAAAAATTGCAAGCTCCTATGAATATTGCAGAGTTTTGCGTTAATTTCTGCGATCACAAAATCCTGGAGGGACTGATTAATATACCTTCAGTAACTAAAATTGGTGTGTGATTTGAGGCAGGCATGTTTTTTCTTTTGTGAATCTCTGTGAAGTTAAAATTGAACAGTTGTACCTTTCTACTTCTGAATATTTACTTAGGCAAGTAACTGCACATTGACTTGAGTAAAGAATTCATGTATTTGTACCACCTTTGGTCATATCTCAACCCAAGAGCCAAAGATTAGGAGTAACATCACTGCAAACTTTAGTTTGCATGCAAATGGACATGTTTATTTTACTCTAAGTATGACAGCAGAGTTGGAGAATTGAGCATAATTACAGGAGTATAATTGAAGAAGCCCTGTATCCCTGTATCTGCTCTCTCCATGTGTGGACTAAGAATACACAATGAACTATAGACATTTATAAGAAAAACAAATAAAGCTGCTGTCCTCAAAGCTTTCTCAGAAGAACTAAACACAGCTGATCAGTCATCTCTTACAGCTTTGAGAGTGTAAGATACACACCCTATGGCTATAGAAATAAATGGGTGAGTGGCCAGTTTCTTGGGTGTATATGCGTGTTTGGTTTGTGTAGCATAGAAAGACAAACACAGAGAGAGTCATGTGATATGTCATGAATCACACTTTGAGTTAGGTGGTAAACAATTTACACATGTCCTTACAAGTGAACACTTATGTGCATGTGTACACAAACACACACACACACACACACACACACACACACACACACACACACACACACACACACACACATAGTATGGTCTGAATCATTCTAATAGAGCTGGTCTGTTTGAGCTTTAGTCATATTTGTCTTTCAGTAATCTGTTATACTGATTCAAAACATAATAATTGTTACTAAAAATTAGTCTGAATTGCAAGCCAATTACAGATGGGTTTTTATAGATTGTGGTTTTAAGATGATTCTTGTGATCCCTTTCTCAGGGCTGACTTTATTTGGCTATTTGTACTAAAAATGCTGTAAACCTGAAATATATAAACAAGTGAGATTTTAGAAGCAGAAAGAAATCAAACTGAATTTCAGAATGCTTTGAAAAGCCGTTCACATGTGCCAAGGGTGAGACATGTGAAATAGTCCAAAATTCTTTCTCACGCTTTCATTTGATCCGTGCATGTATGATGCAAGGGCTAAACATTAAAGGCACACACTAATCTTCTTGAGGAAGCATTTAACTTCAGGAAATACCTAGTTTTCATGAAGGGAACAAAGGAATTGCCTTAGGCAGCATGGGCTACTGACTAGAGGAGGAAAATGAGTGTGTTAGCCTCCCCTGTGCCTGAGTACTCACATGTCGCTGGCGATGGACGAGTTGCGGGACATGGACTTGGGCGACAGGTCATAGTCGCTGTCCGAGCGGTAGAGGAAGGACTCCCTCCTCTGGTTGTGTGGAAAGTTGGCCTGGATGATGAGGCCAGAGCCTGGACTGGTCATGGGATCCAGGGGACTCCTTCCTGAAGACGTGCCATTGTCCACGTCAAAACTGCAGATACAGAGAGTTGGGGGGGGGGCAGTGAAAAAACTTAATATCTGAATCAAACATATCCAGTGGGTCACCAGTATTGTGGATGACCCTTCTGCTAGGTGCTCTAATAAGCTTTACACTTACATGAACATACAGTATATTGGGCTCAAAAGTCGTGAATTACATTATAAATTTGATTGGCTTTAACTGAAATGGCATGTTGCTATGTCTTCAATATTAAAAAACATTTTTGACTTTATAACAAAACACTGGTTCCAAAATATATATCATGTATGTTTGTTTTGACTTCTGTTCTAGTCTCTATCCCTGTCCTGCTATTGGTTTGTTACCCAATCTCGTTCACCTGTTTTGTGTTAATTCTTGGTTAAGTCTTGCTTTTGAAATCATGCTTTTGTTTTGTTATGCCCAAGCTTTGATTTCTGTGATTCCTAGTTCCACATTCTCCTGATTAAAGCTTCATCTGTATGATTATGGACTATCAGTGTTTCACTGTTGCCTGCCTGTGTGACCCCGGAATATGATTATTAAGGGAAAAAAGAACTTCTCAAATGAATGAACGGAGAGATCTGAATTGATTTAAATTTAAATCCAACCTGTGGAAAACTAGGACTTAAATATATTAATCCATGTAACCCAAATGCTCAGGGAAACATCATGCCTCCCCTGTTGAAGACATCCTTTCCCCCTGAGACCAAAAACACTAAACAGATACACACACACACACACACACACACACACCCCTTCTGTCTGAGGATATTTTCCAGAAGAAGATGTAGAGCCAAGAAAGATGTATGTGGTGCTCTGGATAAAGTATTCAGACACTGACAAAGCATAATCTCTGAGCACAGAAAACAGATTCCTCACCTAAAAAGGCTAAAGCCAATCATCTTGGCGGGATTTTGTAATCCAGCCAGACATTTTGCACTGCTGCTATTTTAGATATAATAAGGTATATGAGTTGTATAACAATGAACAATAGTCTGTAGCTATGCCACATAATCACAGTGTCCTTTATATTCCACACTTCTGATTTCTTCATTCTATATGGTGGTAATTCATATGTGTATGGTGGATGCATCTCAAACAGATTTTTAAAAACGTGTGTAATTGTTAATATGGTGAAATTGACAGCTGCTATAATAAAGTGATGACAGGAACTTGTTTCATTAAACGGATAAAAAGCATGTGGTATTCTTAAAATAAAATCGTTGGCATTGGTAAATTGCTGTGGTGTAATAACAATAAGAAGGAAACACCTTGGGACATTGGGATTATAGCACTCATTTTTACAAACTGCTAAAAGAAAAAAGGTAGACAAAATATGACAAACTAAATGTGACGAAAGACATTCCTTCATTCTGTATCGAAATGGCATTTTCTTTTGAAGCTATAGACAAAGATGAACTCTGGTCCTTCTCTTCTCTCTGTTGGCTGTCATCAATCTGTCGTCCCTTTCAAGTGCAGGCCTGTGATATGTCGAATAACTCTCTATCGACATCCTCTCTAGTGAGGACTTAGACACAAATGCTCAGCTCTAGAGTTACAAACCCATAGGTCAGCCAAAAACAAACAAAGACATTGGTCTCCAGTACAATTCAGACTCCTGTTCAATGCAGTGAGTCTTCCTTAATCCCTAATCATCTGTGGGGGTCTATTGTGTGTCTATTTTTATAAAGAGTGTGTTCCTGACAATTGGGACGAAGGTAAGCTATATTATGTATAGTAGAATAAAGTTTAAAGCTGCATTTCTATACATTTAAAATACACTAGGACATCTAATGCTAAGTGGTGAAGAGAACGGCAAGGTTAAACTTCAGTACTGATTGCTAAACGTGTGAAGTATTCAAACATGAATTCACCAACAGAAATGCTACTGCAGATCCATTAGAACAGAATATATATATATATATATAAAATGTATGTATGTATATAAAAATCTGTATTCATCACCACAAATCACAGATTCAATCCGGCTTCCAGTTTTGTTTCTTTAGTGCACAAAGGCAGCTAGCAAGCGGCATTTTGCATAAGTGTGTGAACCTCTGAATGTGTGGGCCGACATCTGAGCCCTGCACAATACTGTTTGGTGAGGTGTATTATGATACCTCCTGCAGGGCAGATACACGGAGAAGAAGGAAGTAGCGCAAATGTATCATTTCACAGTTAGTTCATTTCAGCAGCAATAGGCTGAACCTGTTTCATGTGTGTTATGCTTGAATAATTACATTAGGGGAATGTAAAAAAAAAAAAAAAGGGAATGTAGTCTAGACTGTCAAACCTGATACCAGATGAATGCTAGATAAGCTAAAAAGGAAGTTGTTAAAGGTAGTCTCACTCATAATGTCCAACTAAAGATTTCACTGGATATTGTAGATTTGACCCATCTAAGAAGTGGTGCTGTAATGATAAACACTGTCAGGACTCTTATTCACAATATGTTCATACCTTTCAACATACTGTTGTATATAGTCATTAAAGAGTAATAATTTATATTCCCACTATATTTCCAGTGTTACCCAGACGAGGTTTCTCTCTTGTGTCGTCTCAGGGAGACGCCTTATGTCGCCTCTGGCTTGCTCATTAGGGATCTAAATTTGCATCTGCATCCAGATTTCTGTGAAGCAGCTTTGTGACAGTGTTTATTGTCAAAAGCTATATGCAAATATACGGAACTGAAATTGACTGAAATGAAATCAGTCCCATTCACAATCCCTGTTTCACTGTGAACTAACTCATGAGATAACAAAAATCAGCTCATTGCTCTCATCAAGACTCCTTTATCCAACAGTCAAGACCCTAGACGTTTAATCTACCTCATCAGACGTCATCCCCAGACATTAACGTCACATGTGTCCCACATCACAAAGCAGCCCGTGCGGTTTCCTCTCAGGCATGCAGAAGCGCGCTAAATTTGGAAGCTTAACATAGTAGGAAGGGGCCCAGACGAGTGACTGACGCACTGAAGGGGCCTCTAGCTCCTACTGGGGCTTCTCTAATTGGGCTGCAAGTGGCCCTGGCTCTCAGACAGACACAAAACTGCCAGAGATATGTAGCGATGAGCAGGGTTAGAGAGGAAAAGACAAGAGAAAGAAGGGCGCCCTTGGCCCATTTTGGCAGAGGTCGTCCCCAGATAGATTGCTGGCGAGAGGGGAGGTTGAGCTTCCAGAGAGCTGAAAGAGAAACTCGCAGGGGGGGAAAAAAAGAGAGGGAGGTTGTTTTGGTGATGACGTGTTTGAGTGTGACGCCACACACTTACATGTTTCCAGGTCAAAGCTGTGAGCTGATTGCACACCAACCGTGCAGAGTGAGGGGGCACTGAAGCGTGAAGCAGCATCTGCTCTCCATAAGCGTTCATTCATTGTGAGGCAAAGCGGCTGATAATAGACTTCACACTTTCCTCATTACCAGCCTTCCCATCTTTAGTCATGCTAAATTCAGTGATCATACTGTACATACTGACATATTTCGGGTTTAAGAATTCCAGAAATGTTATGCTACCTAAATAAGGAATAACACATTATGAGGTGTAACACGATAGGAAAATAATCAATACCGAGGTGGTGTTAGTCTTTAAAATGTATGCGTTTCCAATAACAGCATATCCTGATGTGTTTTATTCCTCTTGCGCTACGTCAGTTTGCCCAAGTGAACTATTTTTGAATTATTAAAGAACAACAGGTAGTACATTTTATTTGTTTATTGTTATGTTTCATGCTGTGACAAGTCAGTTCCTGTTATCACTTGCGTTGCAATAGCTATAAACGAGCCGTTCCTTCACCAGCCTCTTTTTTCCCCCTCTCTCTGAAAGTTAATACGACAACAAACGCAGCATGGGACTGAGATACCACGAAAAACAAAAAGTCCTCCGTCTTTCCATTAATGCTAAATAAAACATCTCTTGATAAACGGCTTACTGATCTGTGTACTGTATATTCAGCGTCCACCATACAAGTCCCTTTGAACTAGCTGTTACTATAGAAAAAGATCATGAGTGCATTAATATCAGCCTTTGATTTCCTTTTCTGTCCGAGCCGTGCTGTTGTAGACCAATTGGGCTTCATGAATTCAACCGTGTGCTGGAATAATGTGAAATTACCACGCATACTGAATCTGAATTCAGTGGTCAAGCCTGATGTTGAGTGATTTTGATCAGTGATGAGTTCCTGCTACACACACACACACACACACACACACACACACACACACACACACACACACACAATGAGATACTGTAAGCAGTCAGTGTGCACTGCCTCATGGCACACAGCAGGAAACCTGACTCCAGGCTCTATGCAGGATTATACAGAGAGAGAGAGACGAGCCAAGGCCAACTTTGAAAAAGAGACTCACATCTTGCAGTGAGGAGAGACACCGACAAATATACATCAGTGCAGCTAAAGCAGGTAACAACGGCATAAACTTGAATTTTCACACCGAGTGCTGTTAACAAGTAGAAGTAGCATTTTTCTCCAACAAAGAAAGCTGAAAGACGAACAGAAGAACTTTACCATATGCCTTCTGAGTGTCTGAGAGAGCTGGTGGAGCGAGAGCGTGGTTTCATCACAATGCTCATTGTTGAGACTCACTTTTCCTCTTCACCCCTTTTCCGTTTCACACCAACTCGAGTGTACTCTACTCTCTTGGCATGCTCCCAGGAGCTTGCGCTTATTCCGCCTTTTGTGTACAAACCCGCACAGAACGCTTGTGCGCTGTCGCACTATTTCTGCTTGACTTCTTCCTCTCTGCCTCTTTCTCTGACTCTCTCGCTCACTGACTGCAGGTTGTGTAAGCACCAGCTCGTGTTTCCAATCTCTCTTCTCTTGTCTTCTCTGGGTAAAGTGGCCTGGGAGAGAGGAGAGAGAAGGGACAGGGAGGGGAGGTGCTGTCCTAGGGGCAATGTGTGCGTGTGTATGTGCGTGCGTGTGCATGCGTGTGCGTGTGTGTGTGTTTGTGCTGTATCTCAGAGAGGGAGCCAGAGTGGCTTTAGGGAATGGAGAATGTATAGCATTAGTTGCAGAGGGAGGACGACAACTGGTGACAACAATCAAAAGTCAGTTTCTCAGGGATGCATGTAAGGCACGCCATACGTGCAACGACAGAGGAGCAGAGAGTGCAAGAATAGAAGTAAAAAGGGGAAACGCAGTTAAACACAGATAAACAGCATCGGAAGTTGACGTCTGTGAAGAGTGAGACGCTCAGCTGAACAGGGCAAAGCCAGGCATGTGTCCTGGGTCACTTGCATATTAAATGTCTAATGAAACTTAGAAGGAACAGTGGATAAAATTACAACAAAAAAAATAAAACACAATTCCTTTACTGTCTGATATTCAGGTCAGTGTGTGTGCTTGTGTGCGTGTGTGTGCGTGTGTGTGCGTGTGTGTGCGTGTGTGTGTGTGTGTGTGTGTGCGCGTGTGTGTGTGTGTGTGTGTGTAACGCTGTCCAGCAGAGCGTATCTGATCTAATAAAAAGAAGCGTGACATGAATAAAGTACCCAGTACCGTCACAGGCTCTCTGCGGTTATGTCCAATTCTAAAATTTCCAAGCATTATCTGAGTGCTGACTGACCTCAGGCACACACGTGTGTATACACACACACACACACACACACACACACACACACTGTATTTGAACCTTTTATTACATTTTTCCAAACTCAGGAAAGCAGACTCGGTAAAGAAATGAGCAGAGAACAGATAGGATGCCATGCCTTCATCGTAATATATTTGATGACATTTCTTTCATATAGACAGACACAGGCATATTATGAATGTTACATATAATAAGATTATTTTTTTTACAAACTGTTATAGAACAGAGGGTGAAAGGTTTACGCATACCGAATCTGAATTCAAAACATTCCTGTGTCACATCTGAATATTATAATGCACCGACACTGGATTCTCTTTCCATAAACACTAACCTGACAGAAAACCTCAGCATATAAACAATTACACATGCTTTTTTTTTTTATCTGTATGTGGAACATCTACCATGAATGAAAAAAAAAACATCAGTGAATTGGGTAGACATGCAGAGACCCATCACAGAGAATCGCTGCATAGAAAGACTGTGAGACACACATCCATCACAGCTGCCATGTTTGCGCTTGTTCAGGCTATTGATAGCAGGGCACTTCCAAAATGTATTGGAAAGTTGCAGCAGCTGTTACCCTGGTGCATATATGGCATAGTAAGGATTCCAATTAAAATGTTCATGATTAAGCTAGTGTGCTGGGATTAAGGAGAGATAAAGTCCCTTCTGAAACTATTAGAACAGCAAGGATAATTCAACTGTTTTTGCTGAAGATATTTTGGTTTGAGAGAAAATATGAATATGAGAAGAGCGTTTGGAATTTCCGCTTTTATTTATATGTAGATGTGTTAAACGACATAGAATGTAACACATTTTGTATCAGACCACCCGATTTTATGCGTAGCAAAAATACTAGAACATGTGACTGACAAGGTGTTTCTTGTTACGCACGTCTGTCCTATTAGAGTGATTGTTTACACAATAAATAGCTCTGAACATCTACTCTTGGTTTTAGCCTTCAGTTTCACTTGTGAAGACCGATGTTAAAAAGGATAAGCCAACATGAAGATCACAGAGCTGTCTATGGGAGAAAAGCAAGACATTTTGAATCTGAGAAAAGAGGGAAACCAATCAGAGGCATTGTACAAACATTGGGTGTAGCCAATACAACAATTTCATATCTCATGAAAAGAAAGAAACCATTGGTGTACTGAGCAACAGATACTGAATGGGTCAGCCAAGGAGAACAACTACAACTGATGACAGTAACAGTGTAAGAGCTGTGACGAAAACCCCCAAAACAACAGTCAGTGACATCACCAACAACCTTCACAGGGCAGGAGTAAAGGTATCACAAAAGTTCTGGAACGGAGATGAACCTCTACCAAAGTGCTGGAAAAGCCAAAGTGTGGAGAAAGAAAGGATCTGCTCACAATCCAAAACATACAAGCTCATCTGTGAAACATGGGGGAGGTAGTGTCATGGTATGGGCTTGCATGGCAGCTTCTGAAACATTGTCTCTTATCTTTATTGATGATAGAACTCATGATGGTAGCAGCAGAATGAATTTTACAGGAACATTTTCTCTGCCAATTTACAGAGAAATTCATTCAAATTAATCAGGAGTCACTTCATCATGCAGCAAGACAGTGATCCACAACACACTGCCACCTCAACAAAGGACTTCATCAGTGGGAAAAGTGGTTTTACACTGGCCAAGTCAATCACCGGACTGTAACCCAGTTAAGCAGCATTTCACGTCATGAAGAGGAGACTGAATGGAGAAACCCCCCGAAACAAACAACAACTGAAAGAAGCTGCAGTAAAAACCTGGAAAGGCAACATAAAAGAGGAAGCCAACAATTTGGTGATGTCAGTGAGTCGCAGGCTTGATGCAGATATTGCACGCAAGGGATATGTAACCTAAGGAATATGTAACTTTTGTATATTGCGCATCACTGAGCATTAGTGTATTAAAAATCAGTGTTTGTACAAGAAGACATCCACTGAGATCTTAAAAAAAAGGTGTTGAAAAATAACAGAAAGCTGACTGAATACGACCAAAACACTGTGACGAGTTCCAAGTTATTTTAATCAATGGACTAAGACAAACCAATTTTTAGCTTACAAATACATCATCAGGACAAATATCATGTCAATCAATGTTAATGTAATAATCAGACTGAGAGCTACACACAATGAAGACAATGAATTTCCTCAGAAATCACAGAGACGATTTCCAAAGGGGACGGCATAAACCATTTCTTCCTTTCCTTGGAGAGAAAGGAGAGTGTTTTCATCACATGACTAGAGAAGACACGTTTACTCCATAGTGCACGTACTTTAGCGCCATAGCTTTAGGACATGTGATCACTGACACTCAGAGTTCACTCACACGCACCAAGGTCCCAGCTGGGTCGCACCAAATATGAAGTGCGGCTGCTGGAGGTTTCTAAATATATTCCACCTTGTAGCCACCAAATCCTGCATGCTAAATATCAGATTGAATATATTCAAGAAAACACTTTACCATTCTTCAGAAACAGAAATGTCACATTCCTATATATACATAGAAACATAGTCTTCTTGAGTGGAAAAATTTGAAAAATTTTGAAAAAAAAGAGGCTTCTGGTGGTGAGGACAAACACCTTTCAGCTATATGACCTTATTTTCACCTTGAACTTGAATTCCAGCCAATAAAAAACTTGGACTACGAAGATGAAGAGAATTAAAAACAGCGAATATTATGGAAAAAGCTGCATTATGAGGAGTAAATCACAACATGACATGCTGTTATACAGTCTGTACAGGATTTTGCTGCGTTTTTTTTTTTTTGTGATTACTGTGGCCAAAAATGCTTGAATTTGCTGCGACTTTTGAAAAAAAATTGTGATGCAATTTGTGGATCTTTTTAGGTGTTTTTTTTTTGTATGGAAAACGACTTAAAGTGGCGAAATTGGATTTGCGCGAAATTGCTTTTCACAGTTTTCGCAGTGATGTTTGTTGGTAAATGAGACCTTTTACCTGTATTCGTGTTTTGACTCACGTGATTCGAAGAGGGATTTGACTGAATGTGCGTTGTCATGACATTACATGAAGTGTATTCGCATAAATCTGTGGACAATCTGCAGTAATTGTGAAAAATTGCACACTCCGAAGTTTGCTTTGGTTTTGTGTTCATTTCTCCGATCGCAGAAAACGTGAAATCCTGGAGGGTCTGATTAAAGGAAATTAATCAGTGACAGAGTGGTGGGATACAACCATCTGTGAAACAGAACTACTGTTCCCACCCCAAATTAAAACTACTGTTACCACGCCAATTTTATTTCCGCAGTACATCCTGAGGAGATTTATCCTTCTTATACAGCAGCAGTTTGGCAGTTTATTTATTACAGAACAAAACAGCATACTTATCAGTTTAATGTTGTGGAACGCCCACGTAACAAGTTACTTCCGTTTATCACTTATGGTATAGCAGCTGTAAACAATCATTCTCTCACTTTTCTTTCTCTCTATTTAATTAATAAGGCTTGTCATATTATCAAGAAACCAGAAAACACAAATTCCTCTGTTCTGAAAACTTTCCCACACTGGAGACTTACTGATAAATAAACATCTCCATACAGAAAGCTTCACCATATCAGTGATTTTATCATATCAATGAATTTACAACACATTAAAAAAAATTTTAATCATCTTATTCTCAGTGTTAAATTATGCAGATTACTTGCCATACAAGTTCTCTAATATACACAGTCAAGACACGTCCAGCAAAATACCTACTCTTACATTAACAATACTTTGTATAAATCTAATTGGTTTCATGCAGTGTGGGATACATAAATGCAGAACAGCATATTTATGAGTTTACTGCTTACACATCTAATGTGTGGTGAGAATTGAGGTTTAGCATTTCTAGTTATAGTAACCCCCATGCAACATCCTCTTTCAAAGTTAACATCTAATACAACATTTCCTAACCAGCTTCGTAGACAGAGCTATGTGTTTGTTTTACATATCTGACAACATAATCAATGACATTTCCATGTGCTCTGTCTCTCAAACATCACTTCTCCTCCTGCTCAGATAATAAGTTGCTGCTAATAATTTGTTGCTAATAATTTGTTGCAAATAAATTGTTCCAAATAAATTGCTGCTAAAAATGTTGCTAATAATATAAGGAGCTAAAATAATAGATGTGTGTGCACAGCAATGTAAGTGTAGAAGAAAAAGAAAGGGATAAAGCGAGAGACTTGGTTATCTCTTAGCTCACCTCTTTAAGCTGCTGAGAACTTAGAGAAGTGGAACTGAACACTCAATCTGCCAACATTACTTCCCTATAACTTAAAGGTTCAGTAAACGCCAGACATGTTCATACTAACTTCTTAAACACTGTATGATACAACAATTTAAGTACAGTAAAGAGGAGCAGCAGTAGTAGTCTGTAGTCTACAGTGTGTACAGTACCTATAGGATCGAAGAAGGTGCTTCCTCTTCATGCCTCTGTACACACTGAAGCTGCAGGCAATAAATTTGCCCGTGGGCTCCCTGTGCCAGTCCATTCTCACCACGGCTCTTTATTTCCTATGAGAGGAGCTTGAGTTTGAGCCTTGTGCCGGCAGCTTCCTTGCCTCTTCTACTCCCTACCCCGTTTTATGACCAACCTCACTCCGTTTTAGCCTCCGTTCAAACCGCCGTCTCTTTTCTCACCCTAATCTCATTAAGCCTTAGACACATAGAGTTTAGCCTTGGGCTTCTCCTCAGCTCAGTGTCCCCCCCCCCTTCCTCTTCAGCGTCAAACTCAGTCACTGTTAACACTTCCTCAGATCAGCAAATCAACTTTCATTTTTATTATGCTCAGCTGACAGGCATTCCTTCACTGATTTCAACGCAGAGAAACTCATAGACACCCGAGGTAAGGGGTGTGCGTGCGTGTATGTATGTGTGTGGACAGAGCTATAAGTCTGAAACGCTGATGTTTGTTTGTTATCATTTAAACTCAGAGCCTCTGAGGTGACGTGGTGGTTATTTTTAAAAAGGTGTGGCCGCGAGATAATGTTATGAGGCCATGAGCTGAATATATGGACAAATTATTAATTTGAGTCAAGGACATGAATTGTGTAGCTTGAGATCACAACTTAATATCTTGTAGAAACATCATATTTAATACATTTCCTGCAGTTATATGGCAGGAACTGGTGAAAAGGTGTATAAACTCCATCTCACTCATTTTAAAATAGTCTAAGAAAGACAACATGATAAATTAATTTGTGGCCTTGAGAAACATAACTTTAATATTTAATATATTATTTAATATATTAATAATTCCTGGCCAAACCTTACTAAAAAAATTCCCATCACTTCACCTCAGTGGCTCAAGACTTTGCGGAGTCCTAATCACAGCATAAATTCATACCTTTGATTTGTTTGGTCTAGTTTCATGCTAAACTTAATAATTAAACGAACCAAAAAAACGTTGGCGTGTAGGGCTGAAGACATCATCGTTTGTTGGTAAGTAATACGGTGATGGTAAAAGGTAAACATTTGCCAAGTGCCTGCAGAAATGACAACAATCACCCGTCAGTGCTCAAAATAATGATAGAAATAACTGGTTTTAAACATTTTGCGCATCTCATCCACTGTTTATTTTCTCTTTTTGTTCCTTGGTACAAATATCCGCAACACTTCACATTTCTGCTCAGTTTATCAGATTTTATCTCAACCCAAAATACACCAAATTTTTGGTTCCCTTGCTGCAGTTGTGTTGATCCAGGAACAATTTGCTTTCTCGCTGCAATCAAACCGTGGTGCAGGACAAGTTTACCACTATAAATTCACAGGGTTACACATTACACACTAGTGTAAAACCAACATTTCATATCAGCGTATAAAGTAATGCAGTAGAGCTATAATAATAATAATAATAATAATAATAATAATAATATGGAGCTCTCGTTACGTTGAGGTGCAATAAACCCTTACGTAGTGTGCATACACAAAAAAGGTTAAGCCCTCAAACAGCTCAACCGGCTTAAAGGTTTTTACCTTCATCCATGGCCACTGACTAAGTGCGTTGCTAAACAGCCACCACAGTGCCAGACTATAATGAGTGTCCAGCCCCAGAATATAAATAGACAAATCCAAGCAATAATCCCACAAACTAAATGCCACATGAGTCTCATTAGGATGTGGAAGTTTTGCCTAAATGTTTGCATCTGCAGTTCTGTAGGAAGCTGCCATGGTAAACTCTCCAGTTTTAAGCTGCTTTGCACTGAACACAGTGGAGCACTGTGATTCCGCATGGTGTTTACAAGCAACAGATGCTTATTGCAGTTTCTGAGGGAAAGTATTTCTCGTGTCAAAGGTATGCAAGGCATGCTAGACTAAATAATCTACATAGACTAAATAATGTACTAAAACATAGCCCTAATGTCATGGAGGGACAACCAGGGAAACTATGCACTGTTTGCAACAAATCAGATAGCTTAATATTTCCTCTATTTTAAAACGATTTGTTCGACTGCATTTTCTCAGTTCATTTAGTTTCCTTTACTTTACTGTCCTTTCCTTTAATGTACGCTTTCAGTGGCTTCATCTATTCAACTGTGTCCATTTAGGTCTCATAGAATATAAAACTATTCTTCACTAACATGGTAAAATAACACAGTAAGCTTTTGCTCAAACACCTAAGAACTCAGTTTTAAACAATATATTCTTGATAGTATGTTTAAACTAGCGTAAATGATTTTTTTATTATTTGACTAGACAAAATGTCACACAAAGATTCATGTGGGAAAAATTGCTCTATTTTGATTAACTTAAGTGGCATCATATAATGTATTTAAAGTGTAACTGTACTCCTTAGGTTCATGAAAGTCAGTGATGGAAGATTATGAAACAGATATATGGTCCAAAAGTTTGTGGACACCTGACCATTACATCCATATGTGCTTGTTGAACATCCCATTCCAGATTTGGTCCCTCTTTGTGGTTATAATAAAATCCACTTTTCTGGGAAGGCTTTCCATTAGATTTTGGAGTGTTGTTGTGGGGATTTGTGTTCATTCAGCCACAGAAGCATTAGTGAAGTCAGGCGAGGACGACCGGTGCACAGTTGGCGTTCCAGGTCATCCCAAAGGTGTTCAGTGGAGTTGAGGTGAGAGCAGTGTGCAGGTCACTCGAGTTCTTCCACACCAACATTAGCAAACCATATCTTCATGGACTTCACTGTGCACAGGGGCATTGCCATGCTAGAACATGTTTGGGTCTATTAGTTCTACTGAAGGGAAATTGTAATGCAACAGCAGAGAAAGACATCCTATACAATTGTGTGCGTCTAACTTTGTGGAAGGCCCACATATGAGTGTGATGGTCAAACTTTGGACCCTATAGTGTACCACTACTTATCTACCACCAACAACAACAAAAATCCCATTACTGACCGAGCAACAAAACAGGCTTCTGTCTTTTTGTTTTCCACTGCTTAAAAGTGAAAATGATGAGCTGCCAAAGATGAGACCTAATGAAAGCTTATAAAGACTCACACAAACAAACTTCTTTAGCTAGTATTATGTATAGCCACATTTAAGCAGATTTGACAAAGGGTGTACAGTCTGAAGTCCATTTCGGACTGGATTAGTTTAACATGGGGAGGTGGAGTAATGCAATTATTACTGGAGTAAGCTGTATCTATGTAATTTGAGTCCCATCTGAATCTGTCATGTTAGTGATTTTTATAGACACTTGCGACTGGATGGATTACCTACTATACACAGACCGGTAGGAATAACCCCAGTTAATATATAGTCTGTCCAAATAGACATGAGTACAGTGGTTTTGAACTTTTTCTTCTTGTATATCATGAAGACACTCACTATCTCTGTGATTTATACAGCAACATTACTTATGTCCATGCAAACATGCCTGTCTGAATAATACTGATAGAAAGATTTTTAAAAATGCAGTTGAAAAAAAAAAAATCAGCTGATGAAATGTTACATGCACAGTCTTTTTGCTGTTATTTCACACACATAGTTCTGAAAGCTGCTGCTGTATACCGATGAAATTAAACACTGGCATGATTATGCTTTTCTGTTTGTTGAACAGTCCAGACTATTCTTATACCTGAGGCAATGAAGGGGAAGCGATCTTCCCCAGTTTGCAATTATAACCTGAACGAACACATTATGTACAGATTCATTATTTTGTATATAATACTAATATACATATGCTGACATATCAGGATCATATTTATATCAGGATCATCATTACTAATATAATCTATTAATAATCTCTTATGCATATACACTCCAAAAATGTATTCATTACTCTTAATTTAATTTAATGTTTGTACACACAATTCATTTTAGTTCATTCAAAATAAATCAGTTTAATTGGATCAACACATTTTAGTTGGTTTAGGTCAAATTAATTTATGCTAGTATGTTTAATTTGACAAACAAAATTTTCTTATGTTGGTCCAACTTAATTTTTTAAAATTAATTTACTGAGATCATCATTATACACTATGTATATAATGAACAAATAAGAAAAGACTGGTGTCTGTACTGACATTAATATAGATCACTGAGTGCTCACAGCGTGACTCTTCAGCACAATGGTAACTAATTCAAAAACATTACAGAAACTCCAAATGTCCAACATAACTGAACATTAAACACTAACATGTCTTTCCCTTTACTGAACAACACATAAAATAACCCTTAATCCCTAAATTTACTCTCCTAATGCAGTCCCTTGCAAAGCATGCTGGGAACTACAGACTACAGAGCCATTGCCCAGTTAGCTATGTCAACAAAAATGATTCATGTAGTTTTAACACAAATGAATTAAGTAAACTTCAGTTTTAAATACATTAGGTGTATTGAACACAATGAAATTAAGTTGTGACAAAATGTTTTAAAATCGTGTTACTTCAGCTCACTCTAATGAATTAAATTGAACAATAGGCACAAAAAACCCCAACATTTTTTGAGTGTACAAACGATTCCAACTGAAATTTCCAACGTAACATCTCTCAGAGTGTTGTCCTCTTTCCATCCACAAGAGGACAGTCTCTCATTTCTTCTAATTCTTATTTTGAAGGACAACCAAGGCAATTACTTTTAACAAAGTATCTATAGAAATGACAAAACACAGTTGCCAATCATTTTTAGTTCTGTTATATTTGATTTAAATAGTATCTGACAGTCACTCAATTCCTATAACTATGTTGCAGAAGGAGTGTACGTATATGAAGGCAGATAAACCACAGAGACAGTGAATACTGCATTTTGGAGGCTTGGATGATACATGTGAGTGTGTGGCAAAAAAAAAAAGGAATGGTGTCATAATGCACTTGGCAAGACAAATGAACATGTGACATGCCACAGCTATTTTATTTGCATTAGCATGAAAAATGATTTGCTAGGTATAAAATATTATCTGCTCTGGCTGTCAGAAGGTTTTCCAAACTTGCCAGCTTGATTCATTTCATGTCAACACATTAGCTTCTCTTTATATGGGGTCCTTGCAATGTAGATTTGCATGACTTCAAATGCTTTTTCAGGGAAAAGTGAGGGGAAAATAGCACGCTAACTTATCATCATGCTCTGACACTTTCATTGTGGTGCTTGAGTTGCATGTAAAAATTCTCAAAATGACTAAAATTAGCCTGGAACAAATGATATTACAAGAGCAATATTTTAAGTATAAGGAACAAACAAAACGCTTAAAGATATTTTAGGAAATAGAGCTTTAAAGCCCCCAGGCACAGTGAATGGCCTTTCCCAGGACACAGCTCTCTGACTTTCTTCCATATCATATACCATATCATCTAGTGCTGGGAGACAATATGGAATTATATCATCATCATGTCACAAATATGCTTTTCTGACTTATGAGTTTTTTGTTTGTTTGTTTTTTCTTTGTGTGTGTGTGTGTGTGTGTGTGTGTGTGTGTGTGTTTTAATGACTGGAAGCAATTGATTATGGTGTTAAATTTCGCTTTTTCCATGAGGATAAAAAAAACAGTCTAACCTCTTACTTCATGCATAATCAAATGTATCAACACATAATGAAGGTTAACTGAGAACAGAGCAAGTAGAAATAAATAATCAGCAGAGATGTGAGTCCTATGAGGCCTGCTTCTCTTGCGTAATAATTCTTCTTTCTCTTTACATAGCACCTTTCTCACACTCCAGGTCAGAGACAAAAATAAATAAATAAAAAAAGAGTGAATGTTAGGGAGATAGGGAGCTGCCGTGTCACCTGGTCTATTGATTACTTTAATTTGATGGCGAGGGCCAATTGCCTCTCCTGCCACCTTTTCTTTAGCACAATGTGCCATGCCACCTGTGCCCCATCATGTTGCCATGGCGCTCGCATTCTTCTGCCCGAGATGCTTGATGGCTCATCCCAGACGTTGGAAAGGAAAAGAGGTTTCCATGGCCAGTGATGGAAACGTGAAAAAAGTGGTGTTCTTTGGCGAGTCCCCTCTTTAAACGAGACAATTGAGAGGATGTCGGAATCCAATTAGCTCCAGGTGAGGGTAAAAACGTGACATTTCCTAAAATACCATTTGAAAAATAATTGTTTGCGAGATATATTCTCAACCAGAGTCACTGAGAGATGTTTTAAATGCCATTGCAAATGTATGTTACTGTAGTGTGAGACAAATATATAGTATTTCAACAAGAAAATGTAACAAATAGTTAAGTGAAAATCTGTTCCTGTGTAAGGTTGGTCGGTATGGGAGAACTAGATGTATGACGTTTGTGAGATTGCTTGCACTTACTTAAAACCCACGTATATTTCAATTGCTACCAAAAATGCAGGATAAAAACGGGTCTCTTCAACGCCATAGGGATCATACTGTTTTACGCATACCCAGGTCTCTGAGAGCCCAAACAAAACATGTGCCAAAAATTAAAGCAGTTCTCATAAAATATGTGTCCAGGAGCCTAAACATAACAGGCTAACAGTGTATTGCTCGATGTTATTTAAACACTTCGAACAGAGAGTTTAAACTCATATTCTGATAGCTATCAATACCTACTTCCTCTGAGGAAAAAAACAATCCAGTCTCTGTGAGAGTCCCCAGGCTCTATTTTTAATAACTAAACCGTTTTGCACAAGCATGCAGTAAGTAGGAAGTGCAAACATACAGGAATAGAACAACAGTAGTAGGCTACTGTAACATACATATATGGCAGAGCAAAAACAATAATAATAAATGTCCCATTTCTCAGATAGATAACAGAATGAAGATCATACAGTATAAATAATACTCTTAATATAGAGTTGAAAAGAGAAAGTAAAGCAGAATAAATACTGGTTGAGCATTTCAGCACTGGTGAAATGGCCTGAAGAGCAATTTGGACAGCTGCCTTTATTTGAGGTAGTTAGCCAGATAACTTTCTGTAACGTTATGTTGCATCACGTCCTCCAGTGACTGCATATTAGATGCCATTTGCTTAGCTGAAGGTTGCTAACATTAACATTAGCACTTGCTCAATTTCTTGAGGAAATGGAAATGGAACTTGGTCCACACCAGTACCTTCTGTATATATGTTTTATGTCAAGGAGGTCTGAATCTAAAGTCTTCAGCTATTAGTTGTTAACAGGTTCATCTACTCAAGCACAGTTTTTGATATGTGCTACACATATCTGACCTTGTGTCATGCCTAAACCACTGCAGTGCTCCACAAGTCTTGATTTATACACAATGTATGTAGACTAGTCAATATATTATCCAGTTATAATGGTCTAAATCTGTTTTAAAGCACCTGTATTAGTCTTTCTTGTCACTATTTTAATGTTCCATATCTCTAGAAGCAGATGCTCAATACCTTCTCAATCAAGCTGGCTCATTAGTATTCCAGCTTTATTCACACAACTTGGACTTGGAGAGTTGACATAACTCGGGTCTACATTCACACATCACCCAATACTGTACATAAATTGTTTTCCAGTTGTCACTTGATAGACGGTATCACATACCAGTCCAGATTTAATCCCTATCTAGATATAATCCAGATGTAAACAAATGTCTGGGTTTTTTGTTTGTTTGTTGATTCACACTATGCATGGTTGGCTTTTTGCTGTTTCGTAGAATTGCCTTGAGATTGTATCCTACACCTCAGTGTTTTGTGACAGGTTATGGAGATGGATCACATCCATCCAGTATGTTCGCAAGGATAACTTTAGCCTTATCTCCATTAAGCAAGGTTTGTAGAAGCTAATTATTACAGGCAAGCTTTCAATTCCATTTCAATTCCACTTGCTTTGAAACGTACACAAACAAAAACAAAAAAATGGGCATGATATGTAGTGATAATCGTGTTCATTTGTAGTCTTAGTAAATTGTTCTGCAGTCCTGAATCCATCCACATTATTTGAACTGCCAGCCTATAAAATCGCATATGATTCCGCAGCAGGATTAAAAAAAAAAACAGTGCAAAGTCTACTTTGGTGGACCATCGTGGAATGCGTAGGACGTGCCATCAAGGACTGCAGTCAAGGAATTTTTCAGGCGTAACGATTCTCCGTGCCACTGGACCCTGACTTCTCTGGGTAAAAGAATGGGACTGTCTCTGTGCAGTCTTCTCACTTCACGCACAGGTTACGCTGCGTACGTCATCCATCTAACGTACGTGAGTTTATGCACGGAAGCCGAAACAAGGGTCACCAAAACAAAACCAATATGAAGACCACAAAAAAAGTTACCCCGGTAACTTGAGATGGCTGCTGCAGACGGGACTTTCTGGCATTCTGGAGCATTCTGACCAGACAAACAGCTGCCAAACCTGAAGACGATCACCGACAACGCCTCTCTGGCATCCCATGCCCCACCTGCGGTCTCAGCCACAGCCATTCGTAATTCTCGAATCGACGAATTCTCGAGACAACCAAGAATAAAGAAGCAGGTCAAATGTTTTTTTCTTTTTTTTCCTCGCCATAAACTAGATCTGTAGTATGCACACTGTATTTAAAGATTCGATTTCGTTCACTGAATTCTACTCTTGTTGTTTACTAAAACTTGTGTATTTTAGGGAAGGTGAAAATATGTCCAATAAAGTTTTTTGAACCATTTACAAAGAGGATATAAAATGACTGCCAGTCTGATGCTGACCTTCTTCACGGTCTCCCATCTTGCTGGTTGCCCAATATAAAAAAGCTGCCCTCAGGTTTCCTCTGAGCTGCCTCCCACCACTGAACAAAGCCATCACACACGAGCAAGAGAACCAGTACTAATACAGTATACTGACCACAGCCACTGACGCCATGCAGTCCAACCTCTTTCCTCTATCCTTCATAACAAAGTGACTAGGAATCTCTCAAGTGCTGTCTGTGGTCAGATTATTTTGTGTTCATGGTACACGCTTGGGTCATTATCACTTCACACCAGCTATGAGCGATTAGCAAAGCAGAGCATTACAAATGCTTAGTGTTTTGCTGAAACCAGTATGACATACACTAACATGGCAAAAAAAGAGGAGTGGCACTGCTTAGAAAATGTACAATTTCACTTTCTTATATAATAGTAATTAATTAATGAATCACGTTGAATGAGGTTTTAATAGAATTTCCACTCATTATATTTGAATTACAAAAGTAAACAAGATTTTTTTAATCAATGAGAAATTAATTAACAATGCTTTATTAAATTTTATTTATTTATTTATTTATCTATTTATTTATTTAAAAAAGTTTTTGTAGTCTGAACATGCCCCAAATACCAGCAGACTCTTAAAAAAAATACACCAACCCAAATGCCTAAGGCCTGATGACCTAAGCTGCTTTGGAGGGAACTCTGGAATGTTTTTGTTAAGATCATGTTTAATGCTGGAATGCATACTCTCTTCTCAAGCTAACGTCTCTCCAGTGTTAAATGTCCATATAAGGAAAGCTGTTCCTCAATTATGCAGAGCCTTTAATGATCAAACGTGATCCAGGAAAAAAAAGTGTGTTCTCAGGTGGGTATAGTTACAGCCTCAAGACATGCTTTCTGTGAGCACTGCACCACCGACGTCACCCATCAAATGATGTGTGCTTTAATCTGAATAAGCTAATTAACCTTTCATTTCTTCCATCTGGTACAGTATATGTGCTTTGGAGCAATGCCGTTCCGCATCTATTCCTTCCCAAAGATGAGAGCAGATAATAATGCGCGCACTGTAAGTAAACTTCACGGAAAGCCTGTTCCTGTAAATTCATTCTAAAAAGGGTGTACTTCTTTTTAATCGATTACAACATGTTATAAAGAGCCCCAGTGGCAGATGATCAGCAACATAACCACCTTGCGCCAGCAAGCCATCGTTTCTCTATAAAGAGGGCGGTGCTGCAATGACGCCTTGGCACTGCATTCAAACTCCATTCAAATTTAATATTAACCCCGTTTACGCCTTTTATTTCGTAACACGACTGACAATATGAGCTCCCATATGTAATGTAAAGTACATTATATCATATGTGATGAACAAATCCAATTCACTCCAATGAAAGAGCAGCTAGTTATTTGTGCATCTCAATATCCAGAGCTGTTAAAAAGTCTACACATCCCTGTTAAAATTGCGTTTTTTATTTTATTTTACAGCAACCAGCAAAATTTAAGCGAAAAACAAATTAAATAGAAAGGTGTCGATATGGTGAACTGAACTATGAGAAATTGGTAACTGTTCCAGTTATGTTCTATGTGTTTGTTTATTCCTGAGCACTAATATTTCTAACTGTCACAAAAATTCAATGGAGAATGTCTATTAGGTCTTCTCTGACTTCTGGTATTTGCTAATGTTCTTCAGACATCGGATGATGCTGCCAGTAAAAACTTTATTTAAAAAAAAAAAGAAGGGTGTAATCCACATCCTTAATCCATCATTAAAAGGAAAAATGACAAATTAAAGGAAAAACTAACATTAAGTGTTTTAGTAAGTTGTTGGATCAGCATAAGCTGCCAGAACAGCATCATCATTCATTTAACAGATATTCTCTCATTTGGCGTTTTGATGGTGATGGTGTTGGAAACTAACACATCTCTCCCAAATGTCCAGTTCAACTGGGTTGAGACTGGTTGACTGTGAAGGTCATAGCAATTGATTTACATCATTTTGATATTCCTGGACAAAGGACAAAGGCTACCATCAGGACAGAAGTGTTTCATCATTGGATTAGAAATGATCAGTCAAAAGAACTTTATGGATTACTCTGACTCTTCCATGTAAAAGGACAAGTGGACCCAAACCATATCACCAAAATGTCCCAAAAGCATAACACTGGTTCTGATTTTAATTTGTCCCCCAGTGTATTTCCACACACTTCAGATGCAACCTGAAATGCCTATTGGTAAATAAAGGCTCTCTTTATGGGCATTGTTATAGCCAAAGCAGAAAGATACCAGCACTGTCAACACACACATGCGGGAAGTTTTCCCATCCAGTTGCAGGTTTAATTAGTCTGTGCCATGTGGACGATCACCTGGGAGCATATTGATACGGTAGGGGTAGTTTGTGGCACTGACAGCTTCTGTGCAAGCAACAGCAGTAATAATCAGAACCACAGGTGACTGTTAGATCTTCCAAGCCTTCCTACTGAGCACATGTACCTCAAAGCTCAAAGCGTCCACTATAATCAACGCAGAGTGCACATGAAGAAGGTTGGTTTCTCAGATGAAAGGTCATTGGAAATTTCTGGCGAAAATATAGTTCAAGTAGTTTGGGTTCAAATCCCACCTCCGCACTGAGTCTAAAATTTGTACAGCTCTGCAAGGGTACCAACTCTAATGCAGCTTAGGGCAGTGGGTATTCAATCTACCACCATCACTTCCTGTAACCCAAGCTGCATCTGGGAATATGTATTCTTAAAACAACTTTCCCAGATTTGTGCAGTTCCCCAAGGGCTTTGTTTTCTCCAACAAATAGAGACACAATGGCCCCCATTCTGGGAAGAAAAAGAGGTAACAATGGGCCAAAGAGTATTTAGATCAAATATAAACAGACTCAGTGTCTCATCAAGAGACACAGACAACAATTTTCCCCCTGTAATGAGAGTGACTTATGGAGCTGTATGAGGATTCTGGGGTGTTTGCTTTGCAAAATTTCAAACTTTTATAAAAAAGACACAAGGACTTACAACCATATCCATGACAAAATTAAAATGTGTAAAATCGTTGATATGATTAGTGAGAAAATGTCTGTGAGGAGACATTTCTTTAGCATTTATGGAAGGAGTCTTTAGTGTCAGTGCTTTGTAACAGCTGTTATTAAAGCTGTTCATTTAGGTTTTTTTGACATGGGAAAGGACAGAGAACTTTTCGTTTTGGAGTTTATCTATAGCATGACAAGCTGCATTTTAGGGAAACAAGGATAGCAGGAATTAACTTGTTTCACAGATGTTCCACTGCATTAAATGTAACTATAAATGGATACAAACTGCTGTGGTATAAGAAGAATAAAACACTTTGGAATGGATTGGAAAATAACAAACTGTGAGGTGGTAACAGTGATTCTACTTTTCTACTAAGCCGCATTTTTTATTCCAATAACTGTACTTCCCAAAGTTTACTTCTTACTTGTTCAAAAAAAAAAGAAAGAAGAAGTGTGATCTACCTCAAAGCATGAATTTTAAGAAGAGTTAGTTATGGTATTTTGAAATGTCTTATCTAATTATCTACGCATGGCTAGTGCACTGTGGATTTCAGCATGGCTCTGACGCGAAAGCTCAGAAGGGTGTTTCCGTCAGCGCTGTAGTGACTTATTGGGAGTAGCCCGATTAAAAAAAGCCCCTACACGTGGCTGAGGTAATGGGTTTAGACGTTTTTTTTTTTTTTTTGAAGGGTAAGTGCATCATAGTGATGCTAAATCTAATCCCTGTGACATCACTGATCCAGGACTGGGTGGATTACTGGGACAGCCTTGTGTCAGTACACAAGGATCCCATTGGTGATGTCATAGGAAGTTCCCTGACTTAGTAGTAAGTCCTTCTGCATGACATATACAGTCATGTGAAAAAATAAGTACACCCCATGGTGTAAAAAAATTTTTTTGTCACATTTGGACAAGCAAACATTTGATCCTCTTTAAAACAGTGCCTAGAAATAAAGATGATGCACTGTGATTAGAACCTGCTTAGGGAGTGCAGGTCTTATTTATATGCCTCTCATATCTAGTGTCTGGTGTTCCCTGGTGTGCTATTGGGGTATGTGGTGTCATCATGCCAAGATCTAAAGAGGCCTTCAGAAAAAAAGGTTGTGGATGCCTATGAGTCTGGCAAGGGGTTTAAAAAGATCTCCAGATTATTTTAAATGCATCATTCCACTGTAAGGAAAATAATCTACAAATGGTGCAGATTTCAAACGACTGCCAATTTGTCCAGGACTGGCCGTCCCGGCAAATTCAGCCCAAGAGCAGACCATCTGATGCAAAAAGAAGTCTCCAAGCACCCCAAAATTTCATCACAGGATCTGCTAGTAAGTCTTTCAACTGTTGGTGTCAAAGTGCATGCTTCTACAATCAGATAGAGATTGCACAAATTTAAGCTGCATGGGAGGCGTGCCAGGAAAAAGCCTTTGTAAGACTACAGTTTGGAAATGAGCATATAGGCAAGGACCAGGCCTTTTGGAATAATGTGCTCTGGACAGACGAATCAAAGATAGAGTTGTTTAGCCACAGTAGCAGCAGACATGTTTGGCACAGACAAAAGACAGCTTTTCAGGAGAAGTACCTCATACCAACTGTGAAGCACATTGGTGGAAATGCTATGGTTTGGGGTTGTTTTGCTGCCTCAGGGACTGGACAGCTTACATTCATTGATTCAACTATGAATTCTGCATCATATCAAAGAGTGCTTGAAGATAATGCAAGGCCATCTGTCCAAAAGTTGAAGTTGAACCGAAAGTGGACCTTTCAACAGGATAATGATCCTAAGCACACTAGCAAATTCACCAAGCAATGTCTCAAAAAGATTAAATGGAGGGTTATGGAATGGCCTCAAAGCCCAGATTTGAATCCCATTGAAATGCTGTTGGAGGATTTGAAACAGGCAGTACATGCAAGAAAACCCTTAAACATCTTCAACTGAAAGAATACTGCATGGTGTGGTCAAAAATTCCAGTAAGCTGATGTCAGAGACTGGTGGACAATTATGCAAAATGTCTACAAGAAGTTATTTCTGCTAAAGGGGCAATACTATCTTCTGAGGCCAAGGGTATACTTACTTTTTCCTCTTAAGAATATCACATCTATTGATATTTCATATATTGATATGTTGAACAAATTACTGAAAAAGCTATTTTTCCTTGTGGTTTTGTTCAAGTATATCAACTTTATTAATAGGCACCGTTTCAAAGAGGATCAAATGTTTGCTTGTCCAAATATGTAAAAAAAATAAATAAATAATAATAATAAAAAAAAAAGCCAACAATTTCCATGGCGTGTACTTATTTTTTCACAAGTATGTGAGATATATATATATATATATATATATATATATATATATATATATATATATATATATATATACACACACACACATACACACACTCACACACAGTATATATGTGGTTTTCTTAATATGCAACAGAGAGAGTATCATGGAGTATCAGCTGTGAGAAAGAGAAAACCCTCCTGTAAAGCATACCTCAGCAGTGCGTACACATTTTTTCCAAAATGTAAGATGTGGTCTCAAAAACACTGCATCAAAGGGAAATTCTGATATATTTAAAAATGTAGGCTACACCAAAAGTGATGTTAACTTCAATGATTAGTTCAGGACTTTGATGTGCCATTCATACCCTTCACCGTTCTCCAAAACAAACAAGCACTTTTTGCTTTCCACATATTCCTCAAGTTCATAAATTGAACACTGTCTTTTTTTTTTATTCCAGACATGTAAGCCTGGGATACGGGATTTCTTCAATATTCACGGAGGAATAAATGTCATTGTTAATACACTGCAAGAAATAAGAAGCAGAATTGCTGCCTGCAACACATTAACAAGGAAAGGTCTAACAGACATGAAAGCACTGCTAAAGTCATTAGGGCTACAAGATTTTGGAGAGGCCAAGGTGAATTTAACAAAGCAATGGTTCATTCCATTACCTTGGGCTGGAAACAATGCTGACGTCATAAGGAAATTGATGCTGAGAAATTCTCCAAAATACAAAGGTATATTTCATGGCGGGAAAAAAGTGTTTCCACAAAATAAGTATCTGAACACAGCTGACAAAAGCTGTCCTTCAAAAGAAGGGCATGTGCAATTCAAGTCTTCTGTGAAATGAACTGAATGCATTCCACAGGAAAAAGCTTGCCATTGCAAAAAAAGAACAGGATCCTCCTCACTGGGCTCTAATGCAGGCACACTGAGGACATTACAGCCTGGCTGAACAGTCAATGTCAGGGTGTTGGGTGCAAACGTCAGTCCTAGAGGACCACAGCACAACCAGTTCCATTCCCCCGCTCCGATTTAAGGCCTAAGGCCTTAATAATTACACAGCTGGCAAGTCAGAATCAGGCTTGTTAAATCAATAACTGTGATGGCCTGGTGAATTTCAAGGCTATATTAATTATATAGTAAACGTATATACCAGTGCTGGCAATTTACATACATATATATATCTCTATATCTATCTATATATATATCTATATCTATCTATCTATCTATCTATCTATATATATATATATATATATATATATATATATATATCACACACACACACACACACACACACACACACACACACATATATAATTAATAGTAACATATTGTATCATATTCAGTACAATTTAATTCAGAACAGTGTACAATGTATATTACTACTGTATGGTTAGTTAGATCTGAAAAATAAATTGAGTGATAGATAACTCTTTTATTAAAGAAATAAATTAATTAATACAGATGCTAAGTTAAAACTAACATTTATTTTAGTTGTTATTTAGGACCAACCCGTGCAACTCTGGCCAAGAGTACTTGAGAGAATAACAGGGAATTCTCTCGTTAGGTAAGTTGCACTGAAATGCACTTCCAAGCTGCATCCACAGACCCAGAATTTAACATCTGCCAATTCAGGTTGTGGCTGCACTTTAAGCTAAATTAAATAATAGCCTTTTCTACAGACTTCGGCCTCATTCCACAGTACTTGAGATAGGCAGGATTCAGGAGCGCAATGAGCCACCGCAGTGATGTGGCACTACTAACCAACTACAACACCCTCCACTCCCCTCCACTTCCACCCAAAACCCAAGCTATAAAACTATGCAAAGGCCAACACTGACGCACACACAAGCCGCAGGACAACGTGCTTGAAGACCGCCAACCAACCTTGGATGGGATCAAGCTGGAAGCTTTTTTTTTATTTTTTTTTTAAATAACAGTTTTGTGTGTTTCAGTGGCTTTGCAGATTGGAGGGTGTACATGTTTAGAAGGAGTGGAGCAAATTCAAAATATTTACAGAAGTATGCTGAAAGTGTCACCAAATGTAATTCAGAAATCATCATTCATTCCACTGACTTAACAGAGAACTACCTTATCCCACAGCTGTTGAATTCTCAACAATTCTCCACAGATTAACAATGTGGTTAACAAATAAAACCTTGTGGAGCTTTCAGTAAGGATACATTTATTTAACATTTATGAAAGGAGTCTCCAGTGTCGGCACTGTGGAACAACCAGTATGTTTTCCACAACAAAAAAATCTTCAGCACAGACGTTTATGTGCTTTTTGTTATACTGTAAAAAGGAAATATCTGGTAGTTAAACTGATCTGATAAAAATGTGACAGCTTTAATTTAGATCCACAGGCAATGATATTATAAGGTCCAGTCCTCACAGCAAACAACGGACAAAACGCAGTCAATGTGACTCTGCATAGCTGAGGAAATCTGGTTTTTGTTCCCAGAGAAATGATGAGATCAACTGTCTGAAATTTTATACTGTCCCTTTCCTCAGTATTATTTTAGTTGACATTTGGCTGACCATGAGAAACAGTCCATACGATTCATTAAAGGGCTATTTTAAACAACAGCATCTGCATGAAATAGTATTGCAGCACGGTTAAATAAATCTTTCCTGTCTGACATCATATTGGTCACATCAACAGCCATTTTGGTTTAACAAGACCAAACTGGGGAAATGTGGAGTTATGAGTTTAACGAGACCAGATCATGGTGTTGCCATTTGCCCTTCATACTTACAAGGAAACGTTACTTTAATCAGAAACGCCTGTAAACCGGTTTTATGTACCTGCTTTAACGCTGTGTAAACTTGCCAGCTTCCTGTAAAGAATGAAGTGTGAGGTAATTCCTGCCTCATGTGACTAAGGATATATACACAGATGACAAAGAAAAAATGTTTTGAAAAAAAATGTTGCCCAACATCAACTTCCTAACACACCTTGGTTTTTTCTCCACCCATCTGCAAATCCTGCACATATTTACTGTGTGCAAGTGTAAACACTAAAACCAACTGTTTAATTTAAAAACAGAACTGGTGTCATAATGTTAATGGCAAAATCCCAAGAAAAACTTTGACTGTTCCCATTGTCAACTCAATTTAACATTCAGCTTAAGGCTTTGTACTTTCACATTACAGTTAGTCTGGTACTCGCTATACAGTATAAAACTTGGATTAAAACATTTGTGAAACATAGCCCTCATAATCACTTAATGACTGTAACCCACATTTCTCACATGCTGCACCTTTTAGATATGAAGGAATGGATGTGGAAGGAAACGAGAACACACCCAGGCAGGACCTACACCAGGCTGCTGTCTTCGTGCTGCATAAAAATGTCTCTCACTGGCTGATGTGCACAATTTGATGCCTGGACTAGCACACATGCTGATTATGGAAGGGGAAACTGAAGCATACAGACCTCCAGCTATAGAATGACTCATTTTCGTACACTGAAGCAAGAACATGAGCAAAATCCAAAAAAAAAATTAGCTTAGGTAAGGATGTGTCATGTTCAGTCAGTGACGTGATGATAGAACTCATGAAGGACAACAAATATGAAAGCTAGCATTGTTTTTACTATAAAGAAAGGCTTATTGTTCCTAAGCTGAGTATATTCTGGCTGGAGTACCAACACAACCTCATACTGTAACGGTCATACACATACACAAACCCACACCCACACCCATCAGCAACACGCACACACACGCACACACACACCTGTTTTGGCTGCCTTCAGGCCAATTCTCAACACTAGTTCTTGCATGCTGTGTTTTGTGTCACAGCCCTATAACATTTTGAGCAGAATGACGCCACAACGTAGTAATGAAGAACAGAGTCCGTTCTTGCGTAGTGTGCTCCTTAATCCTTCATCATTTCCCCACAAACCTTACAGTTGCAGTATTTTGATTAGGCCTGTTAGTGCCAACAGATGGCATACAGAGAATACAAATGTTGCTAAAACAAGGTACGCTGACATATTAATGTATTAAAGGACATGAATAAATCAAAACATTAGGGGAAGAGCTGAAAAATGCTTGCCCTCTTAATTACCCTCTATTGATTTTTTCATTATAGCATTTCACCTACTGCACAAATCATATTAATGTTTACTTCTGTTTTTCACTGAAACTCACCTGAAAGGTTTTTTGTACACTCATGTACACTCTTAACTAAAAAAAAAAAAAAAAAAGGTTCATTCTTGAACACTAAATGGCTGTATATTGTTGTCCATCTTAGGAAACCATTAACGACTCTCCCAAGTGGACAAATTTGAAAATGGGATATTCATGTTGTAGTGTGGACTGAGAAAACAGACATATGGTGTATTTTTAGTCACGTGACACAGTCATGTGATCCATTCAACTCCAAACAAACAAGCTGGTGAATGATGTACTGCAGTTGTTGTGGCTGCTATCCAGTCTGATAGCGTTGTTAAAGATTAATGTCACTTTATACAAACTTCAGATAGCACTTTTAAATAAATGCTTGACGTATGCCAGGTAAAGCTTTTTAAGTTTTTATGCATGCACAGTATAGTGATGTAAGCATTTTCAGATGTTTCAGTGTGGACGAGCAATTTTTGAAAACAGTGTAGACGGAGAGCGCTTTAAAATGAAAATGCAGTTTTCAGATCTATCCAGATTCTGTTTTCAGATATATCCAGGAAAATCAGTGGTCATTTTAATAAATTGCAAGCTCCTCCAAATATTTTGGAGGTTGCTTGATTTTGCTTTCATTTCTGCAATCGTGAAATTGCAAAATCCTGGAGGGACTGATTATAGCGTGTTTAACAACAGACATTGTCACAAAGGATTTACAGAACTCCAGATATACATCTAAATTTGTCCCCAATGAGCAAGCCAGAGGCCACAGTGGCAAGGAAAAACTCACTGAGACATCATGAGGAAGAAACCTTGCAAGGAACCAAACTCAAACGGGAACTCATCCTCATCTGGGTGCCATGTGCAATTATGAGTCATTACTCATCCACAGCTCTATACTACAGGTCCATCCATCCTCTACCGCTTACTCCTTACTCCTTTTCAGGGTCACGGGGAACCTGGAGCCTATCCCAGGCTATACTACAGGTCATTTTTTAAAAATATGATTAGAGTTTTACCTTTAAGTCTATAGTATCAACTATCCACTGTTCAATGTCTACAAGAGTGAGTTTTCCTATGAGAGGGTTTCTGCTTCAGAAAGCTAAGAACAATTAACTATCCAAAAGAACCCTGCACACTTGAAATGTAAATCAGGAGGACTTGAACAGTACAGGGGCTTGCGACTTGATTTAGTCACAATGTAAATAAGACAAATTAAGAACGAACCTTTTCTAGTGTATATGAAGTCGGATTATTCTACCATGTTTGTCACTGCTATCCTAAAAAGCCGAGCACACTTGCACAGTGTTGTGTGTAGGCATGTGCTCTCAATTATTCGACAACAGAATGCCATTAAAATTATTTTCTGACCACTGTTTGACTAGTATAACTGATTGCAGGCGCTAAAGCATGTTACAGACCTCTAAAACACTTATGGGCTTGTCTGAAGCTTGAAAATCTTGTAACCATTATGTTAATATATACAGCTACATTCCCATAATACTTTTCAGGCTCAGTAATGAAATAACGTTTTGTGAGTGTGTGTGTCGTGTGTAGCTCAGTGGATGGTTTTTATCCAGGCACTGCATGATATGGTTTGATGTCACCTGAAAACTAGTTTCAATGGAAATCAATAGTTTGGTGCAATTTGGTGAAACTGTAAACTATGCGCAGGAGTGAACAAATCAGTAAATTAGGGCTATTAACTTTTAAATTCATAGTGGACACGTTGGTTTGACAGCTAGAAAATAAAACTCTACTCCTTATTGATGCACACAAAACAAAAAATTGGTATTTAGACTACTGTATAAACTTACTTAGTCAAACTTAGTACTTCACAGTGGTGCTTCAACCTCGATGTTAATCGTTAATAATTTCCCGTATTCAAGCAATATCGCATGAGCAAGAGTGCATTTATACTGCGGGCTTGTGCTTGAGGCGAATCACAGCCGCACTGATATTCAGTATAACCGCACGATTGTGATTCCAAAGAAGCTATACGCACTTTATAGCACGTCAACTAACTCTCTAGCTATCTCAGATTGATTTGTACATTCCCGTTAAAGGTGTTTCCGTTAAAATTGTTCTCCATTCTTCCTTTCCATCTTCATCTGACAAGCTTTCATTTTAAGCCAAAAGTTATATTCCTGGAAATTATCGTTTTCCATGTCTGCTGCTGCTGATGATGTTAACACTACTGTAGTAACCGTTTTGAACTAGGAAGTGGAATTTTACATGGCAAACACGGACAAGCGGAGTGATACACGCAGTGAAACGTCCCAGTGCGGTTATAGGAAATATACGCGCTCTTGGAATGCCGCTCGACCACCAAATTAGTGGACCAGCTGTTGTATAATTTGTATTAATACACTTAACTAGTTAACTAACTTGCCATACATTAATACATTACATTAGCTATCATTTTTAGCAAGTATATAATATAGTGTGTATGTACATTTAAACTTGCCCAAACTGAGCATGAAACATATAAACAGGGGGCAGTTATAGCTCAGTGGTTAAGACGTTGGACTTCTGATCGGAAGGTCAGGTGTTCAAAGCCCAGCACTTCTAAGCTGACACTGTTGGGTCCTTGAGCAAGGCCCTTAACCATCAACTGCTCAGATAAATGTAAGTCACTCTGGGTAAAGGCATCTGCCAAATGCTGTAAATGTAAAACTTGAGCCCTACTGTACTTTTTTTTTTTTTGAACAAGCAGTAATCCACCTGCTTTCATATGAAACCTCAGAAGGAGTCTGACGCAATGGAGATATTTGATCCGATCCTCCCAGCCTGGAGGAACCGGGTAAAGATGAGGGCCGTATCTGCAGGCTATAGCTCATTACATCAAAGCAGCAGGATGTGGATACACCAGTCCGGAGAGAAGTTAACTCCACCCTGCAGTGTGTAAACAGTGTCTACATTAACAGCAGCTTCACGCATGCTAGAAATCATTGGTTAACCTTCCATTTACCTCCAACTAACTGGTTCTTCTTCGTATGACAGATTTAGTACAGAATGTGTTTTGCAAACAGCTGTATCTTGAGCTCAAGGAATGCTGACCGTGACAAAATCATGTTTTCCCAGCAATTGTATGGAAAGTGCTTTATGTATATGTGGAAATGTCCAGTTAACACTCTAAGTGCTTGGCTTTGTTTAGGGCCATGTGTTATGTGGTTGACTCTGGTGTGCCACCCTTATTCTGTTTGTCTAGTCTTAAAGGAAGCAAACACAACAGATCCTTCAACAAGTGTATAAGGTTATGCTGGGCTACAGGTACACCTGTGTAGCCCCATTAGCGTAAGTCACAGGCTTACTTCAGTCTAGTAACCTCAGCAAGCACTCCTGCCGTCTTTGATTCATTGAGCTTTCTGCGTCTAACATAAACAGTCTATTTTCTATAACACGGCTTTCGTCGCTGAAGTGACCACAAGAGGGCTTTGCTGCTTATACAATGTTACCGATTAGACCCTTGTTCACCACAGAGAAACAACATGATACATATGGAGTGTTAGAATGAGATGATGATGAGCATGAGATGGATATAGTATCTATGTGGTGGATTTCTGAGAAGATTGGAGTGGAGTCATTTTTTAATTCAGATGTGTAATACTCAGTTTGACCAAACAACAAACTTCCTAAAGCAACTCCGGTGTCATCATGGTGCATTTCATAGCAGACTATAACGTACATTCCGGACCAGTGGGTATCAAATAATGTTCATTCTTCTGAATATTTCATGTGACAGTATTACTGAATTAACACCGCCTATGCTGGAGGTTAGATGTGATGAGAAGAGACACACCACCTCATTTGATGTCTACTAATATAGGCAGCATGGGCCTCCCCCCGACTATGATTTTTATTACAAATCTCCAGGTAAATGTATGAGTGTCGTGTCTGGCCAGGGTTGTGTGGTGTTATGATCTGAATCACATCCATTGTTTTTCTTCATTTTATTTTTCATACGAAGTTGCACTCACCATATCCACGAATGCCTCCTGAGTGGGAAATTATTGACGTGCATCATTTTCTGGTCCCGTCCTGTGTAAATACAGCCAGTCTTCATTTAAGCCGAGGCAAATAGCTCTTTTTGCATAAATAAATTTTTTTTTAAAAATTTAAAAACTCAAACAGGCCTAGAGAATGTCATTATTCCCACTCCTTACATACTTTCTCTTAAATCCTTTTCACAGACATGGTGATTGTTAGTACATGTTCTAATCCATTGTGGAGTCCTGAATAAACTCCATAACAGAGTTATAAGGCAATAAAATAAGCATGTCCACACTTAAGGATGTAAAATCCGTCATCAAAAGAAAAGGGATGCTAAAAGAAACACAGCTCGGACACCCATGTAAGAGTGAGTCCAAACAGCAACCAAAGCGTGCTAAAGGAGTCATCACTTTCTGGCTATTTTGCACAGGATTCTCCCGGAAAAGATGTCAAACTCATCCCATTGTGAAGTCCCAGCACTGCCCTTCATCATTCCCATACGCTGTCCTTCTGCTGTCGTCCAAACGAAAGGTGTCATTTTAGATTGGAAGCTGCATGCTTGTGCATCCAGGAAGCCTCCGGAGGCACAAAGTTCCTTCGTTTACGCTGTCCTGCAATGCGCTGGGATGCCATAGAGCAAAACAACAGGGCAGGTCCCACTCAGACAATCCTCAAGCGGTAGAAATGCATCAAGAGTGAACGGAGTCTGCCTGCTCCACTCATGAACAGCACAGCGTAAGCTATTGATCCTCTTAGCGCAGATAGCACTGATTAATTCAGCCTTGTTTGTTAAAGGATGGGAGCCTTAGGGAAGACAGAGGAAACAGTGCAGCGGCAGGACCGAAGAACAGAAATGGGGGGGTGGCTGGTAATCTGTCATCGCAAGGCTGCCTGCGTTGCTTTGTCCTCTTGGAAGCCCATGTGTTCCAGCTGTCATGCCCGGTGCGACTGCAGAGCCTGTTAGAGCAGGCACACAAAGCGCTTTGTCTCTCACCTCCTAGCACGTGCTAATCCAACATACTCTAACTCATGTTACAGTGAGGTACCTCCCAGCGCTCTTCCCTTTCTATACTCTAAACATGGGGCAATCCTAACTCCACTCACTCTGTTTGAGCCGCGCTGCAGAGCCGGCTCTAGGCTGCAGTGTGTTTCGGTTTGTGTGTGTGTGTGTGTGTGTGGGAAAGACTGTGCGACTGGATGTCTGAGTGTAAACGTCAAGGGGCCCCACGAGGGAGGTTCTGGCAGGCCAACGTTACAGAGAAACTAACGGCTTAACAGTTAGAAAAGCCTGTTTTTGCCAGGAAATCTGGTTAAGCTAGAAGACAAAGGACGTGGGTCATGGAAGGCAGACATAACAAAAACGACATGAGTCTGAATCGACTACAGGAAGTGAATCTAATATGCTGTGATCTTGTGTTATAGGCGTCATTTCTCCGTGCTGAGGTGATTTCTTTTTTCTGATCAATGAATGAGTGTTTTTCAAGTACGTTTTCATCCCTGTCCCTTCCCTACATGCCCCAGAGTCGAATCATTTGTTGCTTTGTGTGCCTTGTGAAACCAAACTAAAATTCGTAAACACCCCGTGTCCACACTGTCACGCCTTTACATCTAAATCAGTACAGCAGCTTCCAACGACTTTATAGGATTAAGGTTTTTTTTTTTTTTTTTTTTTTTTTTTTTTTTTTTTTTTTAAATGCCACCAAATCTTGCTTCATGAAGGTGTGAACTTTGACACATGGCGTGTTGAGGCAGTGGAAAGCAGATTAAAATGGGGTTAATCAAATCCTTTGGCTTCAGACAAAGAACAACATTTTTACTTGACTACCAAATTCAAATCACATGATACCAGCATGGATTGTGGATATTATGTTGGCAAGCAAATAGACAATACACACTGGATGAGGCGTCAGCCGCTTTATATAGCATGTTATATGAGTATTGGTGCAGTCATTGCACTCACATCAAGCACTCGATGTATCTCAGCCCCCTGACGGTCTGCAAATACTGCAATGTCATCACAACAGAACAACAGAGGATGTCAAAACCCAACTGCTCTCCACACTGTGTTCACACTTTTGGACAAGGATGAAGCCATAGCACGTTCAAAGCTGCACGACTATACAGCTCTGTTTCTAGATCTCGATCTTCCTAATTAGAACGACAAGACTGTGATCGGTGTAAGGGTCATACATTTATTTATTTTTTAAAGTAATACTTCTCTCTGAATATTAACAAAACTGAAAAAATTATAGTGGATTACAGAACATCAGGATACACACACCTAACATCAACAGAACTGAAGTGGAAATTACGACTAGGAGAATTAATTTAAATATTGAAATACTACTTACCTAAGCAATAAAACACTTACAGACATGCTGTTATAAAGAAAATAACCAAGGTCTGGTTCATGTAATACCATTATACCACCCTGAAGTTGATTATTTTCCTCTAAACGTGCATTTTATTCCCCTTGTTTGCCAACAACATTATATTTCTATTTATTAAACCACAACAGTTACAGTTACGTTGTGGAACATCAGCTATAAACAGTCGTACCTTCACCAGCCTCTGTTCTGTTTACCATAAAACCACAAAGTCCTCCATCCTGGTATCAGAAAACTTAAAGTTACAGCTTTACCTCTGACTGTTACAGAGCACTGACACTGGAGATGCTAAATAAACATCAAACACACACACACACACACACACACAAACCCTCACCTTAAAAACCATTACACGTTTAAATCAGTTTACATAGCACATCCACCTGTCAATAAGCGGTTATTATGGAAACGATAACGTATTATAGACTGTACCTGAGAATTCAATATAGCTACAGTATGGGAAAATTATTCAAATTGACTAATATTCGAAAGCGAAAATTGACACGATGTTTACTTGATGTAAGATAGTTTGCCTCGCACATCCGGGGTTGGGGGTTTGATTCTTGCCTCCACCCTGTGTGAGCAGTTTGCATGTTCTCCCCTTGCCTCGGGGGTTTACTCCAGGTACTCCGGTTTCCTCCCCCAGTCCAAAGACATGTGTTATAGGCTGATTGGCATCTCTAAAATTGTCCGTAGTGTGTGAATGGGTGTGTGAATGTGTGAACAATGGGCTCTAATAATCTAACTCCACACATTAAGAAATCCACTGTGTTAAAATATCTTGAGATAAACAGAATTAACAGCACATGTGGATTTAACTCTCTTATAACCTTGTGATAGAGTCCCCCTGTTGGAGGTCCTTATCTAACATGTACCAGTGGGATCGTGTTTACTTATGAACACCTCTGAGCTGCTCAGCCACTGGGTGTAAATGTCACAACAGGTTTGCTGCAGTCGAGTGAGCGTCTGATGCCCGGAGCCATGTCAGATCACTGTGAACATAGTAAACAAACACTGAACAGCCTGCAGAGCAATGCTCATTTAGAAATGCTCCTTTATTCCATTGCATCTTACATTTTACTTAGCTGCCAAGATGTATTGTAAGACCAGGAAGAAAGAGATTTGTCATATGACTGGGCAACACCTCCTGTAGGTTAACAATTCTAAGGAATTCCTACAAACAGGTTTTGCACAATTACCAAGATGTTTGATCAGGAAATGAGAAATGTTTTTATCTAAGATGTCTCATATAAAGACATTACTGAGTACTTTTATGTCCATTTAATCATCACGCATCCTTAGCCTTAAGTCTTGGCTTGCTGTTCAATAGGATTAGTCCAGGCAAGATCCCAAACCATAATATCAGCCGGAATACATACGTTTAAAACAAATCCGATATCTTGAGACGCCTAATCACATACATTTTTGTGCTGAATATGTACTTGTGACGATTCTCCATTTGGACACTGATATGCTTTCACAGTCATCTGTAAAACTGAATGTTTATTTGAGGACTTGATTGTGGAATTTCCACTAATGCACTGAATGCATTTTCAACACAAAAAGGATCTTAAGGTTAGAAAGTTAGACACTATTCTCACATGACTGAATCCTTCCGGATGAGATCAGGTTTCTCACAGAAGTTGAATCATGTAACATTAACATGTTGTGACAGGGTTACTGTATACCATCCCAACCAGAAATTCAGTTAGAGAAGACACTATCAGTTGCTCCTGGCCTTCGTGTGTAGTCACTCTGGGGTGAAACGGAATAAGATAACGAGGACAGCATTTCCTCCCAAAGGCCCAAAGGGCTCTATCTTCTCCTGCCCTGACCCCAGATGGCTTGAACATGGCTTCCCTATTACCACACTCTTGGCAGCAAGTAACCTCGTTGATAATAAACTCTAAACAAATAACTGCTGAAATGTCTACATTTTGCCTGAGTTCTTGAAATCGTCTGTATTTGTTTTCTATTTATTTCCCATGTCCAAAATATCTAAAGCTTGCTAACATTACTTACAATCATGATGATATTCACAACCCCTGGTGTTCAATCTAGGAATTTTCTCAAAGTTCTACTCAGCAGTGTTTATAGTAAGTGCATACAAACATGCAAAATATAAGGGATTCTTTATTTTCTTTACATTTCATACATAACACACACTAAACTGTGTTAAAGGCTTTTGATCAGCCTGTTTATTCTACATAATGCAGGTCTTTGTAGACTTATTTCGGGCACTAAGCCCTGTGGACCTCCCATAGCACTTTGGTGACCTCAGCACAGTGCGAATCTATGATGATGAGTCCTTGAGTCCATATGGGTTTTAAAATGGAGAATGGAATATTAGACAAACTTGAAGAGAGATGATAAACTAAATGAGAAACTATTCATTAGAACACATGTTAGTATATTCATTAAAAAAAAAAAAGTCTTCAATAGAATTTAGTGATTACAGGATAGAAATAATCTTGGAAATTACACAGAATTAGTAAACATGTTACACTTTAGCAGGTTAAAGCTGCTGAATGTAAGACTTTTGGAATTTCACCTTCTCCATGTAACAACAGCTGATTGGGATCCATATGCGGGTTTATTAACAAACAGCGAATACACAGAGTAGTCAGGCATGAGCAGAGGTATCAGCAGATTCAAATGGAGGCAATAGGCTGTAATCAGTAAAGTCCATCAGAACACAGCAGGTTAATCTTGGAGAAACCAACATAATAGCATTCAGCAACAAGCATGAGGCAAACGAGACGTGGCAAGGAGTGAGCAAACAAACGGGGTTTAGATAGTTTCTATGATGAGGCACAGGTGAGCTTGTAATCAGTTCCTGGTTGCAGCCTTTTGGGTAATGTAGTCCTGGTGTTTCTTGGGTAATGTGGTCCCGTGTTAGAACTAGTGCAAGCGAGGAATTTTCCCTGGCGTTCCTGACAGAGCCCCCACCCCTCTCCTGTGGCTCCTGATGCGAGGATGTTTCCGACGGTGGGGTCTCGCTCGAGGGGCCGGGCTCTCTGGGTGCATCCTGTGGAACTCTGTGATGAGGGTGGGGCCGAGGATATCATCCACGTTGTCCCAGGACTTCTCCTCTAGGCCGTACCCCTCCCAGTCTACCAGTTATTGGATCTGGCGTCCGCACCGTCTGGAGTTTAGCAGGTCTCGCACTTAGTATGCCTCCTCGCCATACACGATCACGGGTGAGGGGCCTGGGTCACCGCCTTCCACCTCCTCCCTCGAACCACTGGCAGGTTTCAGCAGTGAGACATGAAAAGTGGGAGAGATAGGGTAATTAGCAGGCAATTGGAGGCGATATGAGACTGGATTGATTCTTCTGTGGATTTAGAAGGGACCCACATACCTGGGACTGAGTTTCTTGCAGGGTAAGTGAAGACAAAGGTCCCTGGTGGAGAACAGTGGACAAGATGGCGCCAGTGTACATGGCTTGCTGTCTGTCTCTGTCACACAGTCTGTTTAATACCATGCTGTATGTCTTATTTGTGACTTGGTTAATACATGACTCTACCTCTGCACTAATCTATGATCATCATACACTTTTAAACATTCAAAGCTCTTATGAGAAGTATGTTACAGAAGAACGAGGAGATCTTCGGCTTTCTTAGACCGCACCGCGCCTTAATATTCCAACATGGTTCCAATGAGGGCCCTGGCCCACATTGCTGAAGAAATGGTGTCGCCGTGGAAATTCTGGTAAAATCTGGTAAAACTGAAGACGCCTAGTTTTGCTCCCGAGATTGCCACGATCGCTAGAGGCGATGCGATGCGGTGGAGAAGTGGCCGAGTGCTGTGTGGGCACTGGGAGAGCGTGGTGACTCGGTGTATTTGACCCATTGAGCCAGCAAGGTCTGTGGTGGCGAGTCTTCGGCGTCCACTATATTTCCACTGAAATGGCTGGCTGGTTTTCACTGCTGCCATGACGCATCGTTGGAGGAGTGTAAACCTTCTATCAGGTTGGCCTTGATAAATGTTCGTTCTTTGAAAAATAAGACCTTTATTTTAAATGTGTTCATTAAAGCTCGGAACTTAGACATTCTATTTATTACCGAGACCTGGTTGAACGTTGGTGATATGGATGCTCTTGGGAAACTGGAAAGGGAGGTAGACTGGTTTCTGTTTTCAAGGACACTTTTACATGCACCCGTCTCAATTTCTAACATTTCCTACGCTTTGAACTTCAAGCCTTTGAAATGCAGATGCCGAGCCCTGTGCTCTGTGCTGTTATTTATCGGCCACTAATACCAAATAAAGACTTTATTTCAGAGTTTTGTTCCTTCCTAGGGGACGTGGTACTGAAATATGACAAAGTATTAGTGCTGGGAGATTTTACAATTCATGTTTGTTGTCCATCAAGCTCTTTGTCTAGAGACTTTTTGAACCTTATAGACTCTTTAGGCTTTCAGCAAATGGCTAATGGCTCTCATCATTCCCATGGTCACACATTGGATTTGATTCTGCCTCATGGTCTACCAGACAGCGACATTATCATAGATGAATTTGTGTTAGCTGATCATAATCCCATTCTTTTTACTGTTGCCTTTCCCTGTCAGTGAAAGAAACTCTGCCCTGCAAAGCGTTGGGTGCGATTGATTAATTCAGAGACTCAAATACAAGTCAATGTGACTTTTACGGAAACATTGCAGTGTTTAGAATTAGACTTTTTTACACCTCATCTTGGTGTGGAGGAATCTGTTCATGTTTTTAACTTACATTGTTCTAAAACATGTTATCGCTCCTTTGAAGCAGGTAAATATAATGCATAAATCAGCCCTGTGGTTTAATAAGAATATTCGTTCCCTAAGACAGGTATGTACAAGATGGGAACAAAAATGGAAAAAAGATAAGTTACAAATTTCTTAAGAAATGCTAAGAGATTCTTTGTCTAAATTCCAAAGGGCTGTAAGAACTGCTAGATCGAGGTACTTTGTAGATTTTATTGAGAAAAATCATCTATTCTCGATGATAGATTCTTTTATTAATTCTAGATTAGAGGTGGTTGGAGACCTGTCCTTTGATTTATTTGAACACTTCTTAAATTTTTTGTATGTACGAAATAACATTCAGATGTACGAAATAACATTAGTCATTATTGGTATACTGCTGCACAGCAATTTGTATCTGGTGTTACTTTCTCACATTTTGAGCCAATCTCTTGTTCTACCAGTACTAACATTGCACTTAAACTAAAGTCTACAAGTTCTTTTCAATATAATGTTGTGACTCATTTGTTAAAACAAGTTTTCAAAACAGTTGGCCAATTAATTACAGTGTCTGTAATTAATAAGAGTGCTTTCAGGGGTTGTGCCCGACTACTGCAAACATGCAGTGGTTCGGCCCCTTCTGAAGAAATCAAACTTGGATAAGGGTGTTAGCTAATTTTAGACCAATCTCAAAACTTCCATTCCTGGCTACAATTCTGGAGAAGATCTGACGACAGCATTTGACACGACTGACAATCATATTCTTATATCTCATCTTGAAACGTGTGTGTTTGTGTAAATGCCCTAAGTTGGATTAAGTCATACTTTCAATTTTATTTGATTACACTGTACAGCACTGTGGTCAACTATGTTGTTTTATTATGTGCTTTATAAATAAAATTAGATTGGATTGGATTGCTTGAGAACTGGCACCCTGTCCAGGGTGTACCCTGCCTCGTGCCCGATGCTTCCTGGGATAGGCTCCAGGTTCCCCGTGACCCTGAAAAGGAGTAAGCGGTAGCAGATAGATGGATGCATTGGTTGAGAGCCACACCCACTGCCCTGGAGCGTAGTTGGGACTGGGATGACGATGGCGGTCAGCTTGGGCTTTACCCCTGTTGATGGCTCGTTGTAGGTGAACGTGCACTTGGCTCCACACTGTCTCACTGCGTCGGAACCAGTCATCCACAGCAGATACTTCGTACAGTTCCCTGGACCAAGGAAACAGAGGAGGTTCGAACCCTAGAACACAGTGAAAGTGCATTAACTGTGTGGATGGTTTGAGGACTGACTTTTGTGCATACTCTGCCCAGGGGAGAAAGCGGCTCCAGTCTAATTGGTTCTGTTGACAGTAAATACGAAGGAATTTGGTAAGTTCTTGGTTTAGTCATTCCGTTTGACCATTGGATTGGGGATGATAACCTGAAGTGAGGCTCATATTGACATTGAGAAGTCAAAAGGCCATAGTAGCGAAAAGGTGTTCTGGTTTCAAGAGCAGATGGGAGCTTTGATAATGTTATTAGCCGGCATGCCTTAGAGAATCGATCAGTGATGGTCAGTTTGGTGGTGTTACCTTGAGAAACTGGTAGGTCAGTGATTAAGTTATTGGAAATGTGGGACCATGGGCGACATGGTATGTGTTTCAGTTATAACACTCCTGCGGATGGTTGTTTGGGGGTTTTGGCTGTGGCGCAGGTGTGGCAGGCATTTATGAAGGTGGTGATATCTGACTGTAACATTTCTCACGAGAACCAGTTTCTTAGAAATCACACTGTGGAGGCAATTCCTGGGTGGCCCGAACTTGCGGATGAGGGCACCAACTGGATTACTTTTTCTCTTAGACTTGGTGGAACAAACGTTTCACTGGGGGGGTCTTGTGCATGGGCCTGGGTGATTTCAGACATGATGTCCCACTGGATAGGAGCTAGGATCAGAGAGATGATGAGTTCTGGGAAAGGATTCTGAGTCGTGGAGTTATATTGGCGTACAGGGCATTGGCGTTCTTAGAGCCTGGGCGATAAGTGATTGAGAAGTTGAATTGAGTGAAGAATAGTGCCCATCTGGTTTGTCTGGTGTTTAGTCTCTTGGCTGAGAGCAAGTATTCAAGATTATGGTGGTCGGTTAGTACCAGGAATTAGTATCTGGCCCCCTCTAGCCAGTGTCGCCACACTTCGAACAGCGCCTTCATGGCCAACAGTTCATGGTTGCCCACATCGTAGTTTCATTCTGTGGGGGAGAGTTTATGGAAGTATTAAGTGCACGGTAATTGTTTAGGCAGATTACCTTGGTGTTGAGACAGGATGGCGCCGGTGTTAAAGGCGTCCACTTCTACCGTGTAGGGTGTATCGGGGTCAGGGTGATGCAGAACAGGTGCGGATGTGTATCGTGTTCTTAGTTCTTCAAAGGCTTGGATAGTGTTGGCAGACCAGCAGAGCTTGGTTTTACCCTCTTTTATCATGGAGGTGAGTAGGGCTGGGACCCTGCTGAAATGCCTATTAAATCTCCTGTAGAAGTTGGTGAATCCTAAGAAATATTGTAGCTCCATTACCGTGGTGGGCTGAAGCCACTTTAGGATTGCCTGTACCTTGGCATGTCTCTGAACATGTCATTTATGAAGGACTGGAATTCCGCTGGACTGTTAGCCAACCCAAACGGCATTACAAGGTACTCACAGTCACCGCTGCTGGTGCAGAAGGCCGTCTTTCACTCATCCCCTTCTCGGATGCGAATGAGGTTGTAGGCGCTGCGGAGATCGAGCCTGGTGTAGAACTTAGCAGTCCTCAGCTGTTCCAAGGTTGCTGGTACTAAGGACAGAGGGTATCTGAATTTGACTGTGATGTCATGTAGGCCATGATAGTCAATACAAGGATGAAGGCCCACCCCCTCTGAAGCCCTTGACTAGTTCTTCTTCAATGTGCACATAGCTTTAGCCTCAGGCTCTGACAGCAGAAAGATTCTCCCTCTAGGTGGTGTGGTGCCAGGTAATAACTCAATGGCACAGTTGCTTGGTCAATGTGAGGGTAATTGGGAGTTCTTGGTTTCACTGAAGGCATCGATCAGGTCTGCATACACAGGGGGTACGGGTGGTGCTGTATGCGACTCCTCAGACACAAACGTAGTTCTCACAGCTATAGGGAGGATAGGTTTGAGGCATTTAGATGAGCAGGTGGCGTCGCATCATGTGATCTGTCCCTTCTGCCAATCTTTGGGTTGTGGTTCTGCAGCCAGTGTAAGCCGAGTGGCTGGGCGATTGGGTGAGCGGAAAAAAAAAGAGGCAAGTTGTTTTGAAGTGTAGTGCTCCAACTTGTAGAACGAGATCAAAGGTGATGTATTGTACGTGGCCGGTCCCCAGGGGGCATCCATCTACCACCGCCACTGCCAAAGGAGAGTCGCAAGGGATTAGTGGTATCTTATGCTGCCAGGCTAGGTTTTCATCAATAAATCTGCCTGCTGCCCCAGAGCCTACCAAGGCCTTAGTGGTGATGGATTTAGACAGAACAGAATAGTCAGGCTTGACTGGCACTACAATACATGTCATTGTTAGGAACTCGATACACTCACCCTGTACAGACATAGCTGGTTCCTAATGCTGCGCTCATGCTCTTCCACAGAGAGCTGGGTTTGTTTGACTTGTATGAGTTCGGTGTCATCACAGGGCTGCTGCAAATAGTTAAGAGGGCTGGGCACTTGCACCAGTCTCCTGGAACAAATGAGATTGTTACTGCAAATGGCCAGCTCTATGAACTGATCCAGGGCCCTGCCTTTGTTGCGGCAGGCCAGTTCGGATTGAACATTGGCATTTAATCCTTGGCGGAACAGTAGTTTTAAGGTATCCTCCACTTATACAGAGCGAATTCTGCTGCTATATGACGTCCTTGCGGGAGCGGGAGCAGCTGTTCTCTGCCACTCTTTCCCCCTCCAAGTGCTTGAATACCTCTCTCAGCCATTGTATGAAATCACTGAAGGTGGTACGGTTTGGCCCCAGGTTGCCCCAGACTGCCATGGCCCAGTCCAACACCTTCCCCATAAGCAGCGAGCACACAAAGGCGATCTTGCTTTCCTCAGTGGGACACAGCATTGGCTGTTGTGCTATGAATATGGAGCACTGCATGAGAAAATCCTTACATTTGGTTGGGGTACCGTCCAATTTTTCAGGAAAAGCTAAGCCTTGATTGACAGTCACTGTAATTTGAGGCAGTACAACAAGTATCTGACTTGCCAGCGTTGCGACGAGTGCGGCTTCCGGTGTGGGCTGAAGGAGACTCTCGGATCTCACTAGCTCTTCTGTTAGCGTGGTGAATCGGCTTAGTTGTTGTTGATGAGTCGCCAGCACAGTCGCTTAAGCGGACAGTTTGTTAGAGAGGTACATGATAGCTGCTGGATTGGTACTTGGCAAAGTCTTCTGTAACGACGACTCAGGACGATTGGGATCCATGTGCGGGTTTATTAACAAACAGCGAATGCACAGAGTAATCAGGCATAAGTAGAGATATCAGCAGATTTAATGGCAGGCAATAGGCACTAATCAGTAAAGTCCACCAGGATATACATCAGGTTAATCATGGAGAAAACAACATAGGAAATAATAGCATTCAGAGATATGCACGAGGCAAACGAGACTTCGCAATAAGTGAGCAAACAAACAAACAGGGTTTAGATAGTCTCTGTGATGAGGCACAGGTGAGCTTGTAATCAGTTCCTGGTTGCAGCCTCTTGGGTAATGTAGTCCTGGTGGTTCTTGGGTAATGTGGTCCCGTGTTAGATCTCGGTTGAGTGAGATCTCCGGTCGTCTTTAGAGGAATTTTCCCTGGCGTTCGTGACACTCTGCTAGCTATAGCAAACTAATTGCAGAAGAACATTTGATGATGTGGGTTGTGCATTTGTCCACTGCAAAGATAAATTTCAGAGCTGCGAGTTGAAAAAGTAAATACACAATGTTTCACCAATATTACAGAAGTATTATGAGAATAAAAATAAATTTCATTATGAACATCAATGTGACTGCCACACTCAGGACCAGATGAAAAAACAAAACCCCACTGGAGATGGCTCAGAGACTGATAGAGCTGGCCCACTAACTCCAGCATAAAGAATGAAATGATCACCTCTGGTCACTTCCAGTGTGTGTATTTTTACTGACCTGTGTTTGGTCATGTATTTTATACTCTAATCTGTCCATTTTGTTCTTCAGCCTGTCACGTTAACCTCAAGCTTGAGACATGAGCCAACATGAGCAGATGCTCTGGATGACTCAACAGAGGTTGAAATAGAATAATATAGAAACATACACACACCTTCTGTTAGTCATTATCTATTTTCAGTTCTCTAGCTGAACAACTTCAGAACTGGGTAAAGAAACAAACTTCTATCATTCACTAGTTTCCCTTTCTTTACACTCTCATTCTTACTCTCTCCTCTACGTGGCTGCAGCTTCTGCCAGTCAGTATGTAGCTGGCCTTCTTTCATGCCTCAATTTGGCACATGATGACGCTGAACAAATCTGAACAAGTGTATGACATATGTGTATAAATTTCAAACTTATTCTGATCTGACACCCATGACACAGTGCTAACTGTTACTATTACATCACTGAAAATCTCAGATTCACTCAGGAACATCAGACTATAGAGTACTTTCTTAGCAATGTTTTTTTTAACTGAAAAATCTATATCTTTCGTACAATACCTTTAAATTAATTTGAATGTTTAGGTGTATTAAAGTATGCAAGTAGACAGCCACAAATACTGTTTAACCTGGCTATGTCAGTTATTAGCTACATGGCATGCATAGCATGGTGATTTCATCTTCTCAAAAGCAGCAATAGTAGATGTCATGCTACTGTCAAGCCACTAGGTGTTAGTATGGAGCTCTATGAGCACCAATATATCAGCTGTTTCATAATGCAAAGGAAGTACCAGCCACCACAACACTAGACTGATTCTCTTCTTTAATATCGAGTAAACTTCCCAAACTACACACTACCATCGAAAATATTTTGTCAGCACACTATTGGTGTCATTACTATTTAGGCACACAACTTAGTGATTATGTACTATTTAGTTACACTATTTAATGAGTGGTATTTGAGTAAACTACAGCTCCATAATGTGACAATTACACATTTGTAATTGCACAATTATCACCTAATTCATTATAAAGAAAACTGAATTAAATAAATATTAATGAAACACTACTGGTTACAGATTAACAAAAACAATGTGTTACATAATATGGCCTTAAAGTAAATAAATACGGCAGCGGCCCAGAGTTATATAATAGAGCACAAGGGGTGTAAAGGCCAACGGAGCGGTGTGTGTCTGTGTGTATATCTGTGTTTTTATATCCTGGTGGGGACACCGTGATAGGAATACCTGTCAGTTTTGACCTAGTGGGGACAAAATAACAACTAAAAGACTCCAAGATTCTTTCTTTTTGCTTACTGAGGTTAAAGTTAGGCTTAGATTTAAGTGTAGACATAACCTTAGGAAATGGAAGGTTCTCACAAAAAACAGTAAGACAAAAAGTGTGTGTGTGTGTGTGTGTGTGTGTGTGTGTGTGTGTGTGCACGTGGTAAGGAACTGTCACCCGCCATTCTCGCTAGATGAAATGGGGAAATGTCAAGCGCTCCCAGGGCAGGTACACAGTGGCGCAGGGATAGAGGTCACATCTCAGCTCATACTGAGCGCTCGAATCCTGACACCAGCCTCTCACTGAGCCCACAAGTGATTGCAATGCACTGCGACATGCAAGTGAATACACCACAGCATATTTGAAACCAAGCAACAACATATTAAAGTAAAGCCACGTTATGTTCTGTTCACTAATTAGCAATGGCCTAAGACGGTGTTCTTTTAATTTTACAGCACAACATATATATTTTTAATAAAAAACTAATATATCTGATGGCAGGATCTTCAGGTGTGTGTACGCAAGAAAAACTGACACTAATGTAACTTCTTTGCTTCATATTTACAGAGACAGGATGTTTATAATAATTGTATTGCTTTATACAGTAAATTAAATAATCATTAAGCAATGTTCATCCATTCATGTAGTAAAATTGACCTCACACTGACCAATATGAACCAATACCTTAATGAACATACTTGTTGTTCTTAACAGGAGAAAATGTAGAACTGACTAAACAGCAAGTGCCAATATTTTCAGTAAGTTCTCAACATTTAGAAATATTCTGCAAATAAATGTATGCTGATTCATGTGGATGTATTTTTACTCATGTTTTTAGGCTGTCCATGCTTATGGTTTATTAATGCTGAAGTTTATCACTTGTTAATATAAGCTAATGCCGTACATACTGTTAATTAAGCCACAGCGCTGTTGCATACTCAAGTGTGATTGGTCAGAAGGTGCTGATTCATTTTCTGACAGTAGTGCCAGCTGTAATTCAAAGCACAGCTTTATATTAATGAGCTTGTTGTAATATGTTCGATGAATTAGTTCTGTAGTAACATGTGGCAAACTGTTGGAAAAATGGCTGTAGTTTAAGAGGAATAAAACACCCTGTCCTTATTATTTTCTTATTACAGCTTGCCCAGTCATGTTTAATTCCTTACTTAAGGGATCATTAATATAAAGTTTTACCATTTTATTATACTATATGTATTATACTAGATAGTACTGATGTTATACGTGATAAACGTAAATGCTCCAGCAAAGTCTTATTTAAACACACTCAATGAACGCTAAAACTAGCCAAAAATTTTAAATATTCAATTGCAAATGGGCTGTAGATTGCTGAAGTACCAACACTCTTGGCTTCCTATGCTGACAATGAAGCACTCCTAAATACTAAAATACATTTAGGATCTTTAAGCCTAAGGAATTTTTGTACATGGCTCTTCTACTTAGGCCTAAGCGTAGGGGTAAAGTTATTGATTTTAAAGAATTTTTGTCACTTAAGATCAAAATTGTTCAATTACAAACTATAAAACAATGGTGATCTTATAAGTGTCATACAGTACATCAATTACACCACACAGAGCACACGTGGTGTTGGACACACAAACCACTAATGCATAATTAACCTTTTGGTATTGTTTATACTCTGCCTCAACTGCTCCTGTGTCCTAGCATGAATAATTAAAGGCAGGACAAAGCCACTAGAGTCACTTGCTTTTAGTTTATTTATTTATTTATTTGTTTGTTTGTTTGTTTGTCTATCAGTGACCAAAATGGACTTCCATCAATCTATCTACCCATTTTCAGTAACCACTTATCATACCCAGGGTCACAGGGAGCCTTGAGCATATCTCAGGGGACTCAGAGTATGAGGCATGGGACACCTGGGACGGGGTGCCAACCCATCGCAGGGCACAATCGCATACATGTTGAATTAACACCCAGAGTGTTCATTTGAGTCCAATGGACTTATATAAACACTGTAAGGTGTAAATTAAACACTCTGGGTGTTAAATCAACACTGATGATTTTGCTGTGTAAGGATAATTAGGAAATGCCAATCAGCCTACAATGCATTTCTTTGGACTGGGGGAGGAAACTGGATTACCCGGAGGAAACCTAGAAGCACAGGGAGAGCATGAAAATTCCGCACACACAGGGCAGAGGCACTAATCGAACCTCCAACCTCGGAGGTGTGAGGCAAGTGTGCTAACCACTATACATATAAACATACATATATAGATACATACATATACACACACACACACACACACACACACACACACACACATATATATATATATATATATATATATATATATATATATATATATATATATATATATATATACATACATATACATACACACACACATACGTTACATGCATTTGACTAAAATGTATATAGTTATTTTTCGGAGGAAAAAAGGTTCTAAATACACTGTCTTGGTAAAACATCCCATAATGAATTATTTTAAAAAAAAATCCCTATACCTATACCATGTGTTAAAGACAGACCCTGTGCTGTCAGCCAAACATTTACAGCACTTACAGGTCAGGGCTTGAATGCTTACATTTCACTGAGACAAGACGCAGACCTGCATGCACACACACTTCTCAACTGCTCATGGATTTCCACCCTGACCACGCACTCATAATGACACAATTCCCAAATCCAGCTTTATTAAAGATAATACAATCTTAATGAAGTTTTGCTTAAGGCTAACACCCTCTCAGGACCATTTAAGACAAATTGGTCTCAGTGGCTCTCAGACAATCAAATATTTCTTAGAGGATACAACATGGCATGTATTTCATTACATGCCATTTATAGCATTCTCAAATCTCATTCATCAGAATGTGTTGATTCATTTTCTATAATAGCAGCTCTGACAGTAGTGCCGGCTGTGATTCAAATCACAGGGATATATTAAAGCACTCACTTGGACACGTTTCAGTTTCTGTGGCAGATGTGCTATATAAACGGATTAAAAATGTTATTTATCAAAAAAGTATACTCATATGGAGGAGATGTTTGTTTAACATTTATGTAAGGAGTCTCCAGTGTCAGTGCTTTGTTATAGTCAGCCGTAATGTTGTTCCTTTAGGTTTTATGCCACAACAAAGTGTAAAGTCTAAGGATTTCATGTTTTGTAGTTTCTCAGTAATAACTTTTTCTTCATGTATAACTGTGATCACAGAAGCTAACTTGTGGATGTTAAAAACATGTAATATAACTATTAATGGTAAAAAGTATGGTGTGGTGTTCTTCAATAAATAAAAATTGTAATTGTTGTCAAATTGAGAAGTTATAAAAGCAATAAAACATGTTAGGACATAAACAACCCATCTTTGATAATTTTCCTGTAACTACATGCCCTGTCATGTCTTATACTTAATAATTTAGACGAGACTTAAGTTTCTCTTTAAAACCCGGAACCCGTTATGAGTGAATTTAAATCAATGAACAAAATTCTTGAGAACCAAAAGCTCTTCTAAAATGTAATTATTTATCACTCAGTATTGTATTTCAGGATGCTCTGTGTACTTGTCTGTATTCTCTATATACTGCTACGTCTGTCTGCTTGGCTGGAAATAACTATGCTGTGCAGTTTATAAGCCTTTTCCCTGTTAACGGTTTCACCCAAGAGTGACCCTTCGGCAAAAACACATTTTCCCAACATTTTCTCCGGGGATGAATCACGCCATTTTCTCCACTTCAAAGGGTATTTATAGCTTTACCACTAACATATGGAACATTCAGAATTCTTCCAGTACAGTTCCTTACATGGATTAATATTAAATCATATCAATAAGAAAAATAAGAAATACCTCATTACATTTTGACATTCGTAAGAAGATGTAACAGAAGAATGCGTGTCAAAAACTTTGAGTAAAATGATGCTGTATGTTCACTAACTGAACTCCTGATGAAATATGAAAAGAAACCAACCACAAATCACTGTCAAAAGACACTGGTTTCAATCAGACGATACTGAAACAACCCTGTGTGAAAATGACTGTGGTCTTTTTACATGGAATTATGAAATTTTACCATGATCATACGATTATTAATGGCTACTGACCCTCAATGACACTATGGCACTAATGCAAGAACTCAGGCTATCAACAAACAGGCTAGACTAGGCAAGGCCAACTCAGTAACCTGAACAATTAAATTCAAACCAGATTATAAAACTGATCATTTCAGTTCTAACATCTGATCCGAATTCGCTTGCGGTTTAAAAACGCTGATCTACATACACCTGTGACTACAGTACATCAAAATTTTTGAAATCTGAATTACTCCGCCATGTTTCAAACCAATTTAAAAAACACTACTGCCATTGTTCTATCCATATAACACTCTAATCTTTGTTGTTCTTACAGTTAACAGACTACAAGACTATTAACAAGGACGATCATCCTGTTCAAAATTTTACACTCCACCTTGGCTCTTAATGTAATTTGTTGTCTCCTTCAGCATCAGTGAATGTTTGCATCTTTTGTAATAGTTGTGTATGAGTCCCGCAATTGTCAGATCTTGTAGCAGAGGAAATATAAATTGGCTTAGTGTGACAACCCGCAAGAACATATACAGGTCAATATGTAGAAATCTTTTAATACAATGTCATACTAATATTATAAACTGGGCTGAAAGGCAATACATTACTTTTAGATCAGCACCTTCTCTGCCCTTGTGACTGTTACACCATCCTGTGCGTCAACATCATGAAATGAAATCTTTTACTCATTAGAACTAACCCACATTCCTCACATTCAGCACCCAGGGATTAGACGTCCAGACACCGGTTTTGAAACCATAATGCGTTTGGTAAAGAAAGCCAGTGGTGCTTACAGCAATTCACACTCTCCAGCTTAACTCGTCTCAGTATCCAGACCATGTTGAGACATGATCTCTTGAAGCAGTTGTTTTGTTTTGCCAAATACTGATCTGCGTGAGTCGTTTTCTGTTACGTCAATATCATCTATGTAGACATTCTTCATAGAGAAGACAACTGGTTTCTGTAAACAGCCGTAGCTGAACTGAGGGGGGATGTCTGTGCACCACCTATCTCTGCACCTGCCTTTTATGACTGTATTGTGCTCCTGTTTTATTGTGTTGCACCATGCTGCTGTACAAACAGCATTTATGTTCAGTCCACTGTATACATGTGTGTGGCTGGCATAACAAAAAAATCTACTTTACTACACAATGTCATCTGGCAGTTTAATCTGATTTTATATAAAATGTCACGGATAGGAGACAGCAATTCCAGTAGTAAGTAGTAAGTTTTTGTTCATACATGCAAATAAGACACGCATACCAAGAAGGATAAGCTGACCGAGCACTCATCCGCTATGCATACAACTCATAAGTAAGTGTTGCTCATGATTTAATCTATATACATTTCACTTCTTGAGATAAGCAATGTCTCTGATTAATATGCTATCTCCTCTGATCAACTCTGTTCAAAAAAGCAGATTTACAGGGACAATACAAATCATGAATAATTATTCATTATAAGTAGTAATTAATACAGAAACTGATGATCACCACAGATTTTCACACATCCAGTGAGATGCAGTTTTGCGGCCAAAAGTGCCTTGTTAATCATAGAGGTCAGAGGAGAAGGGCAAGACTGGTTCGAGCTGACAGGAACGCCTAAATAACCACGCTATACAACTCTGGTGATCAGAAAAACATCTCAGAACACACATACACTTTAAACGCTACTCCAGTGAGCCAAGAACAGGAATCCGGACAGCTAATGATTGGGAAAACGTTGATGTATCTTGTTGTCTGCTGTGACATGCAGATGCTACGGTCAGAATTTAGCATCAACAGCATGGCCCAAGGCTGCTGGTGGTGGTGGAATGGTACGGGGAATGTTTTCTTGGCACACACTGGGATCTTGGCATGCCTTAATGGACACTATTTACCCAATGGCTATGTCACAAAGCACAAGCTGTCTCAAACTGGTTCCATGAAAATGACAATGAGTTCAATCTTCTTCAATGGCCTCCTCAGTCACCAGATCTGAATCCAGTAGAGTACCTTTGGGACGTGGTTGATGAGGAGACTTGCAGCATGTTATGAAATAACAGTTCACATGTAACAAGACATTTGAACTAGAATATCAGTAGAATATTTGAGGTGGGAGAAATTTTATTGTAGGAATGAGATATAAAAAAAAATCAACTGCAATGTTTTTGCATTTCGTTATGTTCAAAGATGAACATGTAAGAAAAAAGTCATTCTCTTATAGTGGGCCCCTGCATATATATATATATTTTTTTTTCTTCTGTGATTTTGTCTGCTCCATGGGAATTGGGTTTTAAACTGCATTACAATAATCATGTGAGAAAGGTCCTACAATGTGCCACTGTCCTGAAAAAGCTAACATGAAATACAGCGTGAAATGACACGGCTTTGACTTCTTGCCCTTATGCAAGTCAACTTAACAGCTTGGTATTAAATAAAACTGAATTACAAAGCTCATAGCACTTTAAATAATGAGATATCTTATCTACAATCAAAAGTAATCAGGTTCTGCTTGTTGTACAAGGATATGTAAATAAGGAAAATGAATGGCAGTTTCAGTAAGGACATTGTTGAGAACTCTAACGATGTGGTTCAGTAACTCTTAAACTGGCACGGAATAGGACATGTTCGCTGGATTTATAGCCTCAAGGCAAATATTAGCAAATCAAGAGCATTTGGTCTCCCTGATGAATTGGCCTGTATTTACAACTCATTTTACAAATAGCTTTGGGGTAAACCGCACCCCATAGCATTCAGTTTCACACAAGGAACACCAATTTATAGAAAGACACAATGGAAAACAAATGCAGGGATGTATTTGCTGCTTGACATCATTTGTCCAGGCTCATTATGTTGAGTTTGTTAGTGCACTCACTTTGGACAAAATCACATACACTATAGGGCCAAAAGTTTGTGGACACTTGACCATATCACTCATATGCTCTTGGTTAACATCCCATTCCAGATTTAGTCCCCCTTTGCTGTTATAATAACCTCCAGTCTTCTGGGAAGGTTTTCCACTAGATTTTGGAGTGTGGCTGTGGAGATTTGTGCTCATTCAACCACAAGAGCATTAGTGAGATCAGGATATTGAGGAGGTCTGGGGTGTAGTCGGCGTTCCAGTTCATCAACCTGTTCAGTGGGGTTGAGATCAGGGTTTTGTACAGGTCACTCGAGTTCTTCCACCCCAGCCTTGGTAAACCATGTCTTCATGGAGCTCGTTTTGTGCATATCTTAGTTCCAGTGAATGGAAACTGTAAAGCAGCATACAAAGACATTCTAGACAATTGTGTGTTTCCAACTTTGTGGCAGCAATTTGGAGAAGAACCACACATGGGTGTGAAGGTCAAGTGTCCACAAACTTTCACCCATATAGTGTATTTAGTGTATATTATACACCCAGCTGTTACTTCATACTCTTTTGAATGTGTTATTGCAACTCCTTTAAAAACACCAATATAACAGTTAAAGATTGTTTCCCCATATAGCCCTTTAAAAGGTTAAAAGCCCTTTACTTGAAGCAAGGAGTCGAAATCAAAATAAACCATGTGTATTGTTGCACTGTAAATTGGCTTATGTACTATAGGTACTACAATCTGTACACACTACAGAAGATAAATAATCAGTACTAGTAAAAAATGTTGCAATACTTTACCAAGACTAATTGATACAACAGCAAATTGATCCACCACATCAGTAACTTACCTAAAAGAGAAAAAAAGGACAGAAAGAGGTTGTGAATAATATGAACTGTGGCATTTTATTTTTGAAAATGAACAACAGTCACACAGGTTGGATCGGCGCTTTTAGCTGAAAAGCAATTTCTAGTGGTTGTGAAATGGCTTCGATTAATCTGCTGCATTAAAGTGTTAAAACTCCACGCCTGCTCAGGCTCTCCATGGTAAAGTGCTGAGTCACTGCGGACAGCTGGACCGTATTCAAAAATTATAATAAAAAATACATGCAACAATCTTTTAAACTCGACAGCGCTGTCTACGTCTACCTCCACCCCCCACAGTAAGCTCTATTTATAATGTGTTACTATCAGAACCAGGCTCTACATCCAAAATCCCCCACACACGCAATAATGTTGAGAACTTGTGAAAGCAGTAATTGACATGATGGGCGTGGGAGGTTTTCGTCGTCAAATAAAAAGTTCGCTTCATTGCTCTGGGTATGGTTTTGGTATGTATAATAAAGTCACTACATAAAATCCACTTAGCTGATTAGACAAATCAGACTTGTAGCTCCTATTCTCTCAGGATGGAATCAGATGATGGAAACGCACAACCCTTTGTGAATTTTATTTGAGTGATGGGAACACAACCTACTCTAATGGACTGAGCACTTGATATGGGTGTCCCTGATGTAGATCACAATCCTCATGCTGGACTCATTCATCATCTTTACTAAGCACTTTATCCTGGTCGGGGTCACAGTGGATCCCCAGTATCCCGGTAACACTGTGCATGATGCGGGAACACACCCTGGATGGGATGCCAATCCATCTCAGAGCACCGTTCACACACTCCTTCATACCTGAAGGCCATTTAGAATCACCAATCCACCTACTGGGATATTTCTGAGAATTGAGAGGAAAGCCGGACACAGAGAGTAACCAGAGCTCCGGATCGACCCGGGGAGCTGTGAGGTTACTACGCTACCCACTGCGCTGCCATTGCGCTTCAAATTCAACTACATTCCCAGCATCTTTACTACTCTCAAATGAAATCCCCCTACATACATAAGACTTCTTTTATTGCTTGCATATTCACACTAGGGCAGTATGTTTCAGTAAAAGCACCTCCTAAATAATTCATGGCACGTTAAGGATGAATGCACAGGCAGCTCACTAAGCTTTCAGAAGCTTCGCACTGAGGCACACTGGAATTCATTACATCTTTCAGAGAATTCACAAGAGCCAGTTTGAGTTTAAATATCAAAGGTTAGGAACAGTTTCGTGGCAGAGCGATTTATTTATTTATTTATTTATTTATTTATTTTACAGCTGCCTTTGTGTGAATTAGTGTTTTATAAATGTGATTTGTACATAAGTAGCTATTACAGTTGAGTGGAAAACACCTTTATCACAAAGGCATTGTGTAATGACTAAGCTGTACGATAAACAGAACAAAGACAAACACATGGAGAATGTTTTCCCCACAATTGGGCTTTGTGCAGTTTTTCCTTGCAGCAGCATGAAAGCTCCTCAAATGTGGCTTTCCAGTAAATAGTAACTGTGTTGTGACAGAGAGACACGGACAGGCGAAAAACATAAGGCGGGCTGACGTCAATGATCTGGCTCGTATTTCACCTAAGAATAACAGAAGATTTATCTGCTGTTCTCACTTATGCTTAAGACTCGTGTTTTCCTTTCTCACTTTGAAAATCTGTTTGGAGCATTATGACCATGTGAGACCAGAAATCATTAGAATCACATTAGAGTCTTTCAGTTCCCACATACCTTTCCATTACTAGCTGCACATACAAGTATGCGGTGTGGTGCTTAAGGCTATTTATGTCTCTCTGGAAGACAACAGGAAGTTTGTTTCAATTCACCTTAATTTGGAGTGTGCTTTTTACTTTAGTAGGCTTTGATATCCCTAACAAACAAGGTGAAGAAAAAGTCCTGATGTATACAGCGGTGCCTGAAAGTTTGTGAACCCTTTCGAATTTTCTATATTTCTGCATAAATATGACCTAAAACATCATCAGATTTTCACACAATTCCTAAAAGTAGATAAAGAGAACCCAAGAAATGAGACAAAACTATTATATACATAATATATAAATGACATACTTGGTCATTTATTGATTGAGGAAAATGATCCAATATTTATGTGTGAAACTCTGATGATGTTTTAGGTCATCCTTATGCAGAAATTTAGAAAATTCACAAACTTTCAAGCACCACTGTATGTAAAACTCTTTAAAATAATATAGAAGAGTAAAGATTTAAAATAAACGCTGCTCATAGCGTTTAATGAGATTACAGGGATGTAGAGAAGTGTGCTGGTGTGCTGATGCTAAAACACAAGAAACAAAATGGAGCATGACGTCAGCAGAGAGCGCAAATCCTATTAATAATGCATGCCGCACACTTACCAAGTGTGGATTCGGGCGATCGTTACCGAGAAAAGTTCCTCATAAGTAATAAGCTGAAGTCATTTTTTCAAAGTTTGTTTAGTTCAGTTTAAAAATAAGCACATATATATCAGGAATATACTCAGATACTAAGTTACACAGTTAATAGAGATTCTCAATTTTAAACTGAATATTGACTATACAGAATATATGAAGTATATTATAATACTGATCTATTATGATATTCATTATTTGATTATTTGCTTTTACTTTCTGTGTGTAATTCTAGATGAATTTACAAAATATAAATAGTTTTGTTCATATTATTTGTTATACAGACAGACATAGAGTACTGTGCAAAGTCTTAAGTACCCTATTTATTTTATTATAAATTTGGAAAGATTTCTTTGTTACTTAGGTATTATAAAAATATTTCATATTTCCAAACATAACATTTCCAACAAAAAAATTAATGTTACAGAAAATTATTAATATAATAATAATAATAATAATAATAATAATAATAATAATAATAATAATAATAATAATAATAACAACAACATCAACAACAACAACAACAACAACAACAACAATAATAGTGTTCAAATGTATTGATTTACATGTATTGATTTACCAAGGGTGCCAATATTAGTGGAGTGCACTGTATATTACATTTTTAAATTAAGTCTTTTTGCTTTATTAAGGTCCCAAGCTCCAAAGGATTAGTTTAATGTTAAATTAATATTAATTATATCCAAACACACACACACACACACACACACACACACACACACACACACACACATACAGAGACAATCCCAAGAGATCAGCAGTGTCTGAAATCTTCCAACATGCACCAACATCCATGCCATGGTTAAAGCCACAGAGACACAGAGATCACACGTTTTCTTTATCCTGATTGATGTGAACTGAAACACTTGGCCTGTATCTGCATGATATTATGCATTGTGCTGCTGCCACATGTTTGACTGAATGGATAACTTTATATTGTAAATGAGCAGGTGTCTAGGTGTTCCTATTAAAGTGGGCAGTGAGTGTATTTTTGTTTTATTAGGGTACCAAGCACTGAAGGTGTGTTATTTTATTTATATTTCTTTTTCTTTTTTCCCCCATATTATTATTATTATGATTATTATCATTATCATTATTATTATTATTAAAAGGCATACGTAAAGTGCATCCATTCATACAATGTTTAATGATACATCCTTGTGTATTCATGACAATACACATACATACCCAACAGAATTTCCTTGAATGCATAACTGATTTCAGCACACACACACACACACACACACACCTGTGCAATGCCACCAGGATCTGCCAGTTATGCAGCAAAGCTTCTGTCATGCGTCATAATGACAGTTCCTCATGGAATTCCTCTGTGAACTTCTGTCACCTTTTCTTATCAACTACTATATAAAAAAAAGCCACTGAGTTTTAAAAGGATCAAGCTGAGCCCTAATTCACTTTTTTGAAGTGAATCTGTGAAGCTCTGATATCCACTATCTGTTTCCACAGCAAATCTACAAGGTCTATCATAGTGTTAAGTGTAAATCTTATATAAAACTGGTTTAAATCTCTGTGTGTGTTATCTTATATTGTGATTAGAACAAAAACCATGATATTGAATTATAGGATTGATACTTTGAAAGTTGCATAAGGCTCCACCACTCCAGAGATACTTAGTGAAATGGTTCTTCAATGCAGCAAGTGAAAGCTAAGCAGCTTGTGTCTCTAACATTTATGTAAAACTATTTAGCTTCTCTCTCCACGTCATCGCTCCGCTCCGTCGCTTCCTAACCGCCCCTCCTCTTTCTGACTGCGGTGTTTAACCTAGCCCTCTTCTCGATACCCTCCATGATAAGGGAAACAAAGAGCTGTGGGATTCATTAATAGAACTTTCATGCTCTGCTAGGGGTAATTAAGAAATCGCACTAAGCACGCAACAAAGTGTGCACAGACCGCTGTGAATACTGCAACGGACCGAAACGATGGGTTGTAAGAAAAGTGCCAAGCGCAACAGAATATTTCTTGGCAACCTAATCGGCCAAGCCGTGCTGATATAGCAGACTGTAAAAACAGTCATCAGATAACAGCAGCCTTTCCCAAAACTAACACTAGGCTTGTAAAACTGAAGCTTATAAACCATCTGTGGAAAAAGTGCAAGGATTCATATGGCTTATGAGCATCATGTGTAACACACATATGTCAAATTTACATTTAGCATAAAGGGTTAATAATGTGCTGCTATCATTGTAATAAAGACAAACCATACCGTATCGTTAACTTTATTTTAAGCACTAAAGCAAGCATTAGCTAATTTTTTATTTAAAAAAATATATAGATATTTTGCCAATCATTTTAGAAAAGCAGTGTAAGTGAAACTAGGTAATGTTAGCATAGCTAGTTAGGTAATTAGCCAGTTAGCCTGTTATTTCAATAACAAATATAGTTATATACTGTATGCTATTAAAAAAAGAATTACATATTTAAAAAAATAATTAAAAAATTAATATAGTTTGCTTTTATTCTTTTTTTTATTTCTTATTTCGCTTTAATAAAAACGCTGCTTTCTGATTCTTTTTTTCAGGGATTTTGACTCTTGCGCATTTATTTTTACAATGTATATTTGACTATATATTAGTTAAAACAGCATGACTATAAAATTGCAGAAGTGTTTGTACAGTAATTTACTGTCACCAATACATATTCCTGTTAACATAGAGTTTTGCAAACATTATAAACATTACAGTAAATATTAATAAACGTCAAATCTGTTCATGTATAATTATAAAACAAAAGTCTTTGGGTAGAATTTTGTCAATTGTTGAGTCCATGCAAAATTGTGCTTTAATTTATAAACCCATATTTTTGGCCAAAAATGTGTTTAAAAATCTGCATTGTTTATTTCTGGTGCCTTCATGAGCTTCGCCGCAGGTGGTATCTTTTGATGTATAGGATTCAATGTTATTTTCAATTGCTAAATTGCTCCCTACCCTGTCAACAATCACTAAAATTCAGCACAAGCTAAAGGCTGAATATGACTATGACACATCAGTGACAACTGTAAAAATAACAAGTGCTTCCTTTGAAACATGTGAAGCCAGCAAACACATCTTTCTGCATCACAGGGCAGCGTACCACACTCTGAGGAAAGCACTATCTGCCCTCTTCCGCATACATGAACTCACAGACACCCAATATTGGTTACTGTTGCTGTGATTGACAGGGGAGAGAGAATATATATGCCATCCATCCAATATTAGTCCCTAGACCGCAGCCATGGATGGCTGTTTCATCGTTGGGATTCGAACTCGCGACCTCTTGACAACACGGTGCCCTGTGCTTTAATCCTTTGCATCCATTTTGTTGTATTTGCTGTTAACAAATGCTCTAAAATTGATTATTTTTTACTTTTCTGAAACCTAGGCTAAGTAAAAATACACCAAAATGGTATGAAGCTGGTTTCTTTCTAGCCCTGACTGCAGATTCACACAACCTATAATTTGCTATGTTTCCATCTACCCATTTTTATGCGAAATTTGGGATTTTTCAGTTGAAGTGGATAATTTTTTTTTATTCTATAAGAAGAAATGCGCCTAAACTACAATGGAAACATGTTTACCGAATAAATTCCGCAATGCACATCAAACAAGTCATGTGACTTTGCCTCAACAAATCATATGATCGGATAATTGGCTCAGAAATATAAATACGGCGGAGAGTGAGATGCACCGGTTTCCACGGATGTGACGATTCTGTTCTCGTGAACAAGTGTGACAATCTTTTATGCGATATTCCAATTTTTTGCAATTTTTTAAGTTAAATTCGCAACTTGATTTAAAACATAGCCATTGACAGTCGTGTCAAGCTGTGTCCCCTAGATTTTGTCTGTGCTGGGACCTATTGATTTACAACAGCAGGTTTAATCAACATGAACAAGTTGGATTTCTTTCCAAAATAGACTAACAATTTCCAATTAATGAAAACTGGCTAATGTTAAGCGCAGCTTTTCTGTTTACTATACTTGCTATTCGGAAGAGATGCTGCAAGACGATGGACTTGAAACACTCTCTGTCTTTTGACGTGCTCATATGTAAATGTGTACTATAGTAGTTTTCATGATAGTAATGCAGAGTTACTGATTTCACATTCCCATTCAATATCGTAAACATCATTAGCCATCACTGGTAGCTACAATATTTATTCAGGAAGTACAGTAAAAAGGAAAAGAGGGTGAACACGAGGAATGTCCTGACACAACAAAGGGGTTTTTAAATGCCATTCAGACATTTCGCGGTCATTTAGGTTCCCATTGACCAGGCCCTTCAATTTGAATTTTCAAATACGTTTCTGCGAATAATGACAGCACGTTCTGAATATAGCAAAAGAATCCGTTACTGAATTCACCTGTAACCAACACATGTCTACTCTGATTACATCAGTGTTTGAAGCCTATATATGAGATCATTTTGAATTATAGTCTCACCATCCAATAATTTTTTTTTTTATTATGGCTCTTTAACCAGAGAACGAGCACCATGCATGACTTCATCTCTGCTGATGCATATAAATTATTTTTCATGTCCCAATAACTTTGTTCTCAGAAGACAGGAAAGACACATTTAATGTAGCATGCAGTTAAAACACAATAATGAAGATGAATTCGAAATAGACATTTGGAACAGATGTTATGGTAGGGATAGTAAGGACGATGCCTTTTAAGGACGATTGCCTTTTAATGTTAAGACCACACTGCTTCTCTAAACATAGTTCAAATGAAACTAAAGTCATGGTTAATCACTTCAGATTACCTTGTTAGTTTGAGGACAATCTAATCATCAGTGATCATGTGAATAAACTGACCCAGTATTAAAATGTAAGTGACTCATTGTCAAATTAACCACCCTGAGAATGTGGACGGAATGTCAAGGGTGTTACTGAGTAAACATCGGGTGGCTCTCTGAGCTGTTGTTATGGATTGAGTCCCTCTGGTGGTCACAAATTAGTAAATATCAAGCAGAAATGAAAGAGGAAAAAAGAGAAAGGAGCAAGCACGACTAAGCTAAACCTGCCTCATGTATGTCTACTTCTTGGTTGTTTGTTGCTAATCACAGGACAGACCACAGTGCTTCGTGTGTGTGTGTGTGTGTGTGTGTGTGTGTGTGTGTGTGTGTGTGTGTGTGTGTGTGTGTGTGTTCTATGCAAAGCTATTACTTTCAGACCAAAGCCCTTTCTGATTCTGCTTTCCATATTCATGGCTAGGCATCAATGAAGCCCGTTTTTACATGTTTACACAACACACCTACACAAGTACCCCGTGTGTGCTCTTCAGGACTAAGTAGAACAATCCCTGTCTATACTGTCTCTTTGGCACCGGCTGAAAACTTTAATGGGATTTGTTGAGGTTCACATAAATATGAACAAGTAGTGGCATTCTAGTCATTAAATAACTAGTGAATGATCAATGCCTGACTTTATCAATTACATCATTGTGTCGTATTCACCAGTGATTAGGAAGCTAATCCATAGCTGTCTCTGAGCAAATTGTCCCTCTCTGATTGAATGATTATTTGATTGAAAAGCCATTGCTGGCTCTGGATCAAAGAAAAGTCTCCAAATAATCTACATTTGAGCGTGGATGCAAAGCACAAATATAATAACAATCGTGGGTTCAGATGAAAATTGCTTGTGTTTGCTACATGAATAATAAATTGCACTTAGCTAGAAATAAACAAGGATCTCTCGCCGGAGAACAACATATATTACTCCAACTCTCCAGTTCCATGTTTTGAATCACGACGTGTCCGCTATCCTGCTGGCTGATCAATTTTACGATTTACATTTACTGTACAACTGCCTCTCCGGCAAGCCGGGGTTTGTGCCATTAAACTATGCAGAATGGTCCACCTCGAGCTAAATACCATGGTCTAAAAGGATTTCCTGGAAAACTAGGTTACCTGAGAAACAAATGTCACTAATTCACAGGACAAGGCAATAGCATGTTTTTAGTAAGAGAATACATATGCATGTGCAGTTTATTGGCCAAGGCTCGGCTTGCCTCTGGGGCGGCTGTAAATGTAAAATTCATCAGCCCTGGGAGGCGGAGTTGTTTGTGATCCAAAACATAGAACTGGTGGTTGAAGAAACTTTTTTGCTCTCATGAGAGAGATCCTTGTTCCAGCCAGGGTGTATCCCTGCATCATACCCAGTGCTCGCAGGATAGGCCCCAGATCCACCACAAATCTGACCAGGACTTAATGAAAAATTGTCTTTTGTCGTTCACAGTGATGTTTGTTGGTAAAGACTTTTAGCTGTACTCATGTTCGACGCACATGAATTGAAGAGGTCTTTGGCTGAATGCACGCTGTGATGACAACACATGACGCGTCTTGGCCCAAATCTATAGAAAATCTGCGGTAATATTGCAAAAATAGCAAGCTCCTGGGAATATTGCAGCGTTTCCTTCCATTCATTTCTGCAATCGTTTCATTATAATGCCTGGGTGATATTTACAGATGATTTGGACTAAGCAAAAAAAAGAAATACTTATGAAAAATGGCAAAGCCCTGACAGTCTACTTTCATATGAACCATGAAGCACTACGGTGGAGTTTGACATCACAAGTAACTTCAATGCTGAACAGGGGCACCCCCAAAACAGGCAGAAATTCCTTTTTTTTTCTTTTTCTTGGGGCCGTAAAATTAGATCTTAAATCGTATTTAAAAGCTCCAGAATGATATGAAGAATTGATGCTGATACTGATTTCTTTCTATCCCAGATTGTAGAATCAAGCACTCTATCAGTGACAGCTGTCAGGGTTAGGGCTAAGGTTAGGGTTAGGGTGATCACACTCATTCATTTTCAGTGAGCACTTTATCCTGATCAGGGTTATGGTGGATTCAAAGTCTGTCCCAGGAACACTGGGCCTGAGGCAGGACGCCCTGGATGGGACCCTTTAGATGCACTTAGGCTGATGTTTTGCAGCCCCCTTCACTAACACATCTGCTTGAGAAGACACATGTGATATACAGTCACTGTGCATAAGCTAGATTATTTACTCTGTCAACCGTTTTTTCCCTAAAATGCCTTTGGGGGAGAAACTAAAAATAGCACACATTGTCCAGGTAAAGTACACAAAAGGACAGACAACAGAACCACAAGTCTAATGTTATTTTGGTTTAAATGAAAGGGTATGACTTTTCTGTTTGCCATGTTTGATATTTGGAGGAAACGTGGCATGAATCCAGTAGAGCATTACTGATGTGGAAAAAAAAAAGAATAAACAAATGCAGCTGCATATCATAGTGTGTGTGTGTGTGTGTGAGTGTGTGTGTGTGTGTGTGTGTGTGTGTGTGTACTCCCTCCACTGGCTTCCTGTATCCGCCCGCATCAAATTCAAGGCCTTGATGCTCACCTACAAGACCTTGTCTGGAACAGCACCCCCCTACCTCAACACCCTCCTGAAGGCTTACGTTCCCTCACGCAATCTGCGATCGATTAACGGCCGAGACAGTAGTTCCTACTCAGCGTGGCTCAAAGTCCCTTTCAAGAAAATTCAAACTAACTGTTCCTCAGTGGTGGAATGAACTTCCAACCTCAATCCGGACCGCAGAATCTCTCACCATCTTCAAAAAACAGCTAAAGACCCACCTCTTCCGTGAACACCTAACAACCCATGACAATAAATAAATAAATAAATAAAAATTTGCACTTACACCTCTACTCTGTGCACTATGCTTCTTCTGGAACTCAATTAATGGATCTTGTATGGTAGCACTACTTGTATTGTTCTCTGCTTGATATATCGTTTGCTTGTATTTTCTCATTTGTAAGTCGCTTTGGATAAAAGCGTCTGCTAAATGAATAAATGTAATGTAAATGTGTGTGTAATAGACCCCTGAGTGATACACATCAGCCATGCCTCCTGGTTGCAAAAACATAGCGGGAGACTATAATGATTTTTAAGAACAAGCCAGAATTTGTTTTCCAAAATGTCATGTGATGTTGAATCGGAAAAAGTATTCAGAAACACATTCGTTTTTACCGCATGCTAACGAAGGTGGTTAGGAGGGACAATTGGGCCAAGAATCTCCATCTAGCTGACTATCAGTGACGTTGGCGTGCTAAGAATTTAACAGGCTCAGTTTACTGGTTAGCTAAAATGCATAATTTATATCACTTTAAAAACACATAGCTCGGCTAAAATCTACAGTAAGCTAACTGTGTTCAGCTAACAAACGAGTTTGAGCAGCACCTTGGCTTTGGTGTCATGATGTTGTAATCATGAATTATAATTTGTCTGCTTGATGGCGTTTGTTTATGTACAGCTCTCGGATCCCCCCACAGCATCTCAGTAGATTGAGGTTTGGACTTTGACTTGGCCTTTCCCACACCTTATTTCTTTTCTTCTTTAGCCATTCAGATGTCAGGTGGTATGAGGTGTTTGTGGTGATACGCTGTGTTTGGTTTTCACCAAACATGGGACTGTGCATGATGACCAATCTTCTGAACCTTGATCTCATCAGGCCCCAGGATATTGTTCCAGAACTTTTTGGTTTGTTCAGATGCAATATTGCAAACCTAAGTCATGCTCCGTATTCTTTTTATTGCGAAGGGGCTTTTTCCTAGTCACCCTTTCATGAAAGCCATACTTGTTCAGTCTTTTTCTGATTGTGCTGTCGTAAACATCAACATTTAATGTGCTTACAGTGGACTGTAGGTCACATGATCTAGCTCTTGAGATTTTCTTTATATATCTGAACATTAATCAGTCTGAGTTTGGACTGAGTTTATTGGGACGCTCGGTCCAGGGAAGATTGGCAAGTGTCTTGAAGGCTTTCCATTTGTAAACAGTCCTTCTCACTGTAGAATGGTGAATTTCTAATTGTATGGAGATGGCCTTATAACCCTTCCCAGATTGATGAGCAGTAGCAGTTGCTGATCTGATGTCACGGCTGATTTACTTTATTCTTGGCATGATGTAGATACACACCCGAGTGCTCCAGAACACCAAACTGCCAAAAGTTCTGCTTTTATAGAGGTATTCACACTTCTTGATGCTTAATTAATCTTGTGCATTTCATCATTAACACTTGGCTGTTACTCTCTTAATGACTGTGGAAGTAGGAAGGGTGTGCTTATTTTTTCCCACCTGGTTTTTGAATGTCGGTTTACGTTTCGGGCTGCTCAGGTCTTTTTGCAAGCAGGTTGCGGGCGCATCTCTTTTTGGTTACAAATTCAAAAGGTAGTCTATAATTTGCCTCATATCAGTCTTATTATTCCACTGAGTTTCTCAGACTTAACAGTTTCATTGTCGAGCTACTTATAGATGTTACATTTGAACCCTTCCATCTAACATCACCACTAGCTGTGACTACGTCAAATGTACTGTATGTATTGAACCTAGCTTTTGATGTACACTGATCTACATATTAGTTTACATACATATTCCTTCACTAGCCTAGAAATAAATAACACAAAGTAAAATATGCTTAGCACTGCGCTCCACAAGGGAGAGCTACAGAACCCTTAGCAACCCCATTCTTGCTCCCTTGCAAACAGAAATGGCCAATGAGGGCCGGAATGGTAACAAATAAACCCGGGCAGTAAGCAATGAGATTGAGAATGCAGAATACTAATGAGGCACAGTGCTGAAAGAGAGCACCTGAGACAGGGATGAATGAGGCAATGCGTTGTGAAGGGAATGGTACCATTCAGACTGGCTGTGAGATGGGAGATGGAATATTTCGCTGGCTGCAGCTGGCCACTTTCATATTGAAATGAGCTTATCTGGAGTGTGATTCAGCAAAAAAAGAGAGCCTTTCACACTCTCTCCTGGATATTTAAAACAAATACAAGCCCCATCCTGGCATGCTGTATTCCCTCTCATAGCCTACATCTATAGCAGCTTGTCCATGAATTCCTCAAGTTTTATTATCATGCTACGTTGTATTATCACTATGTTTAAGATCCACAGGTGTTATATTGCTCATATCACTCAGTAACCTAAATAGCTGGTGGAACTCTATTTAACGACGCTATGATAATTACATAATCCAATATCAGTATATCAGGATCTCTGCTCACAGCATGCTCATTTCAAAGGGAATGATATTACAGCACATGGCATATAGGCTTACCCTGCAGTGGTAGTGCAAGTATTTTTGTTTTGATTTATTTTTGTGATCTCTATAGTGAAATGTTAATATTAATATACATTTCAACAGTATTATTATTTCAGATAATAATACTTCTTTGCCTGAGTTATAAACCTCTAACAACAGAGAGAAATGGTCTGTCCAAGTCTGTCCATCACATGGATTACATGGATCCTCGTGACCGCAAATAACTCAGCAAGTATTCTAGTGCACAAAGAGCATCGGCCAATTCAGGAAGACCTGTCGGCGTGATTTATTGGCAATTTCAGGCAGCCAATGAATACAGGCACTCAAACACACTGTTATTAAAACTTCAAAATCAACAGCGATGGCTTTTCATACACAAACAACACAGCCAGCTCTGACAGAACCACGGACAAACCCTCTGCAAGCCTCAATAGCAGTCCAGGATCCCATCCATCTGAAATATCTTATGACATGTAGGACTGTTTGTATCATGGGAAGTTTATGTAATGATATGTGATTTACGAATCAGCAGAATTAGTTCATTAAAGCATGTTTTCGAGAGCAATTTCACAGAAAGCTGCAAGCACCAGATGCCTTGTGCGATGACTACAAGCCATGTGTCGGGTCTGTCTCAATCCAAGCTTGAGTCATGCACACTAAGCCAACCAAATGGCTTACACAAATACAGAGACTTTTTTTTTCTCTATATGTGCATGATGTGCTCTAACTGCAGTGCAACACTCCTAAGAGTGTTCTGGTCAGGGGCATTACCTGAGCAGAACGGGACGACATTAAGCAGTGGATTTTATGACGGAACAGGACGGGTAAAATGAGGAGGCGGTTGTCAAACAGTAGCAGTGAACCTCTCCCTCAAGCTGGCAGCACTGTTTGCTTCTCATTACTGCTCTGTTTACTTAGACTGACTAAAGCAGTCACCTTCATCCTCGACCGTCCACAGTGCAGTGCATTAGTAGCAGCAAAATAGCAGAAAATGTCTGTATTATTATCTTTATTATCACTGTTCCATTTCCCATATCTGACGATCTGAAATATCTCTAGTATGTACCTTTAGTCGTGTTTACTTATTTTCACTCTGCTCTGTGAATCTGACACGAAGAAAGAGCGCTAATTTGTGTTCATCTCTAACGTTAGCATTTACCTGAGCGTGAGGTCAGTAAATTGTAGTTCAGTGAAACACATATGTTTTTCCCTCAAGGACTCTTCTGCACCATGCAGTCTTTAGAGTTTGGTGAGGGGGGTGGGGGAAACATGCAAATGAAAGAGAATGTATGATTCTGTCATCTTCCTCACTGTACAAATGGCAAACAAAAATTCAGATTTTAACCAAAAGCCAAACCAAAATATTTCTTCTTTTTTTGTGCATCAGCTAGGATACCAAAAATTGTGACGGTATCATCTGCATATCAAACAACTTCCTAAGGGCAAACAAAAGAAGGACAACACTGATTTCTAGTCACGCTCTCTGCCCTTGAGAGCAGATTGAAGATAGGTGCCACTCTAGGGCATCCTATTAATATTTAGCCTGCTCATTAGGAGACAACGATCAGTTTCTCATTAAACTGTGCCAATAATAAATAATTCTTTAAATGTCAGATGTGTTTGTCTAAAGGTTGTGTTATTCTTTATAATTGAGCTCGGGGGGACGGGGGACGGGGGTGTGGCTGCTTCGTTCACATCTCAAATCCTACTTCGCTCAGCTAGAATTTTTTCAATATAACCATTCATTTCAGAACAAAGATAGAATTGCGTTAAGGAAATACAGATACCTGTCACGATAACAAATGGAATTGAGCACAAAAGTATTGCCAAACATCTCGACAAATCAGAATCGCTGCTTCTAAATCTATAGATCTGAAAATTAAGTAATTAAACTGCGGATGGAAAAAAAAATGAATATGCAGTTGTTCCAAAATTTTAAATCCTCCAAGAGCAAGTTCATAGAAGCCCCAATAACCAGGACAATAACTCACACTCTGTGACAGGTCATAAGTGATAGTGAATGATGCGTAAAACATATAGTACTTATTTAAATAAATAAATAAATAAATAAATAACGGTGGAACGCAAAGGACAAACAAGGCAAACAGGCCAGAAATCAGCTCATAAATAAAGGACTCCACCGAGACAAGTGGCTGAACCTGGGATTTCAAGAGAACTGATGTTTCTGATACTTTACCATGTGTGGGCTACGGTGAAGCGGCGCTGTTTGTGGACGTTATTGTTTATTAGCATGCGCCGCAACAGTCGAGGAGAATTACGCGGTGACAGCGTAGTTGGGGATAGCCGTGGAGACACTGAAGACGGGGACTTCCTTCCCCGGTGATGCTGAGGTCGCTCGTGTTGAAGCAGGTTTTCCCTTAGTATCCGCACCAGGTCCTCGTTGAGCCCTGTCTGGTCCCCTTGGTGGATCTGCTTGACAGGTACAGCCAGTGTGTCCTGACTGCCTCCTGATTGAGCCATCACAGAGTTGGATGGTAATAACTGAAACACCACAGCAAGACTTGAACAAATAAAAGAACTGTCCCAGAGTTGAAAAAGAAGTCTGGAGTCCAACGCTGTCTTATCCAGTCAGCCTTGCATGTTTTCCTCCTTCTGTCGGCATCCTTGCGAAATTCTCTCCTCAACCACTATGCAGCCAAAGCTCTAGCACCAACGCATGAACTGAAGGGTTAGTGAGAGTATCCACGCTGTACAAGCGGAGAGAGCAAGGGAGGAGGCTTTCGAGAGGACAGGAGGGGGCTGGAGGAAATCACTTGTCAGCTCTACCGACAATAAACAAAGCCAAAGGCATATTATGCTGGTTATTGAATAAACCAGCCTCTCCCAGCAGCAGTGGAAGCCTTCCGCTTGTAAATACATCAGAGGCTATGTACCAGTAACTTTCATCGCTGATCTTTATTTAGCCGTTCAGTCTAGCTCTCTGTGAGTTACAGCAAACAACCAGGGCAAACAGAAACCCGAGCTGCTGAAAAAGGCTTTAACAGCCAACTAATTTTGCTGAGAGCTGCTGTCCACAATCGTTTGTTGCGCTAAATGAAAGCCATAATAGATAAGGTTATTTACACAGCGAATAGCAATTCAGCGTTGATCAAACAACGGTAACTGACACTGCAGGACAGCTGTATTACACAAACAAAGCAGTCCTCAACTGCGAATTAAAACATCGTGTTTTCAAATTTCATCACCTTAATCACACATCACAGGGCAAAGAAAAGTACTAGATCCTCAAAGTCCCGGTATTCGTATATTAACTTACCACTATTTATTCGCGTCACGACTCGTTGTTTTTAATAGCATGTAGATGTAGCATTATCCTCCTTACTTATTAATATAGCACTTGCTTGATTAGGACCAACGAAACGTTACCTAAATTGAATTTGGCAAGACATGCTGAAGAACAGATGGTGCTACGACACAGGACACGTCATTATGCTACAGAAGAGCCGGTTGTTGTGGTGCGAATCTTGCTTCAAGTGTACCTTAGCAGACGTTTTGGTTGTAATCGTTGCTTTTAACAGGTTTCGATTACCTAAGTTTTGATCTTCTGTAACACATCCAGAGATTTCACTGATTTCTGCATTTTAAGACATTTTAGTATTTTTCCACAAAAGCTTGTGTTTATGGGTTTGCTTTCTGTAATAAAGTATTAAACCCTTGATTTTAGTTACTAGTGGAACTTCTTTAAGCACATGTTGTGGATCATGTATACAATTTGAACAACGCATTGGCCAATCAAGGACGCTCGGGATAAAGTGTCTACCTCTAATAAGGATGATAATAAGTATAATGCTGAAACCAAACCAGCCACCTCAGCAGAGACTACCATAGCTAAGAACACCGTGACTGAAAATGGTCTAGGCTCTCCATCAAATAATACAGCAAGCAGCTCCAAAGTGGTGCAACAGGAAAGCGTTCACACTACCACTGGTAGACTGCAAGGATAATGCCATCGCCATCCTTGGCCGAGAGACAAGGGGTGAAAATTGGACACGCTCGCTCTCACCATCATGGCTGTCTGTGAGCTCATGTATGCCAATGAAAGCAGATAGCACATTCCTCTGAGTGTTATAGTTCATATTATAGTTAGTGTTTGAATTTTAAAAAGCCTCTCTTCTAGCCTTCAAACCTTCCAAAAGGTCTGTTTTGCACACCAGTCATCATGACTTTTCTAGAACAGTAAATAGCTTTGAATTTAAGGTCTGAGTTTTCGATTGAGATGCAGCCCATGACATCAGTCACGACGGCAGCGGATAGATTTAAAGAGAAACAGAACTCATCACTGGGCATAAAATCACTATAAAACATTTTAGAGATAGACTTGAGAACCTGACAGCCTAGGATGTTTTGGCTCTGACATGACATGACATGATTTTGTGATCGCAGAAATGAATGCAAAATCAAGGAAACTCCGCAATATTCGGAGGAGCTTGCAATTTTTCGAAATTACCACAGATTTTCCACAGATTTGGGCCAAGACACGTCATGTGACTTCATCACAATGTGCATTCTGCCAAAGTCCTCCTTTATTTCAATGCTTACAATCTTCTCATTCATATATCAGATTCGTTTTTTTATTCATTTAAAATTGTCTATTGCTTTTAAGTTACATCATATAACATTGCCAGCAAAAAAAGCTACATGCTTTAAAAAAAAAAATCTAGCAATCTCATAGATGTGATCTACAGACCCACCGAGAAAATCAACTCTCTCTGAATATGTATACCTTTCCCCCACATAATACACAGATCCCAATGCTGCTCTATTAAAAACTATCATGTCACACTTTTACATTTAGTTGGTTACTCCCCTGCTTAAAACATCTTCCCGCATACCTGGTTACACAGCCCAACTCTCTGGGTCCACCAGAGCCCTGACCAGGATAAAGTGTCAACCAAAAGCGCCATACTCTTAGTGTTAAGAATGCTTATGATTCCACAGTAAAAGCCCTTCTTTACAGTTAAATTAATAGATTTTAAGAAAGAACTCTTACCTAAAAAGTTTTAGCTCCACTAGTTAAAATCTTGTGTCCGTATGGACCCTGATTTTATTCAGGAGCCATTCTTGAAAGAAAGAAAAACAAACATTTTTCTCCTATCTGTACCTTCTTTTACTCTTAGTAAAGGAGAAAGCATGAAAGCCTGAAGGCTGTATGTATTACATTAATATAGAGAACAATACTTCCAGAGCGCCAGCATCACTGTGTTTTGTTTCAGCTAAATCAAATATGCTAATTAGAGTCTTGTAGATGATGATTTGTGGGATTATAAGTGATACAATTGACCGCAGCTCTGGTGTTAAAAATAGAACAGAAAGAGGATGAAATGCAAACATACCAACCCTAGCAGGAACCTACTAGGCAAAATACAAGGCCAATTCTTTTTTTTTTGCTATACACTGAATACATTTGGGGTTGAGACCAAAAGATGAATATGAGATGATTTCATTTCCTTATATTTACATCTAGATGTGTTAAACAGCATGGCACCGTTTGTGGCAAACCACCCAATTTTTAGGTGAGCAAAAGTAATGCCTTAAAGTAAATTAAAGTAAATAACACTTAATATTTGTTTGCAATAACTGCATCAAGCCCACTGACATCACCAAACTACATTTTTCTTTTGTGTTGCTTTTGTAGGCTTTCACTGTAGCTCCTTTCAGTAGTTGTTTGTTTCAGTGGGGGGTTTCTCCCTTCAGTCCCTTCCTCAGGAGGTGAAACGCTGCTCAATTGTGTTAAGGTTTGGTGATTGACTCGGCCAGTCTAAAAACTTCCACTTTTCCCCTGATAAAGTCCTTTGCTGTGTTGGCAGTGTGTTTTGCATTGTTGTCTTGCTGCATGATGAAGTTTCTCCCAATTAAATTGGGAGATGCATGATGTATTTCTCTGTAAATTGGAAGACAGATTGTTTCTGTGAACTGCTTCCTGTGAATTTCTTTCTGCTGCTCCCATCATGGGTTACATCATCGATAAATAATACTGAACCCATTCCAGAAGCAGTCATGCAAGCTCAAGCCATGACATACCTCTACCATGCTTAACTGTTGAGCTTCTATGTTTTGGCCTTTCCATCACTTAGAGCAGTGGTTTTCAAAGTGGGGGCCGGGGGCCACCAGGGGGCGCCCGGGGGGCCTCAACAATTTGGTGTGAAAAATAAATTCTCACTCTCAGACAACCACACTCACACACAATCAATTCCTAATGTAATATAATGTAAAGATGTAAGATTATTAATTTAAAAAAAGGGGGGGGGGATATATATTCAGAAGTCTGTATTTTTAATGTGTTTTAAAGACATCTTGCAAAAGGTGGGCCTCTGTCAAATGTTAATGCCATTTGGGGGGCCTTGCCCTGGAAAAGTTTGGGAATCACTGACTTAGAGGTTCATCTTGGTTCCAGAACTTTTCAGGCTCATCTCTGTATGTCATTGTGAATTCTAATCTGGCTTTGAGTCTTACTGCTGATGAGTGGTTTGCATCTTGTGCCTCTGTATTTCTGCACTTGAAGCCTTCCTTGAATGGTAGATTGTGATACCTTCACCCCTGTCCTGTGGAGGTTGTTGATGTCACTAACTGTCATTTTGGGGTTTTTCTTCACAGCTCTCACAATGTTCCTGTCATCAACTGCTGTTGTTTTCCTTGGTACTCAAAAGCTGAAATTCTGATTTGTCGTCTCATATGAATTTTTGATCTCAAACACAAACGTCTTCAATGTATAGCAAAAACAATAGAATTGGCCTTGCTGTTCCAATACTTTCAGAGGGGGCTGTAGACTTTCTTTTTTTTTTCTTCAAAAGAGCAAAATGACAAGAAGTAGGGAATCAAGCTTACAGACATCTAAAACAAGGTTTTAGAGACAGTAATGTGAGCAGTGTCTACTAATTATCTAAAAAATATGTAATATCTACCACTGCAATGAGAAGACAAGAACTGAGACAGTATTACAAACATATATGTAAAAAAAAAAAAAAAAAAGTAATATCTACCACTGCAATGAGAAGACAAGAACTGAGACAGTATTACAAACATAATATCAAAACATTATATCTCTGAAACATTTGCAAAATTATATGTCTTCAAAATTGCATCTAAAACTCTATTACAACAAGTAAAGGGGAAAATAATGCCTGCCATTTGTTTTTGTATTTCTGACAATACACATCATATAACTCTGAAAATGCTGATGCTACAAATAAAGTTATCTAGAAAACTGTTGTTTTTTTCACAGTGAAAGTGAAGCAGACTTGCTTATGCAAGCAACAGAGAGCACATTTATGCATGTCATTTCAATTCATAAGCATATTGCACATACAGATGAATCATGCCATGACAAACCTGCAAAGGATCCTGGGAGAGAGACCAATAAATAGAGGGACATCACAACTGACCCAACGCTTTGAAGAGATACACGTCACAGCCAGAAAATCGCACATGGAAAAGAGTTTGCTTTATATAGACAATATAAATAAACAAGAGGTTTATAATATAATATACAGTCATTTGGATTTACTTCGTTTGCAAAGCCGCAATCCAAAACGATTCACTGCTTTACTCTAAAGTAGGCCTGTGTCTCCACCTAGTGTCTGAAACGTACAACTACCGTCACAGATTTGAAACATGCCTAAAATGAACATTTCACGATCATAAAATAATTCTAATTACCTCCCTTTATAATCAAATGTGATGCTGTATTTCTTATTACAAACACCATGTTCATTTCATACAAGCAAAGAATCAGGCTGCAGTTCCCTTCATGGCCAACAGGGAACAGAAAATGATCAGGAATGTGTCTTCGGCGCGTGTACAAGTAGTTCACTGGTGTAACACACATTACCCGATGCTAACCCGGGTTAAAAGGGCTCAGGCAGTGCTTCTCATACAGTAACTCTAACTCCCCAGTTGGTGGGTGGTGTGGGTGGTGTTTCTACTTCGAGTGTGGTGAAGCCGTGTAATGTAAGTGCGAGGGCTCAGCTACTGATTGACTCAGTACTCTCGAATCCTTGTTGTTCTGGGTTCATTACAGCTCAAGTAGAATGTTAACATTAGATATAATAAAAACAAAAGTAGATGGATAGACAGACAGACAGACTGTGCGAATCAATGAAGCCACTGTTAGGCATTAAATACTGTTTGAGCTTGTGACCAAGTCTCTTTCTCAGTAAAGAACAACTGACTGTGGATGACTCACATCCCAGATTCCAGAAATTACTGTGTGCTTCAAAGCAGGGCGTCGTTTTATTTGAAAAGAAACTGATTGAATCTCAGGAGACATAAAAGCCTTGGCAGTTTGTTCATAATTATTAAGTACTATTCTGCAAGAAGGCTTTATGGCTCAGTTGTACACAGTGTGCAATTAAGACTCTGCTCTGACAAAGCATGTTGAGTAGAACAGTTCGTAAAGTTGATTTTAATAACCATGCTTCATAAAGTCATCATATACACTGTACATGCCACTCACTGTAAAATGAGGCTTCTCACTAATAGTTTCCAAAATAGCTTAGCTTCAGATTTCTTTGAACATCAACAAGCTTTAATATCCGCAAATTTAGACTAAATGGACCTACGTTCAAATCGGACATTATAACACGTGCCAAAGAATATACAAGCAGAGCTACATAAAAAACTCCAGAAAGCATTCTCTAGTGCCTTTATTATTATTTATATGGAACAGAGAGCATCGTTCGACACCAAACGTAATGATGTGTGCAGAGTGCATTCCAAGAAAACTATAGACTGTCTGGAAGAAAAGAAATGACCTTGTTGTGACCAAAAAATAAAAAAATAAATCTACGCACATCTATCACTATATCTATCGGTCATTTTTTTACATGAATGATTTTGTCTGATGTTCAGATAAGGTGAGAAAGGTTCCCAAGAAATGTAGTCACTCGTTTGTTGAGGAAAAATGTACAGGCACGTCCTTGGGGATGGAAATAAATATGAAGCATTGGGGGCTTGGTGAAATTTTGCTCCTCAAGAGAGATGTAATAGAAAGAATATAATAGCTTTGTCATCTAAGGGGTTACGGGTCATATTTGTCAGCGGGAAGCTTAATATAGTGAAATGAAGCTATGGTATAAAGGGAATTGAACAGATTAGATCAGTTACAAATATAAGGTTTTGTATTAAGCTGTTTGCAGCTGTTTTCAGACATAACAAGGCTACATTCTGTGCAAAAAACAACAACAACAACAAACTAGCCTAGCAGCCTTAATACGCAGGGTAAACACTTATAGTGTATAGTGCTTTGGTCCCACGTTGTGGGAAAATCGTAATAAATAAATAAAAATAATAAATAAAATGGGAAGCATGCCTGATTACATACTATGTTTGAACAATTAGCAGAGGGCAGTTATACAAGATTTTGTCTGCTAAAATATAAAAATATATCTTTAGCAGTCCTCAGTTGTCTTGTATTGTTATGTTTTTATACCCTGCATCCCAATTCGCCTACTTATACTATGTAGTAAAAGTACGTACTCTTTTTGTGAAGAAAAAGTACATACTTTTGAGTGTGTAGTAAAAGAGTTTACAAGTACTGGAGCATACTAACACGTCATGTAACAGAAACAAACACGGTCACCGTAAACAAACTCCACATCGCATTACAGCTTTTCTTCATTCATTGGTTCTTATATCATTTATATTATACAAATTTAATTTACCATTCCCCCCGATTTATTTTTCCACATTTTAGTTACGCCTCTCTAAAATGCAAACCATCACAAAACCCCTCCTCCCTCATGCAAAGAGTTATGTATCCACAGATCCAAACTTCGAAATGTACTGGGAAATACTAGACCATCCGGGTAGCTTTAAGATACTTATTTCAACATACTACGACTAGGGATATAATAATTCTCATCTCAGGTACTATTTAGTACAAATTTGGGTGCAGCCATAATCATCTTCTTCGTTTTCTTCTTTCTAAAAGCTAGGTGTAAATTAGCTGTGTAGGGAGTGTTAGCCTGATAGTTTACCCTCTGAATCAGGTTTGCATTTTTATCCATGCTAATAGATCTTTTTTTTATTTGTGACAAGCTGTGTAATAATATGAGCCCATCCTAGGACTTTTTGGTGAAAGAACTATTGTCACACTGCTTTTCTCACACAGATCTGGCAACCATGGTCAGAGAACATGAACCCATACAGCAGTGCTGTGTCAAAGGGGGACCACCCACAGCAACCATTTGTAGAGCCATTCTAAACTGAAGTGAGAGAAAGCTTTTCATTCAAAGGGCCCCTCAAAACAGACATTTTTTTTCTAAGGGAACACTGATGGGCATATGAGATTCTTTGCACTGTTTTAATGTGGAATGAAATAATGGCCACGGGCTTAAGTGTACATTATAAATATACAATTGCATTTAGTAATATTAAATTTTCAGTAAAATGAATAAAACAGCTGAAAGTAGTGTTGCAGCAAATAAGCTCTTTGGTGTTGGGTTTATGTTTTTATCTCTACATCAGCTAAAAAGCCCATAGATCCTGCATTTGTATTTGTTTGCCTCGGCAAAAGAACAAAATCAGTAAACAGCAGCTCTTAATCAAAACTGGTGGCAGCTTAGGATAGTTCTATTTCCTTTTATTCCAGACCACCACCCTGTTTTGTTTTTTTCTAATCTAGTGGATTACTCCAGTTTACTCATTTCCTTGCCTAGTACCAATAGCGAAGTCGTCACCTCATGACCGTGACCCTACATGGGAAGTCTATTACATATCCCCCATTATGTCACACTAGTCGTCTTTCCCATTCTCCTCTGAATTCAAAGACACTGCGTACAGCATTCTAATCCTTTGTTTTAATCCTTTGCTAATAAGCCTAGTATTTTCGACAAGGTTGATACTGTTACCAGCTTATTGTTTGAGCTGTGAACACACAGTGACGAGTCTTATTACCTCTAAGTCCATAAGTTCTTAACTTGTGTGAATTGTTTGACTTTGGCAATTTTCCCAATGTCTTGTGTTGCCAGGGCAAGATGTCGAGCTGTTTGTTCTGCTCAACCCTGATGGAGAATGGACGATAGACATGATTGATGGCCAAATTGTTTGAGACAGAAGCATCTTGCACAAGCACTTACAGAGCCCTGGCCCAACTGACGACAGTGACATGTGAAGCATGCCTTTCAGGCTACATGAATAATACTGACTATTCTTTACATTCCTCTGGAAGTAAAGTGAGCAGCATGTAAATATGTCTACAGAGCACTGCAGTGGTAGGAGCAGAAACAAATGAGTTTCTTTACTGCATTGGAATACAGAGCAGAGTTGTTGGCAGCAGGCATGGGCCAAATGCAAGAGCTTTTAGTAGCACTCCGATAGCGCATAAACATGCATAGCTCAGGGGAGCTTGCTACAACTTGCAACAGAGTAGCTGCATCTCATTCTCATAGCCCACCATCTATGAGTCCACCCTGATGATCAGAGCGCAATGGAGGAATGTGGTTAGATTTACATTTTTGAAATTTGGCAGGTGCCCTTATCCAAAGGGACTTTCATTTATCTCATTTATACAACTGAGCAGTTGAAGGTTAAGGGCCTTGCTCATGGGCACAGCAGTGGCAGTCTGGCAGTGCTGGGATTTGAACTTACAATCAGTAGTCCAACATCTTATCCCCTGAGCTACCACTGCCCCGGTTCACGAACAGCAGCAGCAAATGCACTGCAGGCTGGTATTGACACTGCCTTAGTGAAACTGAAGATGGAGCTTTCACCTAACATACATGGTGAGGTTTTGTCACACTGTATCAACTGCATTAAGATACTCCTATGCATTTAGTTATTTGGAAGACACTTTTGTGCGAAGAGATTCATAACTGAGCTGATCAGATGAGGATTAAGGTCCTTGTTCAAGATAAAAATTCCACAGCCTAAACCACTGAGCCATGACCGCTCCTATGTGCATTCCAAAGCACACTGAAGCTGTGACCTGAAAACAACGTGCCGCATACTGACTGCAATGGCAGATGAAGAAGCACTAAGATTAATGCTTGTGGTATAGATATTGTTTGTCTCACAAGTGGTCCAGGCTGATGAAGCCCCACAGTCGAATTTAAAGCTGATGATCACTAGGATTATTAAACAGACGAGAGGGCTGGTTGGCTCGAACGTCATTGCCGAACACACTGCACTCTCAAATCTTCATTACTGCCTGGCAAGTATCTGGCACACAGGCAGAGAAGGATGTTTTTTAGATGCCCTTGTCTGCCATGGAGTTCAAATTTTTGAGTCTTCCCAAATGTGCAGCCCAACTATACTACTTCACAGACTGAAATGCTGGAAATCTGGAAAGCTCCAACCAAATGAAGCCAATTGGACTGTGCAAGTGCAAGACAGTGGCCAATACTGATTTGTTCACTTTGGTGACTTGCTCAGGAAGACTAAGTCATTTACAAATGCAACATATCCGGCCAACAGTCTGTTCCCCTGAGGTTGGGTTTGGGTGGTTGGGTGAGAAACTGCAGCAAGCCAGGCAATGAATGAGGCTAGCATTAAGCCTGACACATCCAATGAAGAAATTCAACGCATCACACAAGACCTTTGTGAGATTACTACTTTTCCAAATGTTCTTGAAGCCTCAGAATATACACTCACTGAGCACTTTATTAGGAACACTATAGTAATACTGGGTAGGACATCCCTTTGCTCTCAAAACAGCCTCAATTCTTCATAGCATGGATTCCATAAGATATTGAAAACATTCCTTTGATATTCTGGTCCATGTTGACATGACTGCATTACACAATTCCTGCAGATTTTTCAGGTACACGTTCATGCTGCGATTCTCCCATTCTATTACATCCCAAAGGTGTTCTATTGGATTCAGATCTGGTGACTGGGAAAGCCACTGAAGAACACTGAACTCATTGTCATGTTCATGAAACCAGTTTGAGATGACTTTTGCTTGGTGACATGGTGTATTATCATGCTGGAAGTACTGTAGCCATCAGAAGAAGGGTAAATTGTGGGCATGAAGGGCTGCACGTGGTCAGCAACAATACTAAAATACTATGTGGCATTTAAGTGATGATTGATTGGTCTTAACAGGCCCAAAGTGTGCCAAGAAAACATTCCCCACACCATTACACTACCTCCACCAGTCTGGAATGTTGACACAAGGCAGGTCGGGTCCATGGATTCATACTGTTGGTTGCAAATTCTGACCCTACCATCTGTGTGACTCAGCAGAAATCGGGATTCATCAGACCAGGCAACGTTTTACCAGTCTTTGCCGAGTCTGTGCCCACTGCAACCTCAGCTTTCTGTTCTTGGCTGACAGAAGTGGAACCCGACATGGTCTTCTACTGTTGTAGCCCATCGTCCTCAAGGTTCGATGTGCTGAGATGCTTTTGTGCTCACCGCAATTGTACACAGTGGTTATCTGAGATGCCTACCTGTCTTGTCAGCTTGAACCAGCCTGGCCATTCTCCGTTCACCTCTCTCATCAACGAAGCGTTTTCGTCCGCAGAACTGCTGCTCATTGGACGTTTTGTCTTTATTACACCATTCTAAAGTCTAGAGATTGCTGTGCATGAAAATCCCAGGAGAGCAGAGATCTATAGAAATACTCAAACTAGCCCGCCTGGCACCAATAATCATGCCACGGTTAAAACAACTGAGAGCACATGTTTTCCCCATTCTGGTGGATGATGTGAAGATTACCTGAAGCTCCTGGCCTGCATCTGTATGATTTCATGCATTACACTGCTGCCACATGATTGGCTGATTAGATATTTGCATGAATGAATAGGTGTACGGGTTTTCCTAATAAAGTGCTCTGTGAGTGTAGTATAATTGCACACTTTTTCATAATAAGTAGCTTAGTACACAGCAGTCTTTTCATTAAAACCAACAACAAATTAGAGCAAATGCATGGCACGTCCGCCATATTATCACCATATTTATTCAGATCATTATTTACTACAAACTTCTGTTTATTAACACTGCACATTATTTTCTTGACTAAACCTGCATTTTCTCCTCATTCCTGCGCTTTCTATCAGTTGGTCATTTCCACCACTGTACAACATCTTTTAAATTGTAATTTACACCTCACACACATAGTAGGCGGTACCATGTGCAGTTTGCGTGAAGGGCTACAGCTTTGAATGTTTATTTTAGATGCATCGCAAGCTTGTTTTGTGCCCATGGCTGCACCTTATGACGTAGGAACATCTGTCCCATAATGTCAAAGAAAAGAAACCCTCAAAGTGACCTTTACCGACTTTGAATTGCTCTGAATTGAAGGACCCTTTCTATTTAGAAAAATGGTTGCCTGTTACTGTAATACCTTTCTGTGGTGTACTAATGTGATGGCCCCATACAATAGCACTTCTATAGTCAAAGAAATGCCATGTCATATAGGCCATTCATGGATGTGTAATTCACGTCAAATGCATCCACTCTTGTGATCTTGACAGGTACTCCACATGTGATCCTTGTAGTTACAGTTTAGCAATAACAAGCACACTGCTTCTGGTCTGCATGGAGTTTACATTTGCAGCAAAGTGACGATAAGCATCTGCCATCTGCATAACTATCTCTTCCCCTCTGTCTCTCTCTGTCCCTCTCTCTCTGCCTTGCTCTCTGTTCAGTGAATGCGGTGGCTGACCTTCAGCACTGAGAAAAGGGCACCCCAGGCCTTTATTAGGCAGTGCAGATAAAGGCGCTCCAGCTGGAGACATTGACTGCATCCCAGCATGCCCTCAGCTAACACTGCCCTCCCTTGAGAGTAAAACCTAACAAACAGCCTAAATAACACAGCCTATACAGCCACTGTCCACTTTTCCTGACTCAAATAACTGGATTTTTAACCCATGGCAGCACAAGCAAGCAAAGAGGCAATGATATTCAGGCTATATATAGGGTTCCAGTCAGAATCAGAATTTGATAAGGTGTAGGATGTCTTTGGATCATAAATACTGATTAATACTGGTTGCAGGCTTCAACATAATGTCATATAAAGGGCAAAGAACAGAAATACTACAGGTAAAGTTTATCATAGTTAATTGCACTAAATAAAATCCTTTTATAGAGTCCTTTAAATATAATGGAACAATAATAAACAACCCCATGTTTCATCTATTCATATTGCTTTGTATCAGTACAGTGACAAAATCATCAGAAATCATCAGTAAACATTTTCCTGAAAGTGAATGGCTGCAATATGCATACATATTCACCCAACCATCCATTTTCTGTACCGCTAGTCCTGCACAGAGTTGCAGAAAGCCTGGAGGCTATCCCAGGGAACTCGGGGCGCAAGGCAGGGGACACCCTGTACGGTGTGCCAACCCATTGCAGGGCACAATCGTGCACACACTATGGACAATTTAGAGAAGCCAATCAACCTACAGTGAAAGTCTTTGGATTGGGGGAGGAAACCGGAGTACCTGGAGGAAACCCCCGAAACAGAGATAGAACACGCAAACTCCGCACACAGGATAGGGGCAGGAATCGAACTCCCAACTCTGGAGGTGAAAGGCAAACATGCTAACCACTAAGCCACTGTGCATATATATATATATATATATATATATATATATATATAGTACAGAAAAAAATATTATATGTGAATGGCCAATTTTCCACACATAGCTGGGGTAAACATTTTTTAAAAATCAAGGAAACTCTCTTTTGTCATGGCTTTAGGCTGCACAAATCTAAATCCTAATTCTCATTAGGGATGCATCAATGCCATTTTTTCAGACTGAGTACTAGTGCATGTTTTTTGGTACTCATCAAAACCAATACTGTCATGGAACATTTTATTTAGCTCTGTTTATGTTGGCCGTGAACTCCTCGTGCCGAGTTTGATATTTGAGATGTTATGGCATTTAAGCAATATCTTTAATAAAGAGTGCGAAAGCAGCCAACATTTGTAAACAGAGTGAATAGAGCAGTATCAGTGTCTTTGAGGTGGCTTCTAATGTTTGTCCCCACTGTGTGTCTGATGAATGATCTTTGTGTCATATTGATATCCACGTGGCTCTACATGGTGTGATGATGACATTTGACTAATATATATATATATATATATATATATATATATATATATATATATATATATACACGCACACACACACACACACACACACACGCACACGTATATATATATATTTATATATATAAACACAACAGATTTGCCAGTTGTGTGTTTATAAAAAATGGCCAGCTGAAATGCCATGTCAAATTCATCTTCTATAACAATGCCGTTGTTTTGGTTGCAAACTCCACAAGCACACTGAATAATTGGCAAATATTGCCCAATTAGTACTAATGTATAATGTGCAGCTAAAGCACATGTGAGTAGGTTTTTTGAAATACATCACTACATGCACTGAGCATGCCAATATATTAATAAGACTATGCACAAAAATGTTTTCTTTATGCAGAGTAATTCTTTGGCAAACCTACACTATATGTAGTCCATGAAGACATGGTTTGCCAAGGTTGGAGTGGAATAACTCGAGTGGCTTGAACCTTTGGGATGAATCTGAACGCTGTCTGTGTCCCAGGCCTCCTCGGCTTGACATCAGTGGATGACCTCACTAATGCTCTTGTGGCTGAGTGAGCACAAATCCCCACAGCAACACTCCAAAATCTAATGGAAAGCCTTCCCAGAACAGTGGAGGTTATTATAACAGCAAAGAGGGACTAAATCTGGAATGGGGATGTTCAACAAGCACATATGAGTGTTATAGTCAGGTGTTGACAAACGTTGCCATATAGTGTATGTCCGACTATATCAAACACTAACTAAACATGACATGCATGTGAGTGAGGTCAGTTTACTATTACTGTTTACTGTTACTGTAACAAAAAAAGCTAAATGATGTCTGACAAGTCATTAAAGTTGATGGCCTAGAAACACATGATTAACAATAGGTATTATTTAAATAAATAAATATTGCAGAGTGTTTTTTTTTTGTTTGTTTGTTTGTTTGTTTTTTTTACTTCTGGTCTACTCCATTGCGTCATTATTTTCTCATTTCCAATGTATTATTTCTTTTGTGCACTTGGGAGCCAGCCACTTAAAGTTCCACTCGTCTGTATTTTAAGTAGATATACAGATCCTGAACTTTTATAATAAAACAAGTATTCGACTATGAAAAGTAGGTCAAGTTCATTAAAAGTTGCCTGAGGTTGTATCCAGTTATAATTTGATGATGGTCTCCAAGAATAACACGTGTGGACAGTTAAACAGACAGAATGTCAGAGTAATTAGTACAGGGAAGACATTTCATACAGGGCCCTAATAAGCCACAATACAATCAGGAAGAAGCTAAAGTGAGGGAAGGTGAAAGATTTACTTATTTTTTTATAACGCTACCCACTACTATTATTATTGTTGTTGTTGTTTTTGTTGTTTTGTACAGTGACCAAAATGTGTTCTAACCAGCAAGAGTGTTTTTTGTGGGATATTAAGAACTGTAAACAAAAATGAAGTTGAAAAGAAAAGACACACCTACTAACCCCAGTCCTTTCTCTAACCTTAACCCTCGGCTTTTTTATATGATTCGATTAATCCGTATGTGTGACTAAAACAGAAAAAGCCTTTAATTGGTGTATTTGGTGTATTTTCTACTCTCCATTTTCCACATGCTTTTGCTGAGACCTAATGTACTGTGGTTGAACAGAACTGTGCGTCTCAGTGGAGACCACAATAAAATCCTGTGAGGTAATGGTGAACATTAGAGCCATTCAAGCTGTTATATGAATGTCTGTGTACAGAACTAGCAGAGAGAATCTAAATTATAGAGAAGCTCTCTTGGTAGAGATACATTTACATAACGCCTATGGAGTTTTACTGCTGAACAAGCTGAAAATGCAGGATAATGCCAGGTTTTAATGTAATGTAAAAAATAAATAAATAAATAAATAAATTTAAAAAAGGAATCCACAGAACTATTGAGATATTTATTGGAAAAAATACCTGGCTTCACATACATGAATAAATTCAAAGTATTATATAAAAACATTACCAAAACCTTCATACTGCTTTATTCTAAGTACCATCTGAGCGAGTTTGGTATTAAGCTAAAGAATGACTGCTCACCGAGTGTAGATAAGCGATTTATGGTGATAAGACTGCCACAACATTTGGATGAGGTAACACCGTGTACTGGCAACTGCACTTACTCAGAGATGAAGAAATGATATAGCCTACCCACACAATCTGTGCTGAGGGAGGAATATTGCTGGGGGATGTGGATTTCTGGACTGCACAGTGAAACATTGCACTCGTAAGACAGCATTGGGCTTAATCAATCTTCATTCCATGAAATAAAAAATATATATATTGTTAATCATTTCTCTGGTCTTGGTAACTCAATTTATTCTAACCAGAATATACAGTCACAGTCTCGTTCAACAGTCCTTCAGAAAGTACAAGAACTAATAAGATCAGCACTTTGTGGGTGGCTGTGGCTCAGGTGGTAGAGTGGGTTGTTCCTTAATCGTAGGGTTGGTGGTTCAATTCCCGGCCCATGGGACTCCACATACCAAAGTGTCCTTGGGCAAGACACTGATTCCCCGATGGCAAGCTAGTGCCTTGCATGGCAGCTCTGCTACCATTGGTGTGTGAATGAGAAACAGTGTAAAGTGCTTTGTACAACTGCTAAGGTTAAAAAAGCACTATATAAGGGCAGACCATTTACTTTATTTCACATTTCCAAATTAGCTCAGCATCAGTGGTAGTGATCTCTTTGCAGAGATGAAGTCTATTGTCTAATGCATGCATTAGTGCCAGATTTTTCCATAGGGTCATTTATCAAATGCACAAAAAATGAGTATTGTAGCCTGAAATCCATTGAAGAAAAAGACATTGAGAAAATCTCACAATTCTGAGTGCTTGGGAAAGAGAATTCGTCATTGTTATTGGCAAACTGTAGCACTGGATTCTCCCAGGAGTCTCCCATCATCCTTACTGTGAAGAATTATCACGCTTTTTCTTGTTCTTTGCTCACCAGTTTACTAGGAAATCGCTGACCAGAGGCTTTGTACAAGTGGTGTTACAAATACATAATATATAGCTTATCCCAAAAACATTTGCACTCTGCTCAAAAGATCACAAAGACATAGAAGTTCTATTACATGATGCACAGCATGTGTTCCTATTAAAAATATTTTCTTAAGCAACTGGATATCGAATAGCTCCCAAACCAATGACCAATTACTTTATGACTGCAAGATCCAGTCCCAAAGTGGGCTGGATCTGTGGAGAATTCACACATATGGAGAATTTCTGTCAATTTAAACCCAGTGATGGAAAATGCACACTGGAAGTTCATGCATATGCTTTAGCCATGTTTGATAGCAAGGTAAATCAGTAATTGATTTTTTTATGTTACAACAATGGAAATCACTAACCACCTTTATCCAAGTTATACATTTATTGCTCAGTTCCTACAGTTGCTTTCATTTTTCATTACATTTATATTTATATCATTTGGATAATGATCCTTATTCAGAGCAGCTTACAGAAGTGAAAACTTCAAAACATATACTTGTGCTAAAACAAATAAGTCAGGTTCTAAGAATACTATCAACAAAAACCCCATTAGAGAGGGATTAGTAGTATTTCACAGGGCACGTGATTTGAATGGTTTTTATTCAAACCACAAGTAGGCGAGTTGGTAGAAATTTCAGAAATAAAATCTTCATGGGTCTAATAAATAACCAAAGTATTCATTTGTATTGTACACGTTTAAATAATGGGCATAATATATGAATTGTTGGACTTATAGCTGCACAATGAATGCAGCCAAAACAGACAACTTTCATAGAGAAGCCATTTGACTGACATGGCAGGTGATCATTTTTCCTTCAGTCTTGTTGGCAAACATGTAATATTATCTTCTTTGCTTACCACAGCTGCTTCAGACAAAACTCTTTTTCATAATTTCTACAGACGTGACCTTTTTCAATCCCATGACTATATCCTCAACTGAAAGGCTCATTGTATCATTCAGATGTTTGTCTTCCTGCTGGAAACTTACACATGGAACTCCATTTACACTGGAAGCCAATCAGTGTGCCATAACTCTACATGCCTCTCCCCCAGCCCCCTCCATGATTCTGAAGCTTGTGTCCAGAAAAGTATACAAACGACTTACCTCTATTGTCTACTGCCAATTACTAAACAAGATATTACCCTGTTTACCAAAAGGGTTTGGTAAAAGCTGGGTAAAACCAAATAAAATTTCAACATCAGAAATGATAAAAGTGGTGCTTATATGCATAGGGCTTCCAAAGCTAGTTTACATCCTGTCCCTGACTGATACAAGTATGGCAAAACTAAGCTAACCTGCTCATACGTATAGAATCAGCTATCATACCTGATGCTGCAATGACATAATCACAGAGCAGGCATGCTGCACTTGCACAAAAAAAAGTTTAATTAGTTAACTGCTTAGTCCTTCAGAAGATTCAGGGAGGTCCAATCTGAAATAAGAATAACAAGGTCAAACACACTGATCTGAAATAGTATATTGAGCCTGACCTTCTTATCAAAATCCTCGATGGCGTCTTTGGGACTGTGCTGGCATTCTGGGAATCCCAGAGGACTAGTATAAAGTGCAAACCAAAGAGTCTGTGACCCCAACAAAGTTCAAGACGATGTACAGATGGCTGGGGAGGAAGACGCATTTAATAACGTCATTTAACTGCAATTCCAGCGTCTGTCGTTTTGTTCCCTTGTCTGTCTGATGGAAGGCTTGCATCGCTTAAATGGAGCTCCATCACTCTTCTGTCACCAAATTCAATTTAATGCAAAACCTTTCACCCACTTTTCATCTCCCACAGACAGAGACTGTGTGATGATAGTAAAACTTCTCTTTATCATACCTGAGATTCATCCCCTCTATCCATCTTAATCATCTCTGGCATTTATACAGACTTTCTTTCTCTAGATTCCCACTGGCATGCTCTGAGTATTTCTTTGAGGCATCATCTTCATCTTGAGTCCTATATTCTATTTCCTATATACCATACGTTCCGGTTTTTAAACACTTTGGTCCATAAGATGATTGTTGTTATAATTCCAACCTAGTGAAACTAATGAGTTTGAGATGGAAGCCGAAAACAGCATTCATTTTCATGTATCAACATCTGTATTAGGAACGTCATACAGCTGCAAATCATGTTAGCTCAGAATGCATTTTTTAGAGGGAAGGCTCTGTTTCACACTTTATATTTAAATTCTGGCCTCTCTCTAGAGTGGTGTCATTTTCAATGCCTTATTAAACAATTCAAGTGCATATCATCTAAAACACATTTCAATTATCAGTTAGACACCATTATTTCTATTAAAAATATCCATTCCGTGAGGGAAATCATTTTCAATCTTTCATTTTGAATGAAAGTAGCTCTAAATGTAATTTCACCATTAAAAGAGAACCTAAAAGTATTTTTTATTTATTCATTTTTTTTATGTTTAATATTAAAAAACAGTACTATGCACTGGTTGATACACAATCTTGATCTGGTATTGAGGTCCACACAGTACGCTAGGTGACTCTCTGTAAGCTTCTGTTGCCAAGTTATGTGGAACATGAAAGGTATGATGGTGCAATGCTTTAAGACTTGTGATGCAATGCCTTGAATTAAAATCATCTTGTAGACTGTTAACTGAATTGAAAAATTTTAAAATGTGGAGCTGTAACCATTTCTCTTTCCAAAAGAACTAAATTAAGGGCTCCACAGCAATGGGGTGACACTTACATATTCACAAATTTATTTGTTGTTTGTTAATAATTTTGAAAGCAAATTCTACAGAATTTGCAGATTTCTACTTCAATATTATATGTACTATATATAGTAGAACCTTAATTTGGAAAATTTGTTTTGGGGTTATTGGGGTTTTTTGTTTGTTTAGTAATGAAATACAGTCTGTTCGTCTGTTTTGTAGGTGATATATATTCAATCTTCAAATTGCTGCTGATGTGTTATTGTGTTATTATGTGTTAGTATTGTGTTATTATGTGTTATTGGCTAAGTAAACTGCAAGTAAACTGCAAGTAAACTGAATTTTTTGTCCGGCCCACTTGACCCAAATTAAGTTTGACACCCCTGCTCTGTCATCTGAAGGCTGTGAAACTTTCAATCCCGATGAACCAACAACCATCCATAGCTATGTCCAAAACAGCATAACTTGGTGGAAAAGATGGCCTTGCTGTCTTCTCTGTCGATTTGAGTGACACTAACCACTCACTGAGCTCATGAATACAGAGGAGGGTAGTTTGCGTGTTCATTAAAGCGTGTTCAGCTGCCCTGTGCTTTAGCAGCAGTTTGGAATTATGTGGTGGTTTCCCTTTTTTTTATTGGAAGCCTCTTCTCTATACAGAGCTTTATGGTAACAGGGAGTCTGTAAGAAAGGATAGAAAATATGTCAGTGGATCGGATCAGAAACGATGGCAAATCGAATCCGATACTAATTCAGCGTTTCTGGTCAGTATCAACCCTGTTAGCTGTGTCACTATAATGTTGATCTACCAGTAACAAGCAATCTTGCACTAAATGTTATTATGAATAATTTTATTCCTGCACTAGATACTTGCATATTATTATTATTATTATTATTATTATTATTATTATTATTATTATTATTGTAATTATTTTACTAGCTAAATTTTATAATGACTATTTTAAATATTTATTACTATTTATTAAATATGTTATTTATTAATATTGTCATTTCTATATACAGTATCATTGCTATTATTTATTCTATATATTATCACAATTGTTCCACTCGGTTTAATGCACCCTCAACTGCATCCCGCTGCTATTTCTACCTCCATTGTAATGTAAATTACAACTGAGCCTGCCATTTCTGTTTAAGGTGCAATATTTGTATATTAGGATGGTAATTGTGTTGTGTTGTCTGAGATATGTGTGTTGAATGTATCATGCTGTGACCAAACACCTAGAAAAATTCATCTAATACATCTAAATGTGAAAAAATAAGTACACCCCATGGAAATTGTTGGCATTTTTCGGGCAATATTTGGACAAGCAAACATTTTAAACCTCTTTGAAACAGTGTGTATTAATAAAGGTGATACACAGTATCAAATGACACATAAAACTGACATGTTGTAATAATTTTCACAGTTTAAATTAACAGATCTACTTGAAGATAATGTGAGGCCATCTGTCTCGAGTTGAACCGAAAGTGGACCTTTCAATAGGATAATGGTCCTAAGCACACTAACAAATCCACCAAGGAATGGCTCAAAAAGAAGAAATGGAAGGTTCTGGAATGTTCTAGTCAAAGCCCAGATTTGGATCCCACTGAAATGTTGTGTGGGGGATTTGAAACGGGCACCACATGAAAAACCCCTCAAACATCTTGCAATTGAAAGAATATTCCATGGTCAAAAATTCCAGTAAGTCCGGTAGACAGTTGTGCAAAACAAGAAGTTTTGCTTACAAGAAGTTATTTCTGCTAAAGGGGGCAATACTAGCTTCTGAGCTCAACGATGTACTTACTTTTTCCACAGAAGAATATCACATTTAATGATATTTCTGTTGAATAAATGATTGAAAAAGCTATTGTGCCTTGTGGTTTTGTTGAAGTATATCAACTTTATTAATAGGCACTGTTTCAAACACCATGGGGTGTACTTATTTTTTCCACATGACTGTACATGGCAATTAAAATGATTCTGATTCTGAAGTATTAGATTTTGATGGCATCCTGTAGAATTTGCATATAATAAGTAATAGGATCAGAGCCAATTTTGTGACATCACAAGTTTCCTGAATTAGAAGTCTAAAGTCTCTGTAAATAAAATATCAATAATACTAGTTTGCTTTTAGAAAAATGCAAATGATTAATAATTAGATTGTTATGTATTACTTATTATATTATTTCTTATTCTTATTATATTAATCGTTAAGAAATTGTAATATTTATTCTAATCCAAAACAACAATGGGTCACACCTGAAATTTAGTTTTTGTGTTCTTCCCAAGTTCCGCAGCAAAGATCGTGAACTCATGTAGCCGGAACAATCTCAGCAAATTCAATGTAGCAATTAACAGGAAACTATTCCGAGAAACTCAAAATAAAGGCGCTGTTGCCCGATTGTGCCGAGGGTGAAATCAGTCATGCACAGTCCGGTCTACAGGGTGTCCCAGAAGTCTCTACACATAGACCAGGATTCCCACTTTTTAGCAAAATATCTTCAAAAAATTTTCATACTTAGTTAATATTAAATATATATTTTTTTCAGATGGCCTTTAAGAATTCCTTGGATAAAAGAAGAACATATTGAGGATTGGGAAGCTGTCGCAAGGTTGTGATGGACTTTAACAGGAAACATGGTGAGCAGGTCACACACGACACTGTCGCCAAACTCATAAACAAATTCAAAAAGACTGGAAGTGTTGCCGACCGACTGAGAAGTGCATGTCCATGAACATCCACTGACAAAGGCACAACCGACGTGGTGCTGGCAAACATAGTCCCCTTTGTATGGAGACTTTTGGGACACCCTGTATTACAGAGCAAATCAGCAGCAGAACACTGCAGAAATAATCTGCTGTAATAAAAAAAAAAATCACAGTAATTGCGGTATCACGTCCGAACAATTTATTACAAAATCGTTGAACAAAAGCACATCCTTATATTCTATGTGTTGTGCATTATGAGATGCTTTTCCACTCACCATGGTTGCAAAGTGTGGTGATTTGAGTCACCGTAACCTTCTATTCAGCTCTACCCAGTCTGGCCATTCTCCTCTGACCGCTCTCATCAACAAAACATTTCCAACATAGAGCTCAATGTCTTGGTTTTCTTTTGTTTTGTTTTTTTCACACTACTCTGTATAAACTCTACACATTGTGGTGTGTGAAAATTCCAGAAGATCAGCAGTGTCTGAAATACTCAAACCAGCCCAACTCTTCAGTTCCAGTGTGCTGGAGTGCATTGCCAACCAATAAACTGTGTACAGCGACATACAACATATGGTACGCACTCCAATCCTACAGAGAACACTGCTCTTCACCTGCACAAAACATGCATTTTTTAAAAAATAATAGCTTTTCCATTTAAATGAGACAAAATGATTCATCTAGAACACGCTGCCAAGAGCCACTTATTCATCAAATGTTGTGACCTTAGAGGACATTTATCAGACACCCGAGTGAATTCAAAAGGTCGCACAGTTGCTTCTGAGAACTGTAAGACTTCGCAGCAGTTAATTTTATTCATAATTCACTTAGGCGCCATCAGGGCATACATTAATCGAGCAGTGTGTTACAGCTATGCATAGGAGAGAACGGCGAGATTTTGGTAGCACTATACCATACAAACACCACTTTTTTTTCCTAAAAACATTCTGGATCTGATCTGGGGGATTCCCCCCCCCAAACACATTCTTCATTATCTCATATGGAGGAGAACGCATTTTCATCAAATGTTGAGTCTGTGTGACTCATTAACAGTCAGTCCAGAGATGTGGCTGGGGACAGGAATAGCTCTAGTCAAAGAGAGTATTGTGTCTGCTGAGCCAGTGCAGCTCAGTGAACAAGAACATACAATCTAATCTTACTTGTCAGCGGGGAGGAATGAGGTTCCCTGAAAGAGGGGATCATGATACTAACACACAATCATGTAGTTTCTGCAAAAATGCTACTCACTGGTATATATATATATATATATATATATATATATATATATATATATATATATATATATACCATGGCTGCCATTTAATTACTTGATTGATTAGTGTCCTTTCCTACTTTATAAGACATATTAAAAAGGAATCGATACCTGCCTATATTTCAAATACTAAAAACTATTTCTGTTTTCTTAAGTTATATTTATGTTTGCGCTTTATTGATGTCAGAAATGTGAAATTACAAACCAGCTTTTTTAAACTAAGGAGCTTCAGTGGTTCCATATGCAGATATAAGGAACATCATGTTATAATTAACCACGCAATCCCAGAGCGCATTGTACTCTGGCCGTGAGACTATATATGGAAACGATGATGTCGTACCGGGCTTTGTAAATTAAAAAAAAAAAAAAAAGTAGAGAGAGCGAGTAACGAGGGTTTCATGAAAAGCAAGTTAATTAACTGTGCTCTGTTGCATCAACACTAGCTATTAACCATTTGGCTTCCCACAATGTGCACTTTGCTCTTTTTTAATTTCCTTACATTCCTTACATGGTCTATTCATGTTCTTGTTACCTACATATGCTGTCTGTAATTAGCTTTAGCTTTTAATAATTCGCACCCTTTTCCTGGCTTGCTTGCCTTATAATTCCGAGTTTCGGTATTCAGTATCCGTGTTTTCAACTTGTTTCTGTACTTGTTTACCCATTTGAACTCCGATTGTGGATATGGATTATGTATTATAACTTTGTCTGTCTGTTCCATGAACCCAGCCTCAAAGTTCAACTACGCTTCGAGATTGTGTATGCAACATATGTGTCATTTCCTCCGAGTCGTTGTGCCGGGCAAAAGTTTTAGGTGCTTGATTTATAACAAAGGAAAAAAAAAAACATTGTAACTAAAAAGCATAAATGAGATAATTCAAAATTCAGACTTGTAAAGAAATAGCACATAGGTCATATATATATATATATATATATATATATATATATATATATATATATATATATAAAATTCTTTTATATTTTTCAACCTTTGAAAGAAACAGTTTGGAAAAATGTGTTACTGGCATGTTGTCAGATTTATCTGTATGCGAATCCAGGAGAGTCTCATGTTTTCTCAGTTCTCCCAAAAGAACTCCCACATTGTACTCCATATCTCCACATCTCATGCGATCCTTTCTCTAAAGCCACTGTGTAAAAACAGTAAATGAGAAATAAAAGTAGCTCGTAATTCTATGCCTGAACTGCATCAGTAATTAAGGCAGTGAAAACAGAAAACACGATTTGGCACTCGCATTTTCACTTATCATACAGCGCATGCAGTACTGAGGTATACACCGGGTCAGGTTTGCTCAATCTCTACGTTAGTGGAACGTGAGCACGAGTGAGGTTCTGCAAAAGAAAACCGAGCAAACGGTCCATAAATCTCCATGCTACATCATCGCTGCAAACACCTACGGCTCTCAAGAGCACTGATTTCAGCCTAATGGATAATCCTACTTCCCACACAAAGAGCTGTACCAGCAGAGAGGAGTCTTTATCAGCACCAGACTTAATGGACTTCTCTTCTAAAGTGATTAATATCCGCTCGAAAACCAAGCAGCAATCACTCAACGTCAGTTGAAGCTAATTCCTCATTGAGATGCAAAGTGTAAACAGTGAACATGTGCCCTAATCCTCAGCTTTTCCTCAGCATTTCTTCCTTTGATGCCTCGTTTGAACATGAGTGATTAAAATGCATGGTAGCTAAAACTGTAAGGTCTGGTGCCGAGTCAATAAAAAAATGTTTACTAGGTTCTTGACCTAGAGATAATTCTCTCAAAAGCAATGTGCTTTTATGTGCACTTGGTCATATTTGCAGTGACAAAAGCCTACAAAAAAAGCTAATTCTAAATGATACCATTAATCACAATTGCTTTTTAGTGATTAATCTTTGGACTGGAAACACCAGGACAAGTGATACATGCCACATTGCGTTTATGCAATATCACAGTACAGGTGCTGCTACATTCGAGTGAAGTTATGTGCAGCAAAGCCTGGAGTGTTATATAAGTGTTACTGTGAGTGTTGCATTTTGCAGCAAGGACTACGCAACAACATTTTGGCCTAAAGCATGAAAACCAGGCCCAGTGAACTAGCTATGTTCTAGTGGTAAGCGCCGTGATTGTGAAAGTAGACTGTCATAACGTTAGTCAAGGCTAACGGGTCTAAGCTGTACCTCGCTTTGGAGTAAAAAAAAAGAAGAAAGAAACATAACAGTGTGAATCAGTTTTTGCCATCCACATCATGTTATCCGTTGTTAAGAAAATGTCTGAAAGTGGATTTATTTTGAACTTCTGTGAAATTAAAAACAACAGCACCACCAGTGGTGGTACATAAAAATACACAGAATGGTAAGAACTAAAGGCTGGAGCTGATTTCTTTCTAACTTTGACTGTAGATTCACGCAGCCTATCAGAGGCAGTTGTGTTGAGTTATTACACACTGAGCTAAGTGACACCACTAGATTTCATGTTTTTAATTTAAGCCCTCGTTGCATGACACATCCTTAAGACCAGTGTGCGAATTATACTTTGACTTTCGGGGGGGCTTTTTTCAGTCTGCCCAGATGAACTGTATCCTTAAAACAGCACATGAACACACTTTAGATGCTATAATTCATACTATGCTGTTCAGCTTTATCTGATGACTAGTGCTATGAATTCCTTATAAGACTGTAGCACGTACTTTCTGAACTACTCCTCAACGTACTTGTCTTTTCTTGCAAGTAAAAAAAACTGCTTTATGTCCGTTCCCTTTCTATTACTCATGACATCACCAGCGTTAAATGAAATCTGAGTGCAAAAAAGTCAGTGAAAAGGTCATTTATTTATACGTTATATTTATACGTGAAAAGGTCACCACATTAAGTTTCAACTTATTACCGAGCTAAACTATACACGGATAAAACTGACATTCGTGAGTCGTGACTAAAGGGTTGTGTCTCCTAACCATTTCACCACTGGATGGATGATCATGAGAGAATGCACGCACACATAGCTTACCGTGACTATAGTGAAGGACCTAACTTCCATGCATGAGGATAGGCGCCAGATGAAATACTTGCTGTAAGTAAAGTATGTGGTCTAATTTACATTATTTGTTCATTTCAGAGTCATATGCTATTTTAATGAAAACTATTTTATCAGCTTGCTTCATTCACACTCAAGACTCAAAGTGACCTCAAGATAATCGATAAACTTCATCGTAATCATTTCACCATAAACATTTCATTTTGATGAAAGGTGTGGGAAATTAATTTCCAATAACAAGTGTCTTCAAAACATTAACGGTGTCTCCCGTGCTATCTCCATTGCGTTCGGGCGATTGAGTGCACGATTGCGCGGTATTTCCCACATTTATTCTACTGGGCGCGCTCATGCATTGACAATAGAATGACCCATTTTAGGGGTGGTCAAACTTCTATTGACATTTTCTTTTCAGTAAGACTGAGCAATGCAAACTATTTTTCACTATTAAATCTTCTTTTGAGGTCCTTCGGGGGGAACGAGCCTTTTTACAGGTTTAGATCCCCCCCCCCCAAACCCCCCCGTTAATTCACACCCTGCATAAGACGTTGTCCGCGGTGTTTGAGAAGGCAAGCATGAAATACAGCAGCAAGTGTAAAAACATGAACGAGGGATTATTTGCTTGATCACTGATTTTTCAGAATGCTTTTGGAGCACAGGCGAGTGACTTGAGACTACATGGTAGAAGGGCCTCTATTAAAAATTTTTATAAAACATGGCATTTAAATGTTTATTAATTTGTTTATATTATTCATCACTGTTGGTAAAATTCAGTATTTTAGCAAATCAAAATATCAATTATCTCACTTTTTCTGTTGTCAGTGGACCGCACAGCCTTCCTTTGAAGGCTCACTTGAACGCCAAAGATCTCAGTTTCACTGAGATCCTATGGCAGCTTCAGCTTCACAGTGTGTTTTATTAAGAGCAAAGATTAAGGCTTACAGGCTTTTAATACATCATTTTGGGTCCTGCCTGAACGCAAGGCTTTACTGGAAGTCGATGTGTGCTTCAGCAGTGGGTGTGGCATAAAAAAAACAAAACTCTCAACATTTACTGGACAGTACACTGCTCACTTGTCCCACACTGACACACAGCTTCTCATATGATAATCGGGAGATCCCTCAAAGGGGCGGAACCTCGTAACCAACTGTCAATCACTGAAACATCAGTTAGACTCACAGTGTGTATATTTAGTGTGCAATAGTATATTTACAGTGTTTTACACAACTAGTATAGCTTACTGTTATATCTGTGTAATTGGTAAACAGTGCAAATAAATTGTAAGTATAAAGCCATGTTTTATTATTTTCAGCTAGCAAGCTGACTAGCTTCTTGAATGAAATTTAGCAAGCTAGTTAGAACCTTAGCTGCGTTTTAAAGCTACATGGCAGACACTACTAGTTATATCGACCTGATTTTGGTGTTTCATAATATTAACACCAAGCTATTGATTGTTGAATTTTCTTTTAGCACTTCCATTCAATATCCTTCACTGGCCTTGCTAGAACCCCAAACTCCAAACTTTATGCCTTGGATTTACACAAATTACAATTTTCCTTTCCTTTCATTTCATTTCACAGACATTGATTTGGTCTCCGTGTTTATTTCTATAAACACAAAGTCCAAAGGCAGACAGATTCTCAAGACAAATAAAAAAGGATAAAACCGAGAGAAATATAATAGCAGGTTCTATTATGGACAGGAGAAAGGATAGAAATCCTGACCCTGGATCTTCACCACAATATTCAATATGGTTCATTATATGAGGATTGGGTTTTCTATAGGGTTCATTTAAACCTGTCCTTCTTCATGCATAGAAGCTGTTCTGATTTCAACAGCCGTGCTGGAACGGAAAACTTTGAGGGCTTTATTTAACAAAATGATGCTGCTATTATATGACATGTTCAAGGTGATGCAGACTGTTTTTGCGGAGCTACAAATATGGAAATACAACTTTAATTTTAAAAAATGGTTTCTCTTTCAACAGCACACATTTACTTCAATTACGCAGCATTGCGCTGCCAGGAAGTTGTAATATTTACTGAATTACGCCTGAGGTTTATGAGGTGCATTGCATCTAATATTCCGTTAGATTTTGACTGTTCCTAGATGAAGCGTACTCTTCCTCCACAGCCCCGACTCAGCTAAGGTGCATGAGTGCTGAGGAGGGTCCCTAGAGATTGTGAAGCTTATGGCATAAGCAGTTCATATTTCCCTACTCTCACAAATTCAACAAAAAACGTAATCATGAGTGAGTGAAGCTGTGAACAGAGCTACCCATCATCACCTTTAATTATGGAAGAGGGTATTCAAGCTATGATTTCAGGTGCTACTGTGGAAGAGCTTTGATGTGGAAAGATTCGGCTGAAAAAAAAAAAAGTGCCTGATATATTTTATTATTACAACCGAAGTCCATGTAAATGTGTTGTTACTATAGAAACAATAATGTATCCGATGAGCACATTAATATAAAACCACAATCTTCTGACTAATCAGATTCCAGAATTTAACAGCACTGTGGTGTAAACCATTTCCTGACCTCTCCTGGACCATTCCACTCAGAATTATGAGCTAGATGTGTGCATAAACTTTATCCAGGACCTAACGTGCAGCACTGTTCACAAATACAGCAGCTCTTGATAATTGTATTACAATTACTCTTTATTCCTGAAATAATTTGAATGATTCAAATGCCATCTCGTGTGTCATTGTAATTTGATTAAACAGAAGAGAAAGGGAGGGGAAGTCAACATGTGCTGTACCTCTCCAAGCGTAAGTGGCAAAGCCATTAGGAAGATAATGATGTGAGATTAAATTATAAACTGTAATGTCTGGAAGGGCAAACAGCGGGGCAGTGGGAGAAGAATAAAAGATGATGTGACCAAATCCCTGCCTTATTTTACAGGTCACGCTTATTTGTGCATCCTAAATCTTATTACGTGCATTTACAAGTGAGCATAAGGAGCAGAACGCTGACTGTGATTGGTTATGATGCACGAAAAAAATAGCCTAATGATTCATAAAACAAGAAATAAGATACAATGGAAATAATGCTCAAGGGGAAGTGAAGTGGAAATAAAATACTTTTTTCGGAATCATGCAAAAAAAAGTCATTTTAAACTAACAGGAAAACCTCTTGACCCACTAGGGAACAGCATATGAGCTGTGCTTTTGAGCTTTTACAAAAAAATGTTAAAGCTTGGCATTGACAAAACAAAAGAAAACGAACAGAAGGCATATTACAAAGAAAGCCAGAATGATTGGTGAAGACATTAAGTAGTATTAAATTTAATGAACAATAACAATTAAAATACATTTTGTTATCTTAAGATAGCTAACAGGACTTTTACAGTTATGTCCATTAAGTGCAATATTAGAATTTTCATTTCTATTAATATTAACTGCCACCTGAATGACTATTACGGTGGGCATATATTAAAAAGCGAGGGCCAAATTACACAAATCAGACGGGTGTATTTTCTCCAATTCACAGACCTGGGTAAAATCTCCATAAGCCGTATATGAATGAAATGGGTTTTTAATTTTGATTGCAAATATTTAAACATACATGATGAAATGTGAAAAACTGCAAGAGGTAATGATGTGAGAAGCCTCAAAGAAGTCCGTAAGCACTAGAAAATTCCTCTTTTATAGTAGTCATATATACTGGTGCACATTCAGATGCTGTAAATGCTATAAATAGCCAGTAATAAAAAAATAAATTAATGCATAAAGATGCACAAATCTGAGGGAAACATCTCAGTGTTACTCGTTCGCATTTTTAAGTAAAGTTTCATAATAATGCAGCAGCAACATGGTCAGGTAACCTGTGGGAAATTCAATAACTGGATCCGGACACGTTTATCAGTGAATTTGATAAATTACTACAACTTTTAAAATCATATTTAACAGGCTTCTCAAAAACAGCTCACATTAATTACTACATTAGACTAACTAACAGACCACAAGTATTTCATTCTGAATGATCGTATTTAATAAACATTTCTAGGCATGGTATCGGATCGTTTCCTGCTTAATTAGCCAGAAAAACCCAAGATTAGGGTCTTAAACGGGCCACACTCTAATGTCAGGCGTAATGTTGGGTGAGCAGGACTAGCAAATTTAGTGTCCAAGATATATATATATTTTTTTTATTTATTCGTAGTTGCCTAATTGTCCGTATGAGAGACAATCTGGGTGACAGACAGTATTTTCTACATCAGGTATGTGGAAACAGTGATGAAACCAAGGGGCAAAAAAATCCAGCCTAAAGCTGTAACACTGGCTAACTCTCCTGCAATAAGCAGCACTGACCTTGCAGTTAAACATACTGAGAGAAAATATAGACACTAGCCAGATTCAAATAATATCTTTTATGTACAAGTCAAGGACAGATCACCACAGCTCATAGCTAAAATGTAAAAAGAAGAGGATAGGAAACGTATGCTTGTTCGTTCACACTCTTGCCTGCGTACTTTATGTATATCTGGATATAAATCCCTGTCAGTCTGGATTCCAAGTCGACCTGTAAACCATTAAACACACTGACAAGCCGTCGCTGTGACTGTTGTCATGGGCTGCGTCTCGAATCGTAAACTCTGACCTTACACTCGAAAGTATTTACTAATGCAGAAAAAAACTGGTACTCAAGGCAGACCTTCCGGTGGGTTTAAAGGCCACAAGAGAGACTTTTCAAACACCAACCGTAATAGGACAACTGGTTTGCGTTAGTAAGTCTCGAATAGTACATAATGGTATGTGATTCGAGACACAGTGCTAGTTTGTTGAGCAGAAATATACAGCCAGGGAAATGTGTACATTTTTATTGCTGAATTCCTAAGCTTAGTGCAGGGTATCAGGATAGTGTACTAACATATTCAATATTAAATTTAAACATGGCGTGTTTAACTATGACTCCCAGTTCATTTCAAAATAAAATCTGAATAAAATTCAAACATTCATGCATTTCTCTCGCAATCTCATTTGTAAATCATGTGATCCCACGTAACCCCTACCTTTGAGAACCCCTGCCTTAATCAATATCAATGCAATTTACCCAGCTAACTAGCTCAGCATACATTATTACATTATGGTAGCTATGACATTTTAGCCTCATTTTCAGGTATCCAGGCAACTAAAACATGGGGTTGGGCGGCACATTGGAGCTTTTACGTGCCTGGTGGGCTAGCTAATGAATTTACAATTTGTACACACCTGCACTATAATACTATTGTGCACACATTAAAATATTCCGGTTTCCCCTGAGCCTTTTAGTGCAAAATTTGAGCTTTATAAGTAAATCTGTCCCGATTTAGCTGAAAAGATGACTGTCTTGTACAGTAGAAAGATTCCACAAGTCTATTAGAAAAACAGGTTTCATGAAAGATCGAACAACATACAAAACAGACCATTTGGTCTAATATCCTGACGACTGTACTTCCTAAAGGGTGTAGTGGTGTGTATTTCCGACAGATCTATAAGAAATCAAGCACAGAGAAGTGAGCAGCTGTGATTTACTGGCATGTTCAGCCAGCCATTATTTAATAATTAATAATAATAAGACACATAATTAATAAAACACATACTGTACTACTGAATAGCTGAGTGGTCAGATTTCCATTCGATGCATCCCACAATACTGAAGCCGACAGACCTTGCTTTGATAAGCTCTAAGACTCAAGGAATGGCAGAGCATTCAATCTAACGTGACAGCTCTCTAAAACATGCTACCCGAGGGCTCTGAGTGGAATTGGCAGCTTGAGCATAAAGACAGAGTGGCTCAGGAGGTCACAAATCTGACAAACCATTGCCTTAGTCGATGCCGACTGACAGCTTTCCAAAAATGTTTTGGGGCAATGACTAAGCGCATGTCCAAAGGGAGGAGCGGAGATAATGAAGATTAAGAAAGCATGTGCTGCTTAATGAATCTGATCATTGACAACAGAATCCATAAGCGCAGACATCCCCAACTTTTAGCTAATAGGTCTTCGAGCAGTACAGTATGTCCAATTCAGACTAATAAGGCACGCACAGGAAAAACAACAGCATCCCAAAGCATCCATAACTGTGTAGTAAATTGCATTAATTTGTGATATGACACTTCTGCTGGATATCATTCTGCTGGGAAAATTACAAAATGTCAACAAAGTGGCAAAAAAAAAACAATTCTGCTGTATGCTTCAGGCTACCCATGAGAGGTTTTCAAAATCACAGTAATAATTCGCCAGTTTTTAAAATGCAAAGTAAATTTTCTTGAAAGCATATACATATTTAAATCTTGTCTTTAAACCTACTAGCACATGCATTTGAATAGAGTCTGAGATTCATTCCAATTTTTTATTTCTTTTACCATTTTATTTGATATGCAACACTTTAATCATGATGACTTACATAAATGTGCTTTTACTTACTTACTATATTTTCCTGAATAGGATAAGCATTGTAAGATATTTAGTGACATGTAAGTGTCACATACTGTACATTATTCCTTATATACTGAAAAGAAAAACCCCAACAAGGATCCTTCTCTGCAAAACCCAATAGATACAGCACAAAAGAGTAATAGAGAGTCATTATTTCCATTCTGAGGAAAGAGTACAAGGATGAATTGTCAGAGCATAAAGGACCCAGATTATTTGTCATAATGGCAATGGGGATCAGAATCAATTCTTCTAGCATAACATACTATGCATGCCAAAAACACAAAACAAAAGGATTTGTAGACGGTTGCATCGGAAGCAGCTGTATTACAAGCGTACATGAGGCAAGATATACTGAACAATTACAGAAAACCAAATGGGAAACTGAATCCTTTCCTAAGCACTCAAATGTCATTTTAAACTAATGGGCAAACGCACTTGACCCCTCGGAATAGCATATGAGCTGGATTTCCACATCAAAAAAGCCTGTCATCAACACAACAAAATAACATGAACAGAAGACATAACATGACAGAATCTGAGCATGCTTTTGATTGAAAAATAATTTAAACAAAGGGAACTAAAGGGGCTCTTGCACTAAGGGAATATTCTGTATGTCACGTAATGAGGTTTTGAACAGATGCAATCGCAGTTATGAGCTTTATTGGAAAGCATTTAATCCAGAGGATAAGGCAAAAACAACAACAAATACAAGCAGCAGTCAGGCAAACAGACTAGAGCAGGTAAGGCAGAAATCAAGGTCAAGGACAAAAACAGAATCATAACTAGAATAACAACACAATAGTAACGCCTGATAAACAACAGCGACTATGGCAACTGCACATACTACTTCACACAGATATAGTGACTGAACAGTCTCTTATATATAGTGTGGTGTGATTGCGAGTGTGATTGGAAACAGGTGTGTCTGCTTAGTCCTCAGGAGACAGCGATGTGTCAGTGTGTTACATTGGGATTTGTAGTTTTGCCATGTTTGAAGTTTGTGGTGTGTTCTGGGAAATGGAGTCAGTAGTTTGACATGACATGACAATGAACAAGAGAAATTGGTAATGGTGGTATAAGATGTTCAAGAAAATACCTGCGTATGGAATCATCCATTGGAAAAAATAAATAATAATAAAAAATCAGACCCCAAATGTTTCCCTAAAGTACTGTCATGAGCTAATTTAATTCTAAAAGTTTCCCAGTGCAGCCTATACACTCCTCTAGATTTATGCCACATGTGAAATGATGATATGAATGCAGAAATGTTAGTATATAGTCTTGTCCTTAAACCCGGATTAAATTTGAAATGAATACGTTTCTCATTCAGGCCAAATTAGGGCAAAAAACTGGGGCATCCCATAACTGCAATGCATTAATATGTGAAATGCCAGATCTGGAGGGGAAAAGATGTAATTCTATTGGGAAAAGTACAAAGACCAAGGAAGTGACGTGACTTTATATTTTTATAGACAGTATCCTGATGGCTGTCTTTTCTGTCAATTAATGCTACCAGGGCATCATTAAATTCCAGTGATTATAATTATTATAATGATGCTTCGGTTATTTTAAAGCATGGTGATTAAGCTGAAAAGATAATGCAGTACATCTCATCATAACAGAAACAGTATGGCTCCTTTTCTCTCTCTCTTTTTTGCTGTTTCATATGCTATGATTCATATCAACACACCTTTCCAAAAGCGTGACTTTCCTGTGATGTGTCATAGAACAAATCGGATTATTACAAATGCATGAAACTGACAACATTTCCAAAAGAGATTTTTCTACTATGCATTACGCAATCTTATAGACTTGCACGCTGCTAGACCTCTGTCCAGATCTCAAACAGCCTTCCATGCTCACATGACGCGCTGCATTTTCATAGCCAGATTCCTGTCTATTTCTTGCTCAAATTTTCATTACCTACAACCTTGAGTTTGAAAATGTACTTATAATATTCATTTGCCTGTAATGTTCTCCTGCTACAGAGGGAGCAGGCATTAGGAGAACACTAAGCACTTGTGCTGCATAAACCACTGAAGGTGAAAATTGTGTTGATTTTCTAAACAAAGAAAATGATGAGAACTGTCATTCATCTTCACGTAGGAACATTTTTATCACACAAAAATGCCTTCCTATTCACTATATATGCTCGCTCACTAACACACCATATGCACAAACACTTTTTTTGAGATTTGGTCGCAGAAAACTACAGTTATTGCCATTCAATTTGTTCTCTAATCTGGAGGAAATCTAGTTAATGACAGTCCGCCAAATTATCTCCATCCATCCATCTTCTACCGCTTACTCCTTCTTCAGGGTCGCAGGGGAACCTGAAGCCTATCTCAGGGAACATCGGGCACAAGACGGGGTACACCCTGGACAGGGTGCCAAATTATCTTTGTTATGAAATTTGTATTGTTACCCAATTCTGAATTTGTTTAGTTAGACAACTAATACTATTTGGCGGATGTGGCTCAGGTGGTAGAGCGGGTTGTCCGCTAATCATAGGCTTGGCGGTTCGATTCCACATGTCTCACCCTTGGGCGTGACACTGAACCCCAAGTTGCTCCTGATGGCAAGATAGCATGGCAGTGTGTGTGTGAGAATGGGTGAATGAGACACAGTGTAAAGTGCTTTGTAGAACCACTAAAGTTTATAAAAAAAATTTTTTTAAAAGCATTATTTAAGTGCAGACCATTACCATAGAGACTAACAACAGGTATCTGTGTGGTTTTCTGTATCTTCATTTTTCAACATCAAGTGAGACATCAAGTGACGTGAGGGTCACTTTTAACAGGTTGGAGAACAAAATCGACAAACTAAAAATACACAGACCGGAAGCAACTAGGGGTGATCATTTTATTCTGTACGCTGTATTTTAAATAGTTAGCTAAATTTAGTAAGCATACAGTACAGTATCTTCAATAACATGGAGGACCTGAGTGGTATTGCTCATTCACCTGGTACACAGGAACAGTGATAAAATTTCTTTTTATTCTCATTATAATATTGAGTAATATTGAGGAAACGTAAGCAAATAATTATGTCCTGAGTCATGAATACTTTGGCATCCTGAACCACACACTACCATACTACACCATTGGTGTGATTAGTATTTAGGCATATTACTTGGTGAACGAGGTGAAGCCCTGAAATTCTCTCTGAAAGTGTATTTACGTGGCCAACTCACAACCGTGAGATTAAGCTGCGCAGTGGACAAGGGCACAGCATAACCTGTATTTCAACATGGTCTTCAGCACGGAGCTTGTGATAATATATAATATATAATAATTTATAATAATAAATTTCCTCATCAAATAACATGTGACATCCGAAATGTCTTAAATGTTTCCAAAGGTTTATGGTTTGGAATAAATGATCTAAACGTGGCATATATATCCTCCTGAAAGGGTGTTTGCATTGTGAAAGCTGTGATAACAGATGATAACATACTGTATGAAAAATCTCAAATTTATTTGGGTAGGGATTAGAGAACCTGTCAGTGCCAGAAGCTAAAACTGTTTTTCTTGGCTTCAAAGGCATCAACTAAGATATCTCTGAGGGGGGGGAAAAATACTAACAACAGTGTTAACACAGTCCTGGAAAAAAAAAATAGGAATAGGGCCTAAACGTTCTACTAAATTATTCAATATACTACTGCTTCCACATTCATTTCATATATAGTGCTTTCGATTTACGTTTATTATTTACACTACAGACTAAAGGTCTGTAAGCAGCACTTACTTTGTGAGACAGTTTAAATAAGGTTTAAACACATTAGCTCGGCTAGGTAGCTATCCATCCATTCATCCATTTTTTTGGATCACTTATCCTACACAGGGTAACAACGAGCCTGGAGCCTATCCCAGGGGACTCAGGGTACCAGGCAGGGGGACACTCTGGACAGTGTGCCAACCAATCATAGGGCACAATCGCACTATGAACAATGTAGAGATGCCAGTCACTCTACAACACATATCTTTGGACCGGGGGAGGACACCGGAGTACGTGGAGGCACGGGGAGAACATGCAAACTCTGCGCACACAGGACAGCGGTGGGAATTGAACCCCCATCTCCTGATGTGTGAGCGGATTTCCAAGAGTGCTTATATTTCCTAATAACCGCAATGGGACGTTTCACTGTGTGTGTCACGCCGCTCGTCTGGGTTCGCCGCGTAAAGTTTCACTTTCTAGCTAGAAAACAATTACTACAGTAGTAGTAAACAATAATCTCCAGGAATATAACGTTCGAGTTAAAATATGAAAACTTGTCAGATGAAGATGAAAAGGAAGAAAGGACACAATTTCTACCGAAATCACCTTGAACAGGAATGTACAGTTCAGTGTGAGGTTGCTAGTAAACTAACCGATGGGCTATAAAGTGAGTGCGGTTTCTTCGGGATCTATTTCCGCTAGCAAAAAAATAAACAAAACATTTGGCCATATTGTGTCCGAAATGTCACTTATTACATGGGAATGTATATTGAAACCATATGAAATGTCGATATTAATTTCTTGCTTATGGAACAGTTGCATAAAAGCAATATTGCACAAGCAAGCTTACAGTTACGTTGAATTTCACGTACGGCTGTAATTACCTCCAGCGCTCTGTGAGTATCGTGCGCTATCATGCCGATATTCAGTATAACTGGTACTCTTGCTCGTGCAATAGTGCTGAAGTATGATGTACTATGTATCTGACATCAGACATTCTTCTACTAACGCTGCTTCATTACTGAGAGAAGATGTGGCATTTAGAACTCACAGTTTTCAGCGTATGTAAACCTTTCAGTCAAGTGATAAGTATTACTGTAATTCACTCATACTTATTTTGAGCTTCTTGAAGCAAACTGCAATTACGTGTTTTTTTGCGATGACAATGCTCAGTGCAGTTGGGGCTGATCATCAACATTCCAGAAAATATTTCATTACGTTTAAACGTTAAATGGAACCAAACTTTCAATACAATACAACAGCATTCCTCCAGTTTTCTTCCTTAAAGAAAGACACAAGGTAATATTACCAGATTAAATAAAGAGTACTGAAGCAGCGAGGTCTCCATTAAGTTCACTGAAGAATAAAAGCACTCTCCTGAAGATTTGCATTCTGAGTGGGCCTCATTCAAGCATGCTCAGGATTACAATTAACACTTCAGACTGGAGTAACACTCACGGTGAAGAATTCTGAATACTGTGAAGCATCAAGTAACTCCCACTTTGACAAAAGCTTCTGGGTGTTATTAGGAGCATGTCACAGACACTCGCCACGTGCTGAGCTTAAACAAACAAAGAGATGTGTCTTTATTCTCTGAAGTTCACTTGGATTTTTCATTACAAATACTGTCAAGGTGATTGACTCTGACCTAGATCAACTGACCTCTGCAATGAAATCCACAAAGCTATCCTTTATTCCAACTGCTGCTCTTTCTATTTCTAATTGTTTGTCTTGAGGCATCAATCCCCGAACTAGTGCAGCATGCCTGCAGCTACATCTTTGCAGTGACTAACACAATCTTATAGCTCTAGGGAATACTGACTGAACATTATGTAAGGAATAAAACACCATAGGGTGTGCTGTGACAGGAAATAATCAGTGACAGAGTGTTGACCCAAAGTTCATTATTTTCACCCACACTGTTTTATTTCTCTTGCACCACAGCAATTTTCCAATTATGACTTTCTTTTATTGCTCATTAAAGAACTTTTATTTTTTTTTACAAATATAGTTGAACATCCATGAAACAAGTTAGTTATCATTATCACTTACTGTGTTATAGCACCTATAGCAGCCTCTCTTTTTTTCTTGAATAAGAAAAAGAAAAATCAGCTCGCCACGTTACAAAGATTCCGGAAAGCACCTCAGTCCTGAAGAATTTCCTATGGAATTTCCTATGGCAGAACAGTTCAACGTCTGAGACTTCTATCAATGTGACAGAAAACGTCACCATACATTTTTCATTGTTAACGTAACACATTTTTAATCGGTTTATTATTAGTCTCAGATTATTTGAAGCCTCCCCCATACATACTATAGAAACGTATTAGATCAAGCGCATGTAAATCGCCTTGTCCTGCATTACTGTCAAAGCCACGCTGGTATAGAAAATGATTCAACACCTTCTGAGCAATCAGATTTGGGAATGCTACAGCATTGTATTAATAATTCACAATTCTGGATCAGTGACACCCAACAGTTTCCCCCAGCAAAAATGGTTCTCTGTTTCTCCAAGATCCAAAACAATCTCAGGAACATAAGCCACAAAACGCAAGGAACCCCCCCCCCCCCCCCCCCCCCCAAATATACAACTAATTTAAACCTATGAGAAATACGAGCATGACAAATGTTTAGTACATAAATATGTCATGTTAACAACTGCATGGAAAAGAAGCTCAACTTCCATGGAATAATCGCAGAAATATTTATTGCCTTATTGCCTTCTTACTCTGTAGGGAAATTACACCTAATCCAGACCACAGCTGATGTAATATGATGGAAAATCTACTCAATAAAAATCATTACAAAATCTCATTAAAAGTAATGAACAAGATGAAAGTAACACTAGCATAACAGTTTTTTTCCCTGTTAGTTGTAGCACAGCACATATATTTCAGTTTGACTTTTAACAAGACAGCAAAATGACTTACTATATTATTTTTACCTAGTCTAGGTAGAAATACAGAAGGCTATGGATTTTTTTTGTATTTACACCGATCAGCCATAACATTTAAATCACCTTCCTAATATTTGTAGGTCCTGCTTGTGCCATCAAAACAGCCATGGACACCACAAGACCTCTGAACATGTATCTGGCACCAAGACAGATCCCTTAAGTCCTGTAAGTTGCGAGGTGGGTCTACACCATGTTCTATGAAGGGGTGTACTTGGTTTACAACAATGTTTAGGTAGGTGGTACATGTCAAAGTAACTTACACATGAATGCCAGGACCCAAGGTTTCCCAGCAGAACATTGCCCACATTGCCTCTGCCAGCTTGCATTCTTCCCATAGTGCATCCTGGTGCCATCTCTTCCCCAGGTAAGCAATGCACTCACATGCTGTGATGCACTGTGTGTTCTGACACCTTTCTATCATAGTTAGCAATTTGTGCTACAGTAGCTCTTCTGTGGGATAGGACCAGATGGGCTAGTCTTCACTTCCCAAGCTCATCGATGAGCCTTGGGTGCACATGATCCTTCCTTGGACCACTTTAAGTAGTTACTAACCAATGTAAACCAGGAACACCTCACAAAGACCTGCTGTTTTGGAGATGCTCTTTTGTCCCAGTTGTCTAGCCTTCACAATTTGGCCCTTGTCAAAGTCACGCATATTCTTACGCTTGCCCATTGTTCCTAATTCAAACACATCAACTTTGAGAGCTGACTGTACATTTGCTGCCTAATATATCCCACCCCTTGAGAGGTGCTACTGTAATGATATAATTGATTGTTTAAGATATTTAAAAATAAATATTTTATGCTTGTTTATTTATCAATTAACCAGCAGTATTTCTCATTGCTATTATTTTAATTCAATTAACAGTGACCATGAGCAGAGAGCTTACATTTAACTATTTATGATAGACCTCCTGATTAAAGCTTAAACAAAAAAAGATTGGTATGTGGATCGGTTCCGGTCGTAAAAATCCTGATCGGAGCATCAGTAATGAACACTATTAAACTAAAGCACTTTGCATCTCATGGGTAAATGAACTCACCCAATCACATCCTATATGAGATTATTCAGATATATACACAATATACACAGAGCGGTTTGAGAACTGACTCCAGCCCAGAACCATGACAGCGGAAAAAGTGTTATAGTGTAGCTTTAAATATATTTAAGAGGAGCAGACTTCAAAGAATGAATACTGAGGTTTATTGTATTTAACGGTTAACGGTTGTTTTTTGCATACAGTCTGCAAAATGAACTGAAAATATTATCTTTAGTTATTATTATTATTATTCATCTCTAAAAATAATAATAATAATAATAATAATAATAATAATAATAATAATAATAATAATTTAAAAACTTCAACTGTGCTCCTAAATTTTTGCAATCTCCTAAAAGAAACTGTCTTGCATCTCTCCTCCTGTAAACATTGTTATTGCCTTTTCTGCATACACCTGAATTGTTTTCATTTGGCTGAATATTCTTATATTTGATGCAGATTTTCATTTGGTTGATGGCATTTTTATTTTTACTTATCCTATATTTTGGGTACAAGTTTATTTATCTTTTGCTTCTACGAGATGATGCACTTTAAGGATCAGTTTAATTTGATGCAAAGATTTGTACATTAGCAGGAATGTAGCACAACATGGAGGTGAAAGCAGTGGTCTGTTTATTTAAATGTGAATGTGCAATGAAAACACTAACACACTGTTGTCACTAAAATCAATTAATAATCGTGATAAATAATCGAGATCTCAATACTGATCAAAATAATCGGGATTATCATTTTGGCCATAATCGTGCAGCCCTACTGAATGTTATTCACTTCACCTTTCAGTAGTTTTAATGTTATGGCTGAACAGTGTATGTCCTTGGCCTAAGGCTCACTACACCCAGCTAGATGAGCTACCTCATCCTGTTTCTGCCATATCTTTGATGACCCTATCCCAATGACTTTAAGCGCACCCACAACAAAAGTGACACCTAGTGTTCTTGAGAAAGCAAACCTGTTACCTCAACCCTGTTCCCATTTTCTTCCATTCCAGATCCAACCTTGCTTCTGCCCCATTCCTGAACCAACTCCATCATCTCTATCTGTGCTCATCCTATTTCAGACAGTACTACTTTATCCGTAGTAGAGCTGAGCTGCCACCTTACTTCCCTGAGGGTTCTGCACCACCACCACTGTCCCATTATCCAGTATCAACAGTACCACAGGGTGTTCCATAAGGGAAGAATCAGATTTAGATGGATTATTGATTAATTTAGTCTACAAATTATTTGTCTACTTTTTATGAAAGTAGATCTGAAAGTTACTAAGCAAGAATTTTTTTTTGTAGCTCAGAAGAAGCATTTGCGTTCTTGAACGTGTAATCTATTATTTAATGGGGAACTATTATGTAAAACTCACTTTTAGATGGTGGTTGAACATTAATGTGTGTCAGCAGTGTGCGAACACAACCACCCTACAACGGTAAAAATCCACCCACTCATTTTTTTAGATTCCCCATAAATCATAAACAATGTCTCAAAATGAGTCGTTTTTGTTTTCTCTCTAATGTGACATCACATTGGAACAGGCCCCACCCACGACTAGCGACGGACTCTGCCCTATTAGCATATAGGGCTGAACACTAGTACTTACGATGTCAGTCATACTGTTTTTTCTGATTTGTTGTTGCCGTTGTAGACGAGCCCTCTTCTGGAAAGGGGGCGGGGAGCCGCAACTCATTTGCATTTAGAGAGACAGACATGAAAACAGCCAAAAAGGGGCATTTACAGCTTGGTATAATAAATGATCCATGCGGTAGTTTGAGCTGAAACATCACAGCACATTCTGGGGGGACACCTGAGACATATATTAAATCTTGTAAAAAGGGTCATAATAGGTCTCCTTTAATGTAGCAATGGACAATGCTTCAATGAAATGCTGCTAATTTCACCAAAATTACTGACAAATGCAACCTAAGTGTTTCAAAGTTAATGAACAATAATTGCAACCACCCTAATAGTCAACTGGCCAAAAGTCACACTGTGCAGTAATAACGGCTTGACCATGTGCATACTACCTATAATAGAAATATCTATACCTATAAAAGAACATGTGACTTCTAGTGGAACATAATGCTGCAAAATGGATAATGTTCTCTATTCTAACAGGACAGATGGAGGAAGAGCATGAGACCTCTTGGCTAAAAACAGCAAGATGGCTGAAATGACCACAGACTATTTTCCAAAATGAGAAGTGATGGGATTAGTTTCAGAAAAGCATGAAGATCCTCTCTGGCACCATTTCAAACAATTCTCTACACATCTACAGTACTTTGGCAAGGCTTCTGAGGATTGACCTCAAAAGGCGACGTGGAACATTGCTAAACTAAGCAAATTTGGGAACATCCGAATTAACCTATTTTGGCTCTTAGGCACGTTGTGTCATCAAATAAACATGTGACTCAACAGCAAGCTTTAGTTTCATTGAGAACCAAGTATCTATGTAGGAGTGTTTACTGGAGATAAATACGAGATTCTCAAGATAAACCATTTTGCCAGAATAGCATCTATGCATGAAAATGAATGAAGGCAAAGCATCAGGCAAAGAAAGACACCTTGGCGCATTAATTATGTGTCCAAGCGGCAAGTCTCAGTGAGGACAATGCAAGGTGGAAAAACAACCCTGATTTATAATCAGCAATCAGAGGATTTATGCCAACTTATAAGAATATACAAAATGGCTTATTTAAATCCCTAAACTGGGGATCAGCTACAGATAAAACACAATCATCAAAAGCTGTCTGATTACAAATATTAACACATTATTATTTACAAAATCAGTGTACCAATTAGCTAAAAAAAAATAATAATAATTTAAGATGATATCTGATAAAAAGGTGTCTGAATGTGATTTATCTTTATCATCGGATAAATTCATTGTTGATAAGCTGATACGCTCGTCTATTTAAGTTCACGTCAGTCCATACATTCACTTAAGAGCTATTTGTCACAAAGCAAGGCTATTACACTATTCAATTATTACCTGAGGCACAACTGTGTTTTCCATTTCTTAATAAATAAATAATCCAGTGGCACTTTGTTTAGTACAATTTAATTTAAAAAAAAAATTACATAAAAAAAAAAAAACCTTTTCACAGATTCATCAAGGGAGGTGAGGACACATTTCATGTGAGCAGCAGCCGTGAAAATGCACCAAACAAACCATGCTATACACATATGCATAAATATTTTCTTCTTTTTCTTTTTGAACCTTGAAATCAGGTGTACATCTACTTGGACCCACATTGCTCAGTGGGTGCGCTCAGTGCACTGCTGTGAAATCCCATGTAACTGCGGCAAGTCTGACAGCACTGCCCAATCTAACACTACCAACCGTCCATTCACAACGTGTGCGCGTCATAATCCTGACACACCACTAATCAAATGTGTACTGAAGTCAGGAAAGCATTTAATACTACTCTATGCCCAAGGTACTACTCTCCAATGGAGATGGAACGGAAATGGTGCTTCTAATCTATCAAGATAATGCAACTTTCTGAGTTTCTGCTTATTATTATTATTATTGTTTAATAAAAAAGAAAGAAAGAAGACAGTGTTATAGTGTCCTAGTCAGATACAGTGATAAATATTGATTCATGTAAGGCATGGAGTGATCCACATTACAGTGAACATCCCAGCAGATTTTTTTTCCAGGCTTCACTTCATACAGCAGGATGATAAAGATCAAGTAGCCTTATCTAAAACTACACATACGACTTCCTAATTTCTTAAAATTATTATTATTTAAAAAAAGAAAGAAAAAACTCAAACAAAACAGCTCTCTTTGCCTTTTCCGGCTATCCTCCGAGCAAACAAAGTGCGCTGGACAAAGCCCGCTCGCAGCCCTACACACCCATCGCTCTCCCCTACTATAAACACACAATACCGCCTCCTTACCGTCGAAATCCCTGAAACGAGGACGGCCACGACATCCGCGATTTTTTGAGCCCTGGTCGGTGACCCGTGTCCACCGCGTAGCTTCGGTCCATTTCCGCGTCGGTCCGGTTTGACTTTTTCCCTCGGTATCGGATCGGACTCGCGTTCTCTTTGCGCTGTGCGTTCTCTCTCGCTCTGCGCGCATTGAAGTGGCTGCTGCTGCTAGTACTGCTGCTGCTGCTATTACTAGTACTGCTGCTGCTGCTATTACCGCTGCTGCCGCTGCTGCTATTACTGCTGCTGCCTCCTCTAACGTTCAGCACGGCTCGCATTTCCACTCGCACTTCACCGTCTCATCGAGCTGCCTTATGACTTCAGCGAGTTCAGCAACGAGTCCGCGACGACACCTGACGTTCAACGCACAAATCCCTGCCATCGTTTACAGCAGATTTAATTCCCTGTCAAACGCGCTTGTGTGTGTGTGTGTGTGTGTGTGTCCACGGTGACAGCATGCAACTTCTGAAACTTTATATTAAGTCAGGTGTGTGTGTGTGTGTGTGTGTGTGTGTGTGTATGTATATATATATATATATATATATATATATATATATATATATATATATATATATATATATATATATATATATATATATATATATATGTGTGTGTGTGTGTGTGTGTGTGTGTGTGTGTGTGTGTGTGTGGATATCATGGAAAAGCTTTTTTTCCCCATAAATGAATTCAAAAAGTGGAACTTTCATATATACATGATTCACTGCACATAAAGAGAAATATTACAGGTCTTTTTTGTTTGTTTGTTTTAATCTTGATGATTACAGCTTGCAGCTCATGGAAATAATTTTTTTTTTTAAAAATCCAGTGTCTCAAAATATTAGAATAAAGATTTTATGATAGAGAAATGTTGACCTGAGAAGACTCTAATCAGATAATAAACTCAAAAGACCTGCAAAGGTTTCCTGAGTATTTAATCTATCAGTCTGGTTCAGTACACATAACCATAATCATGGGGAAGATGAAGGTGAATTGTGCATTTCATTTGGAAATCAAGGTCCCAGAGTTTGGAGGAAGAGTGGAGAGGAACAGAATCCAAGTTGCTTGAAGTCCAGTGTGAAGTTTCCACAGTTAGTGATGGTTTGGGGTGCCATGTCATCTGCTGGTGTTGGTCCACTGTGTTTTCTCAAGTCAAGAGTCAATGCAGCATTTACCAGGATATTTTAGAGCACTTCATGCTTCCATCTGCTGACAAGCTTTATGGAGATGTTGATTTCCTTTTCCAGCAAGATTCGGCACCTGCCCACAGTGCCAAAACTACTAGTAACTGGTTTGTGACTATGGTATTACTGTGCTTGATTGGCCAGCAGACTCGCCTGACCTGAACCCCATAGAGAATCTATGAGAGACACCAGACCCAACAATACAGACGAGCTGAAGAAAGCTATCAAAGCAACCAGGGCTTTCATAACACCTCAGCAGTACCACAGGCTGATTGCCTCCATGCCACGCCGCAGTGATGCAGTAATTTGTGCAAAAGGATTAAAGCCCCCAAGTATTGAGTGCATAAATTAACATACTTTTCAGAAGGTTGAGACTTCTGTATAATAAATTCTTTATTCTAATATTTTGAGATACTGGATTTTTGATTTCCATGAGCTGTAAACCGTAATTATCAAGAATAAAACAAAAAAACGGCTTGAAATATTTAATATCAATATTGCATACCCGTCAGGACCTCAGGCAGCACTGCATTAAAAACAGGCATGATTCTGTAATGGAAATCACTGGATGGGCTCAGAAACACCTCCAGAACTCATTGGCTGTGAACACAGTTCCCTTGCCATCCAAAAATGCTGGTTAAAGTTCTATCATGCAAAGAACAAGTCATATGTGAACATGATCCCAAAATGCCACCATTTTCTCTGGGCCAAAGCTCATTTAAAATGGACTGAGGTAAAGTGGAAAACTGTTCTGTGGTCAGACGAATTGAAATCTAAACTAAAGAGGACTAAAGAGGAGAGGGACCATCCGGCTTTTTATCAGCACTCAGTTCAAAAGCCTGCCTGTCTGATGGTATGGGCAGCTTTCACATCAGGAAAGGTACCATCAATGCTGAAAGGTATATACAGGTTTTAGAGCAACATATGCTTCCATTCAGATTCCATCCCATCTTTACTTCTGAGAGACTCTGCCTCTCTAAGATACTCTTTTTATACCCAATCATGTTACTGACCTGCTGTCAATTAACCTAATTAGTTGCAAACTGTTCCTCCAGCTGTTTCTTTTTAGTAGGACCTACATTTCCAGACTTTTGTTGCCCCCTTCACAATTTTTTTGAGACATGTTGCGGCCATCAAATTCAAAATTACCTTATTTTTTTCTCAGTTTAAACATTTGATATGTTGTCTGTTCTATTGTGAATAACATATGGGTTTATGAGATTTGCAAATCATTGCATTCTGTTTTTATTTACATTTTGCACAGTGTCCCAACTTTTTTGGACTTGGGGTTGTACACTAAACTTGATTTTGCTACAGAAATTGTCCCAAAGTGTATTTTTAACTATATGAAATGGCCAAAAGTTTGTGGACACTGGACCATCACACCCACATATGGTTCTTCCCCAAACTGTTGCCACAAAGTTTGAAGCACACAGTTGTCTAGAATGTTTTTCTATGCTGTATAGCATCACAATTTACCTTCACTGGAACTATGAAGCCCAAACATGTTCCAGCATGGCAATGCCCCTGTAAAAGTGAAGTCCATGAAGACATGAATTGTGTTCCAAATAACATATTATACACTATGCACTTACAATATGCAGTATGTACTCTACCATCTAGTGTATGAATTTTAGAGTTGTAGTATCAGAAAATGGAACAAGGTTTTTTTTTAATTACCCGAAAGTATAAGCCATTTCCCAGTCAATGGCAAATGACGTCAAATGCACGTAATGTGACGCCACTAGCTTTAGGAGAATACCCAGAGTCAGTGATTTTTTTTTTCCATTTTAATGTCAAAGTTACCTTTTTTGATTCAGATCAAATTTGAGCCAGTGTCAGCGCCCAGTAGCTCCTCCCCTCTTCTGCTATGTAAGCAAATTTGCGACCGTTGAATGCATGAAATGTCCAACATTCCACACTTCGATTTTTTGGTTGAACAAGTGCATCATCCAGGTACTTGAAGTGCACTTCTTCTTGTTGGACTTTTCAGTTTGAACACACTACTTACACTATTTATACTACAAAATGGAACAGAATAGTGCATAAGTATGCGATTTTGGATGCACCTCCAATTTGCCAAGGTTGGAGTGGAAGAACTCGAGTGGCCTGCACAGAGCCCTGACCTCAACCCCACTAAACACCTTTGAGATGAACTGGAATGCCAACTATGTGTCAGGTCTTCTAGCCTGACATCAGCGCCCGAGATCATTAATGCTCTTGTGGCTGAATGAGCCCAAATCCCCACAGCTACACTCCAAAATCTAGTGGAAAGCCTTCCCAGAAGAGTGGAGGTTATTATATCAGCAAATGGGGACTAAATCTGGAATGGGCTGTTCAACATTCACATATGGATGTGATGGTCAGATGTCCACAAACATTTGGCCACGTGATTAAACAGAAACCACTTCTTTTCAACTCGCTTTAGAGACATGCACTTAGAGAAAAGAACTTATGCTTGGCAATAAATACTCATCACTGTAGAACAGACCATATAAGGTAATGCACGGGAAGATAGAGGAGAGTACACAAAGAAAATGCGTAGCTCCACCCAGTGTTGAAAGCATTTGCCCTCAGGGACCAATGAGAAAGTTCTGACAACAATATGTTCAAACACAGATGGCATCTAGACAGTTATCACTGGTCATGAAAAAGTATAAGCTTCACAGAATATTGCTAAACATGAACTCAGATTAAATAAAACTGCAACATCAACTAATGAACAGATTATTACATAATAAGTAATTACAGCATAATCATAAATCATAATTATGTACATATAATTGTTAGTATATTTGCAACACACTTAGTTCAGTATGTTTTAAATTCAATTAATTTATTTTTTCACCAGGATACAAATAAAATAAAGACCATATTATAGAAATGATCATAAATTGATACAGCCAGTAACTTGGCAACATTTCTATCAGGAATGATCTACTTGACCTGTCACCAGATTTGCTGCCAATGCCACCAAATCTAATAATTTCCATCATAATCTCTAAAGTTTTTCTAGGACATGTCTGATTCCTATTGCATTCTTGCGTTCTATGGCCACTCCAGCTTGGACAGCTGTAAATGTCTTTCATATTTCTTAGTTATATGTGTGCTGGAAATAAGTGTAACCCTTGGGAGTGTATGCTACACAGGGTGTACTCATGTCCAACAACGTGAAACACCTAAAAACATAGAATATTCTGCATGCTTTAGTTATAGTATATGCCTAATTCAATGTTTATAATTTGCTTACCAATGTAATATCACACACATTTATTACAACTGGAAGCTCATGAGATATGGAACATGTGACTCAAGTGTCACATCACCTCGCGCAAAGTGCTCGAGCTCACAGCGTGCTCTGAAACCTGAAGCGTGAGCTTGAAGCGCGAGCGCATTCTTCCAGGTTTTCAGTGACATTGACTTTGTTTACTTTTGACATGTGTGTTTTGTAATGGTTTAGGTCCTGTTTCCGCCCCTGTATTGTTATTGGTTGTTTCCCTTATGTGACATCATTGTACTCAGCTATTTTGTGTTTCACCCTTGCTTTCGTTTAGTATTTAAAACCCTTGTGTCTCTTTATTCGTCGTGAGTGTTAGCACCGTGCCAAGCCTTTGTTCCTGATGTTTCATTTCATGGTTTTTGATCTTGTTTCTTGTTTCTCATTTTGTGCTTTGCCTTGACTGTTTCATGCCCGTTTGCCGATTGCCTGACCCTTTGCCTGTTCTGACCACACCTGTGTTTCACGATTTGGATTTGTCTGCCTATCTCATCTATGATAAAGCTCTTATCTGCACTTGCATCCGTCCTAACCTCCATTACGTGACAGAATACTTCGCCCCAACATCAATGCAGCAGGAAGACGGAGGAGACGTCACGCTAGGGAAACTAAGCAAACTGTCCCAGCTTTGGATTCGATCCAGTTTCCCCAGTGGACTGTCATAGATCTCCCAGATCCGTATGATCTGTTTTTTGTCTACCCTGAATATTTTCTTGTTGACTGACAGTTCTATTTTGCTAGCCTAGCAGAACCCAAGACCGACGAGAACCAATGGCTCAAGTTCATGAATGAATGAATGCCTTTTATTGTCACTATACACATGTACAATGAAATTAAGAGCCACTCCTTTTTTTTGTTCCGTGCCAACATGTACATAGAATAAACAAGAAGAATAAACAGATAAATAAGATAAACAAACAGATAAATAAACAAGATAAATAAATAAGATAAATAAACAAGATAAATAAATAAGATAAATAAACAAGATACTGGGGCGGATGGGGGAGGTACTATGAAATGCACAGTTTTGAGACACTATATACATATGCTGTGAACTCAGTACATGTATGTGTTTAGAATGGTAATAGCTTTTGGGAAAAAACTATTCTTAAATCTATTAGTCCTTGTTTTGATGCACCTGTAACTTCTCCCTGAGGGCAACAGATTGAACAAATCAAAGCCAGGGTGAGAACTGTCCTTAATGATGGTTTTGCCTCTGCTGAGGCGACGGGAGGTGTAAATATCCATCAGGGAGGGGAGAGGGCAGTCAATGATCTTCTGTGCTGCTCTTACTACTCTCTGAAACCTCTCCCTGTCTGCTGCGGTGCAACTACCGTACCACACCGTGATACAGTATGTCAGCAGGCTCTCGACGGACGAGCGGTAGAAGATCAGCAGCAGATTGGAGTCCAGATTGTACTTCCTGAGAACCCTCAGGAAGTGTAGCCAGGTTTGAGCCTTCTTGATAACCACTGTGATGTTGTCCGTCCAGGAGATGTCTGCAGAGATAAGGATGCCAAGAAACCGGAAGGTGTGGACCTTCTCCACACACTCACCATTAATGAAAAGGGGGGCCAGCTCAGTGTTGTGCTTCCTGACGTCTACAAAGAGTTCCTCACTTTTCTTGGTGTTTAGAGCCAGATTGTTCTTTGAACACCAGGCTGCCAAGTTTAGGACCTCCTCTCTGTAGGTCTCCTTTTGAGATGAGTCCGACCACTGTGGTGTCGTCAGCAAACTTGATGATAAGATTATTGTTGTGGACTGGACTACAGTCGTATGTGTAGAGACAGTACAGGAGGGGGCTCAACACACAGCCCTGTGGAGAACCTGTGCTCAACGTGCAAGTGAAGGAGAGGTGGGGTCCAAGTCTCACTGTCTGAGACCGGTTGGTGAGAAAGTCCTTTATCCAGGCACATGTGAGGCAGGGGAGGCCAAGGGTGACCAATTTGGTGATGAGAATGTCCGGAATTATTGTATTAAAAGCCGAACTGTAATCCACAAAAAGCATCTGGACGTAGTTCTGTTGCTGCTCTAGATGTCTCAACACGTAGTGGACAGCTATGGCGATAGCATCCTCTGTGGATCTGTTTGCGCGATAAGCAAACTGATAAGGATCGAAGTCTGGGGGGAGGTAGTCCTTGATGTGCTGAAGAACCAATCTCTCAAAGCACTTCATGATAACTGGAGTGAGGGCCACAGGACGATAATCATTCAGGCTAGTGGTGGGCGACTTCTTTGGAACTGGGATGATTATGGCTGATTTTAGGCAGGCCGGGATGACTGCTTGGGCCAGGGAGAGATTGAAGATTCTGGTAAAGATGTGGGCAAGCTGGTGGGCACATGATCTGAGCACGTTACCAGGTACACCGTCTGGGCCAGCAGCTTTCCTGGGGTTCACTGCCAGAAACATCCGTCTAACATCGTGTTCCCTCACAGTAAGTAGAGTGGTGCAGGAACCAGGAGGGGATGGAGGCACGGTTGGACTGGTATGGGGGCCAGATGAGGGTGGAGGTGAGGCTGGAGCAGATGAGTGCTGTTGTTGTGATGTTTCAAAGCGAGCACAGAAGCAATTTAGCTCTTCTGTCAGCATCGCACTCAGGTCTCCTGTTGTCGCATCGCGGCCTCTGTAGTTCGTGATGTTCTGTATGCCCTGCCACACCTCCCGTTTATTTTTGCTGGACAGGTGGGACTCTATGCTCCTCTTATAGACCGCCTTACCTTCCTTAATACCACCTTTCAGGTTGGCACGAGCGGCTCTATACAGAGCTCTATTACCAGACCTGAAGGCAGCGTCACGGGCTTTGAGTAGTGTGCGGACCTGTTTGGTCATCCATGGTTTCTGGTTTTGGAAAACCCGAATGTTTTTGTCCACAGTCACATTTCCGATACAGAACTTGATATAGTCCAGTACCGTTCCTGTTAATGTTTCTAGCTCTTGATGTTCAAACAAATCCCAGTCTGTCTGTTCGAAGCAGTCCTGTAGTTTGCAGAATGCATCATCAGGCCAGGTGGTAACAGTCTTTATAGTGGTCTTGACACTGCGTCTGAGGGGGGTGTAGGCAGGGGAGAGCAGGAGGTAGAGATGGTCTGATTGGCCGAGGTGGGGGAGAGGTATGGCTCTATACGCATGCTTAATGTTGGAATAAACATGATCCAGAGTGTTCGCCCCTCTAGTAAAACACTTAATATGTTGATAGAATTTCGGGAGTACAGTCTTCAAGTTCGCCTTATTAAAGTCTCCTGAAATTATGTGAACACCGTCGGGGTAAGCCCGCTGCTGTTCGTTTATGGTGTTCAACAGGGGAGAGAGCGCCATGTTCACATTGGCGTCGGGTGGAATATACACAGCCGTGATAATCACTACTGTTAGCTCTCTCGGTAGAAAAAAGGGCCGACATCTTACAGACATGTACTTGAGGTCAGGGGAACAATGTTTATCTATCATTGTTCCGTTATTACACCACTTCTCATGCACATACATACAGAGCCCCCCCCCCCCCCCCCCCCCCGCTCTTACCGGAGTCCTCAGTCCTGTCCCAGCGAAGCATAGTACGACCTGCTAGCTGCATGCTAGCATCGGGTATCCTCGGATGAAGCCAGGTTTCAGCAATAATCAAAACACAGCAATCATGAACGTAGCGATTTCCAGCTAGTTGTAATTCCAAATTGTCGATTTTATTCACTAGGGATCTGGCATTGGAGAGAAACAGGCTCGGTAAAGGTGGCTTGTGTGTTTTTTTTCTTAGCCTTAACATAATACCAGACCTGCATCCCCGCTTTTGCTTCCTCTCCCTCCTCCGTCTGCGACGCCTTCTGGACCCAACAACAATCCACGGAGAGCCCGGCAATCTCGCTATGTCGTCTGGGATGCTGTGCGTGTGAAGAAACATTCTCGAAATAGGTATTCGGTGTTGGTCCCCAATATCCATAAGGTTCTGACTTGTATAGCGGATGTTCGTAGAACCAATAATGCACAAACAAGTAATAAAGAAATAATACAAAAACAACTAAAAAGAGCACTGAACAGGAGAGCCGTGAGCCGCAGCAACTGTGTGCGCCGCCATCTTGTCTCATGTGGTCCCGGCTCTTCAGCCCAGCCTGGCTGTGGGTGCAGCGCCTAGTGGCCAAGGGATCCAGGGAACTTGAGCATATAAATCAGTTTGTGGGACTATTTTTAATGATGTTTGGGAGTCTAGGATCCAAGGATGACCTGGAATATCTTTTGGGGGCCTCAGCCTGGCAGATAAACCTGCCCTGCCATTCACCACCTATTATAAGCAGTCAAACAGGGTGAACTCCTCCCCAAAGTTCCAACGTGAGACCTACGAGGTGGTCTCACCTGCCGAGCTCCAGCCGGAGGTCAACGTGGTGACCTCAGCCCCAGAGATCTAGCCTGAGATGCAAGAGACAGTTTCACCTGCACAGTTCCTGCCGGGGTCAAAGTGGCGACCTTGGCCCCGAGCTCCAGCCTGAAACCCAAGTTGGTCTCCCCTGCAGAGCTCCAGCCGGAGGTCAACATGGCGACCTCCTCCCCAGAGTTCCAGCATGAGACCTATGAGGTGGCCTCACCTGCTGAATTCCTGTCACCTCGTCGCCCTCAGACAGGAATATGGCTTGAGAAGCCATCTCGTCGCCCTCAGACAGGACCATAGCTTGAGAGGTTGTCTCATCACCCTCAGACTGGACTATGGCTTGAGAAGCCGTCTCGTCACCCTCGGACAGGAACATGGCTTGGGAGGTCACTTTGTCGCCCTCGGACAGCAACATGGCTTGAAAGGCCATCCCGTCGCTCTCAGTCAGGAACCTGGCTTGGGAGGCGGTCTCTTCGACTTCCGGCAGGAACATGGCTTTGGAGTCCGTCTCATCAGCCTCAGACAGGAACATGGCTTGGAAGGCTGTCTTGTCAGCCTTCGACTGGAACTTGATGTGGGAGATCGCCTTGTTATCATCATGATTGAACTCCGGATATGAGATCCCCTCATGGGTCTCATGTTGGGGCGCTGGGGAGGAGGTCGCCATGTTGACCTCCGACGAGAGTTCTGGAGATGAGATCACCTCGTGGGTCTCATGCTGGAGCTCTGGGGAGGAGGTCGCCATGTTGACCTCCAACTGGGGCTCTGGGGCTGAAGTCGCTTCCTTAACCTCATGCTTGAACTCCAGATATGAGACCCCTTCGTGGATCTCATGTTGGAGCGCTGGTGAGGAGGTCACCACATTGACCCCAGGTAGGAACTCTGCAGATGAGGCTGCGTCTTGCGTCTCAGGCTGGAACTCTGGGGCTGAGGTCGCCACGTTGTACCAATGGCCTATTATTTTTACCTTGAACAATCAGCACACTGTTGCTGAGGCACCTGATTGTCTGGTTATTTGTGTCTAACCAATAAGAATGAAAACTATTCTCTGATATATATATACTCATCTTTTTGAATAAACCGATAGACTTTGCTACCTGACCACCTCTACCAAGCACTCAAAACAGGACATAGCTGTGGCAGTGTGCCGGCGCCTTTTATTCTCATCCTCATCAATTTCATATTTTATATTTTCTACATCCCTAAAAATATTTTCCAACACTTTCTCAATTGCATACCACACAGGCAAAAATAATGTTAATTATGTGCATCAAGCTTTTTATGATTATAGTAAAAGTTTTTAGGTACAAGTCTACAGTATCTAAGTGAAGTTATCCATTGAAGAATGAGTGAGTCTTGGGCATAAATTGTTTTTCATAAGTGTAATCTGTAGGTGATTCATGTGGGATCATCCACGGCAGCAAAGAGTGAGTCACAAGTGCAGAAAGCTCCAAGCAGACGTACAGCATCATGATGGGCCAAGCACAAGATGAAGAGAAATGTCAGTCACTCCACCCCTCTCACACAATGCATGATGATGACTCGTCCACATCTTCAACTCCCATGATCCCCAGTCTGCGACAATGTCACATGACGCTCAATCACACTCTGCATCTCTGGACTACTTAGGGGGCCACGGGGTTTAGTAGTTAGCACATTTACCTCACACCTTTGGGGTTGGGGGTTTGAATCCCACCTATGCCCTGTGTACACAGAGTTTGCATGTTCTCCCCGTGCTTTGGAGGTTTCCTCCAGGTACTCCAGTTTACTCTCCCAGTCCAAAGACATGCATTGTAGGCTAATTGGCATTTCCAAATTGTTCATAGAGTGTAAAAATGTGTGTGTGATTGTGCGATAGGTTGGCACCCCGTCCAGGGTATACCCTGAGTTCCCTGGGCTCCTCCATGACCCTGAGAAGGATAAGAGGTATAACGGATGGATGACCTACCTGTTCTCAATCAAGCAAACTCCCTTTAAATAACATGGATACATTTTTTTAAAGCTTGTTTTATCATTTGGATTTCGCAAGTTCAAATCCCAACAATGCCCCAGCCATCTGTGGCTAGGACCCAAGGGAGCAAAATTGGTCATGCTTGCTGGGTGAGAGGGATGGCAAACTCCCCCTATTAATAACAGAAAATCTTACCAATCACTGGCGTCTCCAAGTTCATGTATGCAGAAGAGGTCAGATAGCATTTTCTTCCATGTGTATTTCACTGCCCTGACTCAGCAGTTCAAAAAGATGATGTTGGCTGGCTTGACAGGTCTCAAAGGAATCATAGGTTAGATTTCCCCTCCCTGGTTGATAGCTGTCCTTCGATAGCTGAGAGATGGCTGGCAGTTTGGAACTGGCAAGTGACCAATTTATTTATTATTTACCTGTTTAGTTTATGCCTGTTTGCCAGTTGCTTGTCTATTTGCCTGTTTACTGTTGTAATTGTTGCCTAGTCATTTTGATTTACCCACTCCTGCAGAAAGTTTGACCAATCCCACCCACTCCCACACAATTGTTATTTTTTGTTTGTATCTGAACACAATATTTTCTAACTAACCTAATTGGTTCTATTTCCTAAAACACAAACAAATTAGTGATTTAAACTACCATAACCCTGACCAGGGTAAAGCAGTTACTGAAGATAAATGAGTTAATGTGCTAAATGTCTCAGACAGTGTGGCGCAGGCACCCAATACACTCCCAAGTTAATCAACACGGTCTTAATTTGTCCTGTGAGCTTCATATCTGAATGCCCACACCCTTTTGCATGAAAGAAAAACCACACTTATTTGTTTTAGTTCCTGCAGGATCCAGGTCCCTGATGCACACTTGTATTCTGGTTGCTAAAACTTACACTTGCATTTGTCCATCTGCCTTCATGCCATGTATGTAGTGATTCTTGTTTTGTTTTTCAAGCCAGAAGAAACAGAATAAAGCAGCAACTATAACAACACCCATTAAGGGTTGAATTGATATATAATGTTATGCTAATATGTGATATCAGCAATACTGATACTGAAAGCAGCCAAGACTACTGTATATTCCATCAACTGGGAGAGCAATGGACCAGAATGAGCCACTACGTTAATGAAATCAGTGATTTGGCACAAGCATATGTGTCATCACACTTAAATAATTCAGTAAGAATTTGGCCCGTCTGCTGAATGAATACCAAATAAAGCACACTATAGAGGCAAGATGAACTATCTTGGGAAAGAGCCTAAATTTTCCCTGTCATCTCAGCATAGCTGAGCTGAAGTAAGAAAACATACTGAAGTAAAGAAAATATACAGATGAGTGACAAATGAAAGAAAAGTTGAGGGAATATGTTTTTGAAGAATGGTGTTCTTCCTTCCTTCCAGTACTTGCAGAATCTGTACCAAATCACACTGAAGTTGTTCTGGTGGTTCATGATGGCCCAGCACCTTACTAGAACATTTTTGTGTTTTTTCCTGTAATTTGTCACCTGTCTGTATACAATGGCTCCTTCACAGTTGTTTGAAGTCATACTTATACTGCAGCGTTCATGCAAATGTTATGCAAACTGCTGCAAATTTGCGAGTGTGACTCTATGATGGAAACAGTCCATACTGACCAACCAAAAAAGTTTGGTTATACTGTGCTTAAAAATGATTCAGAAGTCTTAAACAGTGCATCTCTTACAATCATGAAACATAGCTTGGTCGAAGATATATATTCAGATGTAGGTTTCAGAATAAATAAGCTGGCAGTGCAATGCTATATGTGGCTCAGTGTAACATATGAAATACTTTTTTCAGCAAATAGATGGAAGAGAATCCTGATTGTAAGCATCAGGTTTTCATCTGGTTTCATTCTGTCACGTATTCTATGCAGAACAGTACATTCAATAAGAGAGAAATAGTGAGAGCTTCAAGTAGAAAGAGAGCTAGAATGATGGAGACAGAGTGTCTGTATGTGAATGTTGAAGGGTGTGTGTGTGTGTTCAGGATTCTACAGTTAATATTCTCCAGTGAGAGTACGGTAATGAAAAATGGAATATGGTTCTCAGCTTTTCAAAGCCATTACAGCTTAATCAAGCCGCAGTGACCCAGTTCAAAGATCAATTGATAGAGAGAGTTCAAGGTGAACGCTCAAAAGAGGTAAATTGATCAAGGCTACTTGTTTCGTGTTATGCAAATTAAATGAGATGGCCTTTCTTTGATGTTATAAGGAATGAGTAATGCTCAGAACATGGTGACAAACCTGTCCCTTAACTTACTGGTCACGTCATAGTTTAAATTATTTTAAAAAAGCAGCACAACAGACATCATTGTACTGTATAACTTTCCTAAGCAATTTAAAAAAATGGTTTGACACTTTACTTACTTTACTGTGTAGGGATGCATCAATATCAATACTGCGCTCATTTGCACATTTACATATACCAACATCCAGTACCAGGTGGTACTATCCAGGTGGTACTATCATCTTCCTACAATACCTAAAAGTAACCTGATAAAACATTTAAAACAAAACATACTGTTTTATATTGTTTTATACTGCATGTTTTATAGTTTGTACTTCATGATACTCATTTCAAATCAACATGAGGAAACAACCCCTTATTATTTTTTCTGTAATTCTTTTTCCTGTGGATAATTTAGATGTGTCATTAGAGTTTCAACCTTCCTGAAAAATATTTACAAAAAAAAATATTTAGCAGAATAATTTATTGTTGCGGTGCAATAGCTGCTCTTATGGCCCTAGTGACTATTAATAACTCCAATGACACCATATTAAAAATCAGGAATATTGGTTGGTTATGAAAAATAGAATTAGCAAACAGAAAATTACAGTCACCATTTCCAAATCAAATATGAAAACATTTCAAAGTTGGAACATTCTGCTGGTCAAAAAGCCACCATTTTGAGAACAACCCTAATTCTTTAGTTAATGTCTCCAAAGCTTCGGAATCTGAGCTTCAGCCTTCCACGTACAGTAAATTGGTTACTCAATAATGTTTCTCAGTGAGTAACTTCATAGTCGCTATATTTTTAAAGTAGCTTTTAGGAAATGGAAATGGAAAGATCGTTAAAAATAGTTCATGGTCTACTGAAATATCTAACATGCAAATTAAAAATGTGCTATTATGTTCAAATTCTAAATATTCTAAATTTGACACGCTGGTATGCATAATCAAAAATGTGACATCTTTGCTTCTTTCGTGTTTAGTTTGTTCTGTACATTTTATGATAATAATAAGAAGAATGTAATACTGAATACCAGTGTGATAACATTTCAGAGCTGTGATGTAACACATTTTCTGACCTGTTGGAATCAGCCAAGGTGATGGCAATCAGAGGAGTCATGTTCAGCGCCAATGTGGTGGGTCGAGGTATTTGCTCGGTCTCCTTCCAGTCGTTCTGTTCGGCTTGCCTGAAGGCCAGAGGTGGGAGCTGCAAGGCTCTAGTGGATAGCCTGTGTACCTGAGAGCGCTCTGGAGCTGGGTCATCCTCTGCTTCTAAGGATTCCAGAGAGCTGTCACTTACCTGGTACAACACCCACACACACACACACACACACACACACACACACACACACACACACACACACACACACACACACACACACACACACACACACACACAAACATTTTAGGATGGCTTCAGGTTCAATTTAGAAGATGGATGATTAAAAATTATTGAGGTTGTTCACTATAAACGTACTTTACCAATATAACGGATAAAAGAACTAAAAGGAATAAAATAAAGTCTTGACTGTTTAAAACAACATGCATGTTGGGTGTGTAATTTTATAATTATATAGATCTGAGGTCTGATCACTTTGACCATCAGCATGCGATAAGATAACCAGAAGACAATCATAGCTATTCAATAGTACCAAAAATAATTTTTTCCTTCTCCCACATCATGAAAGGTTCAAACTAGGTCCAAGCATATCAAATAGCGGATTAGTTTCCTCAGTAAAAAACTGTTTATCAGCATCTTTTCATTGCAGCCTCACACTGCAGCAGCAAGACATTCAACTGAGAACCTGTATTTGTTTAGCTTTACTGAAAAGCCACAATCTCAAGGGATCCAGCGGTACTAACAAGCCAACGGTGACATGAATATGATATTGGCTATTTCATTATGCATAGGGCACTTAAATAGCTGCAGATACTCCACATCAAATCTAGACCATACCCCTTTACAAACAGAAACTCAGGTGGCAGAAAAGAACTAGGACAGTGATGTGCACTGAAATGCAATTTTATTCTGCCTATCAAGTGCATGACTGCCACATAATTTAAGGTTTTAGTAGGCCTACATTGTGTTTACTTTTCTAGATCATATGCCATAAGGGATGCCGGTGTTTGTGCAGAACATCTCTTAGACTGGCTCCCACAGGGCAAATCTGCTTGAAATGAGCAGGGCAACTATAATCATTGTGCTGAACATCTTCTAAGCTGTCATTTCATTATGGTAAACAGTCAAATAGAAAACTATAAACTAAAACATGTATGATGTAAAATCTGCTAAAGGCACTATGTGTAAAAGTACATCCACACACATTTCTGACAGAAAGGATATTCTTTCCTGTCCATGCATACCCTTTAATAGTGCAATTAGGCTTTGTGCCTTGTCTAATTATGCGTTTCATCAATCAGTATGCACAAACTTCAAATAAATCCACCAAAAATAATGCACATCTGTACATGTACAACTGTATCGTCTTGTTTTTCATTTTGCAAAGGGTGTCTAATGCACAATTCATTATTTATATGATGAGACTGAGTCATGCTTTGAAAGCTTAGAGACATCATGCACTAAGGGGGGCATTTGTAGTTGGCGCACACTCTCACACCCAGGGAACATAAAATGTGGCCATGTGACCACACAGAAGAAAAACAAATGAGAGCGAAGCACAGTCAGCTGGTACAATATAATCAAGCTTAAAAATGTGAATCTAATTCTTACACAAGCTTAATGACTCAGAATTTCAGTGGTGCTCTGACAAAGCTCGAGTGCACCATGTTTTGGTTATTAATTCCCGTTAATGATCAGAAATCCCCCAGCAATAGTCATACCATTAGCGGAGATTATATGAATCTCATAAAATAAGTTGTGCATGTGTTGTTGACAGTACCACTCCACACTCAGTTGGGAAACTATAAGGCAGACATCTCAGACAAGACGCATGAGTCTAGTTAATCTGGGCTTGAATACGGTGTGTAGAAAACACTGTCAGAACACTGAAATCTCTCAGAGATGCCCTAGAACACTTCTCATGGCAGGGTATATAGGCTGAAGTGCCTGTACTTTCTAGTGCCTTAGCTATCTAATACTGTACCTTGCAAAAATACAGTGAACTTACACAGGTGAAAGAACTTGATGAAAACATAATACTTGGTAAACAGTTTCATACATCACATAGTTTCACTCTTTAGATTGTGGCATACTGTATGAACTATAAACAGTCCATCAGTCAGTTAATTAGGTGCTGTCTGGATACACACATATTAAGTAATTAAAATGTAACAGGATGAATTGTTACAAAAATAACCATAAAAACTTTCCAACAACAGAGCACAGATTGATATTATTTATAGGCCTACTTGCTTTGATGTACTGAGGTTTAGATAATAACTTTAATGGGGCACGGTGGCTTAGTGGTTAGCACAGTTGCCTCACACCGCCAGTGTTGAGGATTCAAATCCCACCTTCACCGCGTGTGCGTTGACTGTAAGTTCTCCCAGTGCTTCGGGGGTTTCCTCCCTAGTCTGAAGATTTTCAGACTATTTTCTGAAGATAGTCTGAAGCATTGTAGGTTGATTGCCATTTCCAAATTGTTTGGAGTGTGTGAAAGTGTGTGTGATTGTGCCCTGCAATGGGTTGGCACCCCATCCAGGATGTTCCCTGTGTTATTCCCGAGTTCCCTGGTCGAGCTCCCATACGACCCTGCGTAGGATAAGCGGTACAGAAAATGGATGAATGAAAAATAATAACTTTCATAATGGTGGGTTGTGATTTATAGCACTATCACACAAAAAAATCCACAAACCCCTGACAATGCTTCACAGACCACTGAGGTTCCTGAACCCCATTTTGAGAACCACTGCTCTAGAACATATTATTATGTTTTATTTTTTAAATGTTTCCTGAGGCTTCTTTCAAATATAGGTAATATTGCAACTCATAATGTGCACTATATGGCCAAAAGTATGTGACACCTGACCAGTCACACATATGTGCTTGTTGAACATCTTCCGTTTCAAATTTCTTCCTCTTTTGCTGTTAGGAAGGCTTTACACTAGATTTTGGAGTGTGGCTGTGGGGATTTGTTAATTCAGACACAAGATTATTGAAGTGAGGCAGTGAGAAGGCCTGGCTTGTAGTTGACTTTCCAGTTCATCCCAATGGTGTTCAGTGGGGTTGATGTCAAGTCTCTGTACTGGCTACTCAAATTCTTCCACACCAACCTTGGCAAGAGATGTTTTCACGGACCTCGCTTTGTGCACAGGGACACTGTCCTGCTGGGACATTTCTTAATGTTACAATACACAAAGACATTCTAGACAATTCTATGCTTGGGCTGGTAAGGCCCACTTAAGGCTGTGATGGTCATACATACTACGGCCATATAGCTTGTATGAGATAACAATGCTGAATTTTTCATGGTTCATGGAAGGAATCAGATTTTGGTGTGGAATAAATTTGTCTATGCTGAACAAACATGCAAGATGTTCTGGCATTTTTTAGGATTTGGTTCCATTTGCATATATATATACATTACTTGTGATACTGTTTTCCTCCCCCTACATGTAGGAAAGGGTAGTCCTCACACAAGCTGAAGGGCTGTTAATCTCATCCTGACGGCTCAACCTTGGTGAAAATTTTGAACAACAGCTGACTCATAGTCGTGTCATTGACAGTGTGCCAGTTCTGGACACTATGAACAATAGGAGGAGTACGATTGTCAGCAGCAGAAATATTTGCACAGGGTTTTTAAAAATAATAATAATAATAATAAATTGAGACCATAATAATAAACCATTTTTGGAGTGTATATGACTTTACATGGTTTAGAGATGCGTTTTTCTTTGACTAGGATGTGAAGCGGATAAAGCAAGACGAGGAATCTTTGAGGAATATTTGCATTCTTTCAGTCTATAGCCAGTAAAAAGACAGACTGTAAGGACGAACAGTAGGTTTTGCGGATTAGTATTTCTAGTGCTTTTATGCTATTGCCATTTTTCTGTCCATTTTATCCTTTTTAGCCAATGTAAAAAGGCATTGCTGTACGAGTCCTTCATATAAAGCGTCCAAACACAGTAACAGAAAAATATTCTTACAACCATCCATGGAATTTGCTCTACAGCAAATAGAATTTGCACAAAAGTAATTGCTCTCCAATAGAGCATTGTTCACACACACACTTAGCACTAGATCACTGTGTAAAAAAAACTGGTGATGAAGTGTTTTACTAGGTCATGTCAAACATGCTTCCTGTAAATAAGCACAGCTTTTATACAGTATGTTTCATGTGTCTGTGACCTTGCTCATATATTTACCCATGTATAACTAAATTGACGCATTTCATTCATTCATTAATTTCTTCACTTATTTCATCATACTCATTCTTAAGGTCAAATCAGAGTCACCAATCCACCTACTATCTTGTTCTTGGGACAGTGAAGGAAATCTGAGAACCTGGAAAAAAAATAAAACACCCACAAAGACATGGGGAGACCATGCAAAACTTACGGGCAGTAAACCAAGCTGTGGAGATGTGCAATGTAAACTGCTGCACCACCATGCCACCCTGCATTCACTTCTATAAAATATTTTGCTCGTCGTTTTTTCCTACAGGTTTTGCATTGGATTTTCCATTACATGTATTCACCTGGCACATGCCTTTACCCAAAAAGTTCACAGACCGGCGGATTTGTAAAAGGAGCCGACAGTGAAAAAAGCAAGACTGAGATTCCACCAACAACACCTTGGAGAGTGTTTTGGGTGTTTCAGAATCGATGTTCAAGTGCTCTCAGAAGAGCTGAGTCTTCAGTCATTTCTTAAAGCTTAGTCAGGAAAGCTGCAGAGTCGATGAACCTGAGCAGTTTATTCCACTATCACTGATTCACAAGCGAAAAAACTGGGTTGGTTAGTTTGTGGCTGTAAGCTACAGTACTTTATCTTGTTAAAAAAAAAAAAAGTCCCTTATGGTCATAGAGTCGAAAGCTTTGAATTATTTATCACTAGTGTACAGCTAGTGTTCGTGTAGTCTACATGAGCATGAAACTGCTATTGGGCTTCCATGTGCATTCTCCTGGAAAAAAAAATGCTTCGAGACCTATTTATCATATCCTTATTTTTAAATTGATTCCCTCATGTTTACTCAATCCCCCACTGACCAATCATACTTGACAACCCTATACATTATCAAACACTCATGTGTATGAATGTTATAACATACCTCGGTTGTACAATATTCCTTTAATGAAAGACACTGACTAATGCCTTCGCTTCCCATTGATTTAACAGCCATTTCCCTGCTACAGGAAGCTCATTTGTGCCCTTTATAGATTGCTAAAGGAAATCACTTTCTTTTACAAAAGACCTTAATATCCACTTGTTCAGGAATATTTCAATTACAGCCTACATTGTCCCGAACCCCATAGATTAAAACCAATTTCTGGAGGCTTTGACAATTGGACAAGAAACATTAAGGAGTCACCTGATAAATGTTTTAATGTCCAATTCCTTGTCATCAAAATATAGCTAGAATTATTCTCATGTATGCAATCATACACATAATTTGGTTTTGAATCACAAACCACACACACAGGCATATGAATAAGTGATAAGACGTAATTAAAGAGCAGAATGGAAGTACTGCTGCACCTGCTGCCCTAGTGGTGATTATTGATACTTTGAGCTAGGTCATTCAAACTGGCAGACTCGGCTAAGGTGAATTTATGGGAGCTCACACTCATTGTCTCGCTCAGCTATGTAACAGTGTTATTTCTCCTTGGGGACACACAAGTATTGGTTTGTTTTTTTTAAAACTGTGGGTCAGTGAGAAAATGAGAAATCCTATTCAGAGCAACTGAAAAGTACAGTAAAAATCACTGAAACCTTATTCAGATACAGTTGATATAAAAAACCTGCCATTTTAACAGGTGTGTGTAGACTTTTTATATCCGCTCTAGCAGAAGAAACATGGAAATGTATCCATCAATTTTCAGCAAGCGCTTCATCCTGCTGAAGGTTACAGCTGATACAGAGCCTATCCTGGCAATCACAGGGTGTGAGATAAAAATGCATGCATACATACTGCTGTACTCATTCACACCTTATGTATATCATATGTGAATATACACAAAGGCTTTATACTCTATCTGCAGCTGCATTTCACCTGCTAATGTGTAGACAGTGTAAAATAATATGACCCATAGCAAAAACATTTTACAGACTTTCTTCCAAGACATCCCTCATGTTGTGATTGCAAAAAATATTTAACAATTTTCTGGATAGGTTTGAAAAGATGACTCAGAACACTATATTGCAGTGGTCAAAAATTATTTCCTCCGATAAAAGATCAGAGGCAGCAGATGCTTCTAAAATCACAGAGCTTTTTGTCCAGGTGAGACCAAAATGATCTGCATAGCCTTGAGTTCATTGAAAAACATTAGGTATTTTGTGCTGGAATGTTATGAAGAAAAACACTTACGCAACCTACAACACTTAGACTTACCTATAAAATGATAGTACTACCACGTGCGCCATGTAAAACTAATGGTGTCTAAACAGGGCTTATGATTGTGCAGGAAAGTTTCACGAGTGAACCTTTTTTTTTTCTTTATTAATTAATTAAATAACATTTGAAATGTACTGTATATGACCAAAAGTATGTGGACATCTTTCCTAATTACTGAATTCAGGTGTTTCAGCCATATCCTTTGCACTTAGCAGGTGCAAAAAAAAAAAAAAAATACAACACATAACCATGCACGCACTACAGACAAACACTGGCAGTAGAATGAGTTCTACTGAAGAGCTCTGCCTTTAAATGTGGCACTGTCATCGAATGCCACTTTTGCCACAAGTCATTTCATGAAATTTCTGCCCTGCTAGATCTTTGCCCAGTCAAGTGTAAGTGCTATTATTGTAAAATGGAATTATCTAGGAATAACAACAGCTTAGCTATGAAGTGGTTGACCACGCAAACCCACAGAGCAGAGTGCTAAAGGGCATAGCACATACAAATTGTGTATTCTCTGCCTCTGGAAGTAACATCAGCACAACAACTGTGCATCAGATGGTTCAAGGAGGTTCATGAAATGGGTTTCCATGGTCGAGGTGAACGCAAGCCTAAGATCATTATGTGCGTTGCCAAGCGTCGGCTGGAGTGGTGTAAAGCATGTTAGCATGCATGGTGTAAATTCCCAGACACACACTCCAAAATCTTGTAGAAACCCTTCCCAGAAGAGTGGAGGCTGTTATAGCTGCAAAGAGGGACCAATGAGTGTGTGCTTCCAACACTGTTGCAACAGTTTGGGGAAGGCCCACATATGGGTGTGATGGTCAGGTGTTCACAAATCTTTGGCCATATAGTGTATCATGCCTGTATGATAACTGTAACCCACCGAGAAACCCATTCATCACACATGATTTTTTGTTCTTGTTGTTGTTGTTGTTGTATAAAATAATAATAAATGGTGCAAGAATTCACAGCCTGAATCTGAATCCACATCTGAATGCAAAAGCTTTATGATATAAAGGTCAAATACAAAAGTTAATACTGTCCAAACAATTCTATATACTGTATATGCTTACATTTTATGTTCATATTATATTTTTTAGAGGTATAGTCATATACATACTCACTCACTCACACAAACACACTACATATACTTTACTTGTTCTTGGCTGACCGGACTCTACTGACACTTGACTGATTAGATGCACAAACAAAATGATGACTGCATGGACAGGGAAGCTCTGGGGCAGAAACCAAAAAAAAGCAGTAAAATAATGATGGGCAGAAAACAACACCAAGGCAAACAAGATGTGTGTATGGAACTACTTGACTTTGCATACAAAAACATAACTGAATGATCAGGATTGAAGAATATGTCCAATTCAATCTGTTACCTGTCTGGTCTTTCAGACCAATTAAGAAGTGGCGCATCACTAGATATAAGGTATTACAGTGTAACAGACATTGCAGCACACTTCTCAGAGAGCACAGCAGACTGAGGGTAGGAGTGCTTTTTGAGCTTTTTAACTAAAATAGTAACACAACTTTCAAAACAAATCACACTGCATCAGTCCAGCTCTCTCTCTCTCTCTCTCTCTCTCTCTCTCTCTCGACAACACATGCATGCTCATCTCACTGCTCAGGGAACAAGCAGTCATTAACCCTCCAGTCCCCAAACAGTTCCCTCCCAGTATAGACCTATGCTAAACCACGCTGCCAGCTGCTATATATACCTCCTGCCCAACCCAGACCAGAGAGCCATCCGGTCTGTGACCGATTCCACCCCCCGATGAGAGAAAAAAATCAGTCACTAACATCGGCACCCTGGCAGGTGAACCACTGTCAACTTAAAAGAATGTAACACAAAATACCAACAAGTGACCTATTGGCATCCTTTATGTGGTATCCTTCATGTGGTGACATCCCCTTTCAAAGTATCATGGGATTTTCATTTACACTGAGCACGACATGATAAAGCGAAGCAAGTCACCGACGAACGGTGTAAAAGCAATTGAAACAATTGATTGCCTTTAGCTAATTCAAGCCTGCACGATAGGTGGTGCTGACTGAGAATGCATTTTACACCTGGACAGTAGGTGGCGCAACCTATTATTCAGCTGGTCAGCCTATCATCTTTGACCACTGAGAAGAAGAATCACTTAAATGTTGGCGCATAGCACCACAACACAAACTGTTAAGAAGCACAGAAATGAACTTTTCTTATTTTATGTATATTCTACCCTGAAAGGGAGGCAGAAAGTTTTTTGTGTTTTTTTGAACAGCACCATCAAGCTGTTTTAGTATGAATGAAATATAATACAAGAACACAGTAGTGGGACAAAACCTGTTTATTTGTGCAAAGTTTTTAAAATCTATAAGTATAAAATATAAGATTTATGTATATATTGATGAAAAGAACTATAAGAATAAGAATAAAAGGAGATTGCAATTATACACTATATCTAAAAAGTTACTTTTTTTTGTCTGTTTTGTAGTTGCTGTGACTTTTATCAAAAGTTCACTGTTCTTAGACACCAATGATAACAAGAACTCAATATCTATTCTCTTCTCTCTTCCGGAATACTTTTCTTTGGTGTTTACACTGGTTTTCAAAACAGTTTTCTGTGCTGTAGCGTCCCCTATCTCACCCTTTTGTGCAAAAGCAGTGGCTCTGGGTATGTGATCTAAAGCTAAAATCTAATTGGACGGCCTGTTTCATTGCAGAGTGACGGGGGGGGGAAATCGATGCGCTGATCAAAGCAAAAATAAATAAATCTTGCTTTGTCGCGCCCAATGTGAATAACTCCATATGGATCTATTGTTTCGATTCAAGAGCGTCATTGTATCGTACATTCGTAACGATTAATCACGCTCCGTGTGAAAGGCCCTTAACACCCACTTGATGATCAGACACTAGTTTTCTATGGTGCTGTACTTAAACGCTCATGTGGAGAGCTTCTGGCTGATGTACAGCTCCAGAGGGCTGCTGGTGGCTGAATAATTAAGCACAAATCTACAATAACATCCTGTCAGCCCACAGAAAACCTCCTTTTTCATCATGGGTTGCAGGTAGTCCACAATCACAGTAGTCTTTTTGGGGACACACTAACCCATGACCCAAGTACCTCCATCCATTAAATCACACACTTTGCCAGGTCCACCATGAGGCTAGCTTGTCTCCAGGACTTTAGGACTGCCCTTACATGCTGTACATGTTGTAGCTGATCATTATTAAAGGATATTATTTCATCTAAATAAGCAGCCGCATATGCATTGTGAGCCTGTAGTACTCGGTCCATTAGCCATTGAAACATAGCCAGTGGTCTGAAAAAGGGCAAAAGATTTGTACAATAAGGGAAACATGCCAATACACACTGGTAAATCCAGGGTCGAATATGAAGCATTGGATAGGTGTAAAAAATTTTAACTGCATTCACAAACAAAAGTTCACACAGATATGAATTGCCATGTCTGCCTTGAGCACAAGCATGATGGGACTGTGCCTCCTTTATTATACCCATCCCTAGCATTTTCCCTGATTTGTCCTTTTGAACCACTTTTCTTGTGTATTCGGTGAGCCATATGGCTGGCTAGTCACAAACATATTGGGGGGATTGTCTCCAAGAGTGATCGGCATGAGATTTGGTCTTTTTGAACACTCTGGTCCTGAGTCAACTCTTTTTGTCACTGAGAGGGATCACCTGTCCCCACTGTGTCATGAGATTGAGGTCTCAAATTTCCTGTGTTGCCCCTGTGTGTCTTCAATACCTCATTGTCAACTTCCCCAACCAGCCATGTGATTTCAAAGGGTCCCTCCCACTTAGCGAGTAATTTTTAGCTAGAGACATTTGGACGGCAGGACAGCATCTACCCTAGAGTCTGGCTGGTGGCGCGAGACTCACTGAAGGTGAAGGGCTGGTCCCCTTTATCCACTGCCAGCTTTCGCAGATACCACAGCAGATCAAGGGTAAAAGCACATGCAAGCTTTTTTATTTGTGCTTGTGGCCACCTTTATTTAACAATGCAAGCTGTGTGGCATTTCAGATGAAGCCACAGTAATTGGTTACCCAAACAAGCCTTCGCCTAATATTCTAGACCTGTGAAGTACCAACCCTAGTGATAGCCAGAGGCTGAATACACACACCGTAAAAGTAGCAACATGAAGATTAAACAGTTTCTACCTGGAATATAGAAAGAGAAATCAGATTTGACACATATCCTATAGCATTTCAATTCTCTGAGGAGGTAAAATATTACAGTTCCAGAATTATTGGCAAACATTTAACAAAACCATAAAAAACACAATTATTCAAACCCTTAGAAAGCATCTGCACATTTTTTTAATTCATCATCAAAATCAACACAAAAATGGTTTACTAACCACAAAATTAAGGTCCCTTGACTTGAAACCCATAGAAAACCTGTGAGGTGAACTGAAGCAGAGAGTCCACCAGCGTGGTTCTTGAAAAAAAGGATCTGGAGAGATTCTGTATGGAGGAACGGTCTCAGATCCCTTGCCATGAATTCTCCAATCTCATCAGGCATTATAGAAGAAGACTCAGAGCTGTTATCTTGGCAAAGGGAGGTAGCACAAAGTATTGACTAAAAGGGTGCCAACAATTGTTGCACACCTATAATTAACAAAGATATTTTTGGATAAACCTGTGTTGTGTTTGCAATGAGAGCAGAGTATTTTTATGATTTCTTTTGAAACAAAAGATCAAAAGGTTAAACAATAAAGACAATTTTTCACAGCGTTCTTTGCTCATATTTACCAAGGGTGCCAATATTAGTCGAGGGCACTGTATATGGAGATTTTAAATGAAAATCTTGCTTCCTCTGACAAGAAGCTACACTGTGTCATAGTTACATCTTCCAGCACAACATTTATGTCCATACACACATAAAAATAGTTTAATGGCCACAAAATCAATCTTTTGGCAAACCAATCACTCTGACCGGTACTTGATTAAATACCTGTGAAGTGAGCTGAAGAGGAGAGTCCACAATCTATTGTATTGATGAGAGCGCTCAGGTTCTAACCTCGTCAAGCATTATTAACCAATATTTCTCTAGTGATTTTGTTAGAAATGTATATTTTTGAAATTTATGTTTTTATTAGAGATACACCGATACTAAATTTCTCAGCCGATACCGATAACCGATTATTCAGAGTGATATCAGCTGATACCAATCGATACCGTGTTCTGCCTTTTATACCTTCTTTTAAATGAATAATAATTAATTCCACAATTCTGAAGGAAATACAAATAAAAACTTTATTCTCTCCATTTCAACAAGTTCTTTGACAGTGACTGGTCTCATAAACAGAAAACACATTACTCTAATTAACATGAACACATGAACTAAATTATGAAGATTAAAGTAAGATTATTAACTTATTGAATGTCATTAATTCATATTAACATTGACTGAATTCGAAAAAACTTCCTGTTAATCTCACACTCACTCTCCACAAACACAAGCATATCTACTCCATCATTAACATCAAACTGGTCATACATAATATAAACTTTTATATATTAATATTAACTGGATAAGAATTATATACTACCCTACAAATAGATTTTTCTTTGCAATATATATTATTTTTTTTGTGAACTCATGTTCATTTAAATCTTTCAACGGTGTACTGGCGCTTTAATTCAGCTCGAGCAGCTCAAGCAGCATGGCAAAATAAAAATTAGACTCGACGCCAAAACTCCCGCTTCACTGCTGCAGCGTCCGGTGTACAAGCACTCATTCGTTAACATGCACGCCAAAAAAATACACACTGCTTCTTCTCTGCTGCAGCATGCGGTGTAAAATTTTAGAAGTGCAGAGCTCACAAACTGCAGTTTTGTCATCATTATCACCCAATTCACAGTAATTCCACACAAGAGACATCTTCTTTACATACAGCACAAATTCAATGTGTTTTCCCGCCCTCTTTTGATCAACAGGATATAATCCGCCCTGATCATCGGATGTTTTTAAACGTGAAAAATTGCCTTTATCGGCCAATACATCGGTGCATCTCAACTTTTTACCATCTATATTATGTGTGACAGTAATTCTGAAGCTATGTAACTTTGAATAAAATATATTGCTTTGTTGATTGTGGCAGTGCTGTGGTTTTTTTTTTTTTTTGTTGTTGTTGTTAAACTAAATATCATAATACATACTGTATTGTGTATCACCAAAAATCTCCAAATATAAAGCAAGATATGCCAAAGTTCCCACATCTATAAGTTATCCAAATTTACCTCAAAATGCAAACATGTGTGGTAATCAAAAGAGTAAAGAAAATGTTCACTTTGAGACAGAAAGTTAACTTAGATCTGTATAAACACAATAGCTTACAAAATTATTTGGATACAAAAGATTTGGAGCTGAGGAGGATCTGCCCATATGATGCTGCCTACAAATGTGACCAAAGTAAAGACCCTTGGTAAACAGATCTGCCAAAGTCTCTATATCAGTTATGACAATAAAAAATAAGTTATCTACCAAGGCAGCTCACTCCTTATTGAAGTGCAAGGCTAGTAAGAGTATTTTAGTAAGAGGCCACAGAATACATTATACTGATTATAAGCATGTGCCAATGGAGTAGAGATAGAATACTCCCTCAGTTTGTGTATTGGAATTATTGTGGTGGGAAATTAAAACAGGAAATATTCTATAAGCCATACGTGTGTTTCATTCAGCACTATCATTCCTTATATACAGTGTCACAAAAAACAAACATGAACATAAACTGATTATGGCTTTATCATCTGTTTACTAATATGGAAATGACATGGCTGCTCTGACTGAAGAGGCAAAACAATGCTGCTTTCAGTGCTCCTTTACATGCAGCTGCTGCAATGATTGCTGTTCTGACAAAAACATATTTTCATTGTGTTATTTTCTTTCATTTAATGATATCACAATATAATCATTTGATCCTGACACTTGTATCACTTTAAGTACCCATACTACATTGATATACTGGTAGAAAACTGATCGATTTTTAACTGATAAACCTGATAATGGATAATAAATGTAAATTTAAAAAAAATACAAATGCAGCAGCATCACTTAAAAAAAAAATTCTAGTTCCTTATGTTCTGGACCACCGGGACCCATTACTGGAGTATTACCTTGTGCCTTTTTCTAATAGCAAGCCATCATCAAATGACCATAAGCACTCACTGTCCTAAATGCAGCATAGGGTGACAGTGACACATAAGGTGCCCCTCACATGTTATGGGAATACTATTAACTATTTGTTACCTTCCACTGATGCTATATAGTCAGAGCAGGAAGTGAAGCAAATATCAGATACAGCTGCTGAGCACTCTAGGAAGAAAAACTTCCATTGTCCCAAACAGGGGAGTGACCACACTTCCAGTGGATAACATACCCAGGTTCCCTTGCATCCTGGTATCTTATCTGAAAACACAGTGCTGATTGTGGGCTGGATTTCCCCTTTGCTGAAGCATTGGAGCTTGATAACATCAGATCAGTGGCTACTGAACACACTGTCCACAGTGTTATATGTACAGCTAGGATGATCAAATCGCAGCCCAAGGCAGTCACAGCTTCTGATCTCACATGTGGAAGCTCTGGGATGAATTTCACTTGACTCCTATGCAGACTGTGCAATTCATTAAGATGAAGCTTGAAAGCTATCGCCACTATGGATGCAGTAAGGAAAATCTGAGTGGCCACGCACTGCTAACATTCGATCTGTCTGAGATAAGCTTAGCTGTAGTTAAACTTGGAATGTTGACCTCAGACCATGTAAATGCTCAGCGCCTGTTCACAAAGTCTTCCTTCGAGTCATGCCCTTGGGTGTTCTCCCTGCAAGTAAGGGAACTGTAATGCCGAATGACTCCCAGCAAAAACTTCAGTGTGGAAAATGAGGCTCAATAACAGAATATCAACATCATTGAAAACCTGTGTGGATAGTGCTACAACATTTTCCAGAATCCCTAAGGGTTCTCACATACTGGTGTGGACTGACAACACCACAGTTTTTACCTCACCACATTTTACCACATTTTTCCTCAACCACCACAAGTTTGTACAGCTTGATGCAGATATAAAGTAGCTTTAGCTTTTTTTGCTGGCTATCACTATGAATTGTATGTGCTATTTGTCAGCACGTAAAGTCTGTCTGTGTTGGAGAAAGCCATATCACGCTGTAGCTGAACCTAGAATTTCTACCAAAAGAATTGGTGCCACTGCATATTAACAAACCTATCAACCTAGATGCTTTTGCAGTTGAGAATTGAGACCAGTGAGGGTTCGCAAGTACTATGTAGGTGTGATTGCCAGCTGGCAGATTACCAGCCGTCTGAGCGCCTATGAGATGCACCAGGGTAAAGGAAGTGATTGCACAGGCATACTTGAAAGGAAGTCAGGAGGCCCCTTCTTCCGTTAGGTGTCATTTGATGAACACTATGACTACCTTCTGTGCTAGTAGTGTTAGTTTAAGCATATGTCTCTCTTCTTCTGAAAACTGCTTAATGGCACCTCATGTGCTCTGTGGTGAGTTTGAGGAATTCTCATCTTTAATTGAAAAAAAAAAAAAGATCAGTTCTTTGTATCAGCACTTCAGTATCAGCACAACGATTATCATCCTCAGCAAAAACTAGGATCAGCATTTTGATGATCATCCTTAATGAAGTTTGGTATGAACACTATTAAGTGGTGACACTATCAGGATATGTTATAAACCCTAGTGTTATTTGGTCTCTACCTTTGGTCTTTACCTACATACAGGTAAAGTATTTGCTGGTTCCGAGGGGTGTCTGGCAGTAATGCATACATAACTAGCATTCTATTTCACCCATCTTAACCTTCAGGGGAATCTCCTGGTTAAAGTATGACACAGTCATGAGAAACCAGTACATCTTAGGACTAACTGGAAAGGATTTTGGAGATAACCGCTCCTCTCACACCACTAGAAGGGGTGATGCGAACTTTGTAGAACCTGGAGAAAGAACGTAGTGATGCCCAGGTAGCAGCAGAGTAGACTACGTGAAGTGGCACACCTCTAAGTAATGCATTTGAGGAGGAGGTGCTCCTCGTAGAGTGGCATATCATAGTAGGGGCTGGACAATCAGTTTGTCTATAGACCATGGTGGTGATATCCACCAAGCAAAGCAGTGAAAAAGATGAAAAAGCATTCCCCATCCCCAAATGTGTTTAGTCATCAAAAGAACATCCAAATGCCAAGAGCATGCTCTACTACAATGCATGCCCTCTGGTGTACTGTTACAAACTTTCTAAATCACAGAGAGGATACTTGCCATCACTTAATAAACACCCTCCAGCAAACACTGACACAAAATGCCATCTGATACACTCCCAATTTTGCCCAGGGGGAAGGCATCATATGGCCACTCTCAGACAACTTGGCCACAATATCTGCACAGAATCATTGTTGGATGACTTTCACCAGTACATTTACTTCTGAGAACACTTTACAGCAGTTCTAGTTGGGATTCAAGAGGCTGTGAGTGTAGATAGAAATGAGCATTCCATCTACTGCTTCTTCAATCTCAGGAACATTTCACAGATTCTGATTGCAAAAAGCAATGGTTCTCAAAATGACGTCCATATTGCGTAGCCCAGATGTCTTTGATTGTATCATTTGTTACAGCTGTGGAACTCACAACCCACAACTATCAAAGTATTTATTATTAAGTTCTTTTTGACTGGACACTTGTTGAAATGGGCTTCATTCAAAGCTTTATAAACATGTATTCCTCTGAATAATGTCAGCATTGATGAATTGTGTTCTGTCTGTGAAAAGTTCAGAAGCAAAAAAGCTCTTTGGCTCCAATAAATAGACTGAAAATTGAACAGATTTGAATAATAATCATAATACTTGAATTGTTCGTAAAATAAAGATGTATTGAGAGGGTCTGTGAATTTCTTTCACAGCTAAAGAGGTCACTGGCTTCAGAACCCCTGGTATAAAGGGTATTGGAAATTTTATATGTGAATGAAAAGGTAGTATTGTGTATTGTGTAAAATACAAATTGGAGATTAAAAAAAAAACACAGTGAAGCTTATGATAAGTATCTTTAAAACTATATCTTCAGTTAGCATTCATGTTCTTTAATCCGCAGACAGCTATTCAAATAGCATACAGTCGCGTGACGACCGCATCAGCAATTATATGATTCTAGATTGGATTATAAGAATGAGAAAGGCTGACAAACAGCTGCAATAAAACGTCCCTCTGATATTACATACATTGTCAAAGCATTCACGCTGCACCTGAAACATCAGGCTTTGGCCTTTTCATTTAACAGAAACACACTGGTAATGCAGAAAGCCTTTTAACATAGATGTTAGAGAAAACAGCTGATTAGTAAAAACAATGGTGAGCTGTTCTAATGCTTGATGCTTTCAACTAAGCAAACATTAAGCACAAAATGAGTGCGATGGAAACAATCGAGCAATCAGACAAAACAGCTTCAAACTGGCTAATGAGTCGCAGTTGTTGCTCGTGGACACAAACTTCTGACCAGTGAAATCTCAACCTTAAAATTTATTTCTGTGAAAATTGCAGTTTTGTATCTGGTCCCCCACCAGGGATATTCAATCTGAAAGTGGGAGGATTTTTTTTTAAATGGCACTTTCTTACCTCAATAAAATAAAAATAAGAGAAGTCTCAAACCCGAAATGTTCTGCATGCACACTATACTTACCTAGGAACCCCCTAAAAAAAAAGACATGAAGCCTTCTCGTTATAAATTGACCCTAGAAGTGGAACTGCGAGCAATCTTGAGCTTTAAACTTAAGTTCTAACTCTAAGGAACTAGAATGTGCAAAATTGTCAGGGTTTGGAGGTGGAGACGGATGCAAGTGCACATTTTTGGTTTAATAATGATCAAAATAAAACACAAAAAGACCCTATAAACATGTGGCAAGGTACCAGGACTAGAAAACAAACAGACAACATAATATATATATAATGAGCACTTGTGTGTGTATATATGTATATGTGTATGTACACGCACACACACACACACACACACACACACACACACACACACACACACACACACACACACACACACACACACACACATATATATACAGTGAGGGAAAAAAGTATTTGATCCCCTGCTGATTTTGTATGTTTGCCCACTGACAAAGAAATGATCATTCTATAATTTTAATGGTAGTTGTATTTGAACAGTGAGAGAAAGAATAACAACAAAAAAATCCAGAAAAACGCATGTCAAAAATTTTATAAATTGATTTGCATTTTAATGAGGGAAATAAGTATTTGACCCCTCTGCAAAACATGACTTAGTACTTGGTTTAAAAACCCTTGTTGGCAATCACAGAGGTCAGACGTTTCTTGTAGTTGGCCACCAGGTTTGCACACATCTCAGGAGGGATTTTGTCCCACTCCTCTTTGCAGATCTTCTCCAAATCATTAAGGTTTCGAGGCTGACATTTGGCAACTCGAACCTTCAGCTCTCTCCACAGATTTTCTATGGGATTTAGGTCTGGAGACTGCCTAGGTCACTCCAGGACCTTAATGTGCTTCTTCTTGAGCCACTCCTTTGTTGCCTTGGCCGTGTGTTTTGGGTCATTGTCATGCTGGAATACCCATCCACGACCCATTTTCAATACCCTGTCTGAGGGAAGGAGGTTTTCACCCAAGATTTGACAGTACATGGCCCCGTCCATCATCCCTTTGATGCGGTGAAGTTGTCCTGTCCCCTTAGCAGAAAAACACCCCCAAAGCATAATGTTTCCGCCTCCATGTTTGACGGTGAGGATGGTGTTCCAGGGGTCATAGGCAGCATTCCTCCTCCTCCAAACACGGCGAGTTGAGTTGATGCCAAAGAACTCCATTTTGGTCTCAACTGACCTCAACACTTTCACCCAGTTGTCCTCTGAATCATTCAGATGTTCATTGGCAAACTTCAGACGGGCATGTATATGTGCTTTCTTGAGCAGCGGACCTTGCGCGCGCTGCAGGATTTCAGTCCTTCACGGCGTAGTGTGTTACCAATTGTTTTCTTGGTGACTATGGTCCCAGCTGCCTTGAGATCATTGACAAGATCCTCCCGTGTAGTTCTGGGCTGATTCCTCACTGTTCTCATGATCACTGCAACTCCACGAGGTGAGATCTTGCATGGAGCCCCAGGCCGAGGGAGATTGACAGTTCTTTTGTGTTTCTTCCATTTGCGAATAATCGCACCAACTGTTGTCCCCTTCTCACCAAGCTGCTTGGCAATGGTCTTGTAGCCCATTCCAGACTTGTGTAGGTCTACAATCTTGTCCCTGACATCCTTGGAGAGCTCTTTGGTCTTGGCCATGGTGGAGAGTTTGGAATCTGATTGATTGATTGCTTCTGTGGACAGGTGTCTTTTATACAGGTAACAAACTGATATTAGGAGCACTCCCTTTAACAGTGTGCTCCTAATCTCAGCTCGTTACCTGTATAAAAGGCACCTGGGAGCCAAAAATCTTTCTTTTTTCCCTCATTAAAATGCAAATTAATTTATAAAATTTTTGACATGCGTTTTTCTGGATTTTTTTGTTGTTATTCTGTCTCTCACTGTTCAAATACAACTACCATTAAAATTATAGACTGATAATTTCTTTGTCAGTTGGCAAACGTACAAAATCAGCAGGGGATCAAATACTTTTTTCCCTCACTGTATATATATATATATATATATATATATATATATATATATATATATATATATATATATATATATATATAAATGTATATATACATTTGACACTCGTACACAACTCGTACACAACTGTTACAAAAGGTGCAAACATTCACTGATGCTCAAGAATTCAACACACTACATGTACATTCTGAAAAAATAAGACATTTAAACAAAGTAATAACAATTTACACCTATCATCCTGTCAAAAGTTTATATCCCCTTGGCTCTTAATGTAGTGTGTAAACATCTGTTATGTGAAATAGCTTATTCAGGGCAGTACAAAATAAAAAACAAAGCGCAATTTTTATGATTCCTATTTTTTTCAATTGTTAACATTTTGCAGATTATGCAAGGCGTATGTAAACTTACGACCTCAACTGACTGTATCGATCATCTCTGAACACCTTTGTAGTTAGTCCTAAGTTGTGTTGTATCCTCAGGACAACAGGACGTTATCCACATGATTCTCACCACCCCTGTTAAGATGGGTAAAATAAAACCCTAGCTATTTTTGGCATGGCAGGACCTTGATTTTGTGGCCAGTAAACCATTTCTGTGTTGATTTTGATGTATGTTTTGGATCTTTGTCCTGCTGGAAGATCCAACCATGGCCCATTTTAAGCTTTCTGGCAGAGGCAGTCAGGTTTTAATTTAATATCTGTTGATATTTGATAGATCCATGATGCCACGTATCCTAATAAAATGTCCAGGTCCTCTGACTGAAAAACAGCCCCAAAACATTAAAGAGCCACCACCATATTAAACCGTGGGCATGAGGTCCTTTTCCATAAGGCCACCTCTCTGTGTGCACCAAAACCACCTCTGGGGTTTATTGCTAAAAAGCTCTATTTTGGTTCCATCTGACCATAGAACCCGATCCCATTTGAAGTTCCAGTAGTGTCTGGCACACTGAAGACACTGATGGTGGAAACTGCCATTTTCAATGCTTGTGCTATTTTCTTATCGCCACGTCCCATTTTGTGAAGCTCAACAACCTTTTGCTGCACATCACAGCTATATTCCTTGGTCTTATCCATTGTTATGAATGACTAAGCGAATTTGGCCTATGTGTTGCCTCATATTTATACCCCTGTGAAACAGGAAGTCATGGTTGAACAATTTCCTGTTCCTAGTCACTCAGGTGTACTAAAAATTCAAAATATCAATGCGAATATACTTCAAATATATTTTTCTCATATGAATTCATAGGGCTGCCAATAATTTTTGCACATTTATATTTAACAAAGATTTTTTTTTTGCATAAACCTGTGATGTGTTTACAATTGTTTGATATCCATGAGAGCAGAGTATTTTTATGAAATTTTTGAACAAAATATTAAAAGGGTTACACAATAAAGACAATTTTCACAGCCTTCTTTGCTCATATTTACCAAGGGTGCCAATATTAATGGAGGGCACGTATATATAACGTAAATGGTATTTATTGTGATCATGTCACCAGTAAATGTATACAATTATGCAGATACAGGTCAAGAGCTTCAGTTAATGTTCACATGAAACATCAGAATGGGGGAAAGCGTGATCTCTGTGACTGTGACTTTAACTGTGGCAGGGATGTTAGCGCCAGATGGGCTGGTTTGAGCATTTCAGAAACCGCTGATCTCCTGGGAATTTCTCACACAACACTCTCTAGACTTTAGAGACTCACCAAAACTGGACTGTTGAAGACTATAAAGGGACCAATTAATGTTTTTGGGGGTTTTTTTTTCTGTGAACCTGTACCCACTGTAGCCTCAGATTCCTGTTCTTGGCTGACAGGAGTGACTGGAAGTCTGTAGTGTTTCAAATAACCACTCTTTACAACTGTGTTGAGCACAAAAGCATCTCAGCATGCACAAAACATCGACCCTTGAGGTGCATGGATAACTGCATAGATGAGCAGGTGTACAGGTGTTCCGATTAAAGTGGACAGTGAGTGTGTATTATCTAGCAGGTGACAAATACATTTCTGAAAGCCAAATTGCTTGGGTGTCTTTTTTCAATAATGCAGTTTCTCTGAAATTCTCTCATTATCTTTGTAAAACTCCTGCTCTCTGAAAATTCCATGCAACGCTGAGATCTACCCTGCAAGCCTGATATGCAACTTCATCAAACCAGGTGCATTTTACACGATTTTTATGCGTGAAGTCAGGCCACCTAGGTGTTCTAGCACTATTATTTAGCTACTTCACACATGCCTTTTTGTGAAGAAGTGGAGATTAGTCATGGTTTGCTGGTAAGCCCTCTAAGTAACAAATCTTTGATGCTCAGCTTGAAGTGTGAAGGACAACATTAAGTTAGTATTTGTAGGATAATGGTAGCTCAGTGAATAAGACTTTGACCTATTGCGTAGAAGGTTGTGAGTTCAAATCCCAGAGCTGCCCCTGCTGGGTGTTGTATAAATAGGGGTGTCTGCTGTAAAAATATGACAACATCAGTAAAACAATGTGTGTTGATTTGACCATTTTGAAATCTGTATAGTGTGCCCTTAGCAGTACTCTGCATTTAACCTTGCAATTACCATTTAAATGGAGTAAAGGTCTTTAAAAACAATTAAAGAGTCTTAAACTGGTTCCTGTAGTAGACATGGAGCCAGTAGAGGGAGGCTAAAATGGGGGTGATGTGATCCCTTTGCTTAAAGCCATAAGCAGTATAATAGCTGCATTCTGTACTAACTCTAACCATGCTAAAGAGGACTTAGCACCTATATAACAGTCCCTCCAGGATATTGTAATCACCGAAATATTATCGCAAAATTATCGCAGATTGTCCGCTGATTTGGGTCAAGACGCGTTGTGTGACACCATTCAGCCAAAGCCCTCTTTGAGTTACGTGCGTCAAAAATGAGTACAGCTAAAAGGTCTCATTTACCAAAAAACATCATTGCAAAAGATCATGCGTAACAATTTTGTGCACTTGCAATTTCACCAATTCAAGTAGTTTTCCTCAAAAAAAAAAAAAAAAACACAAAAAACTTTGCAAGTTTCAGCGCAAATTTTGTAAAAGGCTGCAGCAAAATCAAGCATTTTTGGCCGTAATAATCCTGTATGGACTGATATAAGGCATTATAGTAGTTCAGACATGCTGATATAAAGTCTTGTACACCTTTCATGACCATACACCAGATGATGAAACGCTGCTCTTGATGAAAGAGTTGATTTTGACGTTCAAATCTGAGGCCCAGGTAGAAAAATTACCTTCAAACTCTTGATATGATATTTAACATATTGTGACAGTTGCGTATTTATTTTACTGTTTGTACATCTGAGTGGGTGAAAAAGAATAACCTCTGCTTTGTTTTCATTTAATTGGAGAATTACTTGCCATCAGGCTTTTGATATCTTCATGACACTCACTGAGAACAAATCATCATTCGTCAACGGGAGGTAGATTTGAGTATCATCAGCATAGCAGGGGAAAAAATGATATTCCCAAATGGAAGCATTTATAATAAGAAGAGCACCAGGCCTAGTATTGATCTTTGGGGCACACCACAGCCACTGGGTACAATCAAAGAAAAGTAGTTGGCAACATTAATAGAGTACCACGAATACTACCCCTTAAGGTCCAAGATGTGCTTTAGGCACTCAATAAAGATGTTGTGCTTCACAGTGCTTCAACACAGTGCTGAGATCTAGCAAGATTAGATTACATTTACCAGACAACAGTGAGCAACAGATCATTTGTCACCTTAACCAGTGCAGATTCTGTATAATGATGAGGTTATAAATCAGACTGAACATTTTTTAAAATATCATTTATAGTCAGGTCAGCCCACAGCTTTCTTCCAGCACTTCAGATTCATTTTACCTATGAAAAACTAACTAAAGTCCTCACAAGTATTAAAGGACATAACTGGGGGATTGAGTGCAGAATTAATTGCATTTTAAAAAGCCCTCTAGGTCTGTGATACCTTATTGTGCCATTAGTTTCATTTCAGAGCCATGATCCCTTTACTGTATATCTTTACCAAGCTCATTCTTTAAAGTTTATACAACTAAGACAAAAGGAACTGAAATTCACTCACTCTCTCCTGTCTGTCCTCCATACCACAGTCATTTCTTTTCATCATGAGGCACTTCCAGTTTGTAATGTCATAAAACGATCAAAAGCACTGAAAGAGAAAGCACAACAACAAAAACAATATGTCAAAACACCATGACCTGTGGAACAAGTTACAAGTTTGGTTTAGGCATTAATTTAAAGCTCCTTAAAGTCCCATGATGAAAGAAAATCAGTGGAAAGCTTACTCATAAGGAAGATTATAATCAAGCCTTCTCTGAGTAAGCTGTGGAAGCTGAGTTTTATTTTATTATTTAATTAAGAGTTTTATTAATCATTTTTATAATTAATATCCAAGAATATATTGTTATTCTTTGGCACCTATCTTTTGCTCTACCTGTTATATCAGACACTTCCATACTAAAACTGTGTACTAGGTGGTGCTACGTTATCACTTACTGTGCCTATTGTCCTGTTTTAGTAGTACTGTACTGTCGTGTGTTGTTAGCACACATTTGCATGTGCACTTTATGTAAAAATGTGTCATCTCATGTGGTTAGTGTGTTGTTTTATGTAGCACCGTGGTCCTGGAGGAACGTTGTTTCGTTTCATTGTGTACTGTATCAGCTGTATATGGTTGAAATGACACTAAAACCACTTGAACTTAAACTTGAACTAAACAACTAATATTACGTTTAAAAAAAAAAGAGAGAGAGAGAAAAAGAAAGAAATTCTTGCTATGGCTTTCAAACATATCCAGGACACAGCTACTTTCTGCATCATTTGTGATATAAAAGGTACAAACAAAGAGTTTCAGTGAGAAAAAACACTGTCACTTCATCACATGCAATCCAAGGCCAGTAGACAAAAGAGTCTGAACTGTGGAGCTGCCTATTCTCAGATCCTTATTAAGAATTTCTAATGCTCTCCTCTGGTGTTCTTGACACCTGACAAAGTGATAAATCCCAATGAAAACTCTCTCTCTCTCTATCTCTCTCTTTCTCTCTCTCACAAACACAAGCACACAAATTCTGCTATGCAACAAGAGATGAATAGTGTCTCATAAAATTCCTGCTCCCGTTCTCCAGCTTGTCTTTGATAAATAGATTGCATAGATGTTCTAAGTAATAGAACAGTTTTAAAGTAAATAACACTCAATATTTTGTCACATATCCCTTGCTTACAAGAAAGGGGGGGGGGGGGGGGGATTCTCCCTTCAGTCTCGCCTTCATGGTTTAAGGTCATAACCAGTCTAAAATCTTCCACTTTTACCCTCTGATGAAGTCCTTTGTCGAGTTAGCAGAGTCTTGCTGCATGAAGAAGATTGGATGCATTTCTCCATAAATTGGAAGACAGATTGTTTCTGTAGACTTCTGAATTCATTCTGCTGCTACCATCATGAGTTACATCATCAATCAATATTAGTAAGCCTGTTCCAGAAGCAGCCATTTAAGTCCGAGCCATGACACTACCTCCACCATGTTTTACAGATGAGCTTGTATGTTTTGGATCATGAGCAGATCCTTTCTTTCTCCACACTTTGGTGTTTCCATCATTTTGGTAGAGGTTCATCTTGGTTACAGAACTTTTGTGGCTCATCTTTGTATGTCTTTGCAAATTCCAATCTGACCTTCTAATTTTTACCGCTCATGAGTGGTTTGTATCTTATGGTATGACCTCTATATTTCTGCACATGAAGTCTTCTTTCGAATGGTGGATTGTGCTACCTTGTGCTACCCTGTGGAGGTTGTTGGTGATGTCAATAACTGTCGTTCTTGGGATTTTTGTCACAGCGCTCACAAAGGTAAAAGTGCAAACACAATGTCTCACAACTGCTTGGCCGACCTGTTCCATGTCTGGTTGTTAGTACACCAGTGGTTTCCTTCTTTTTCAGGACTTTCCAAATTGTTGTATTATCTATGACCAATGCTTGTGCAATGACTTTTCTCAGGTTCAAAATGGCTTGCTTTTCTCCCATAGACGGCTCTCTGGTGTTCATGTTGGTTTATCATTTTTAACAATAAATGCAGTCCTCACAGGCAAAACTTGGGACTCAAACCAGGATTAGACATTCTGAGCTACTGATTCTTTAAACAATCAATTTAAAAAGGGCACACTTGGGCAGCAAGAAACACCTATTAGTCACATGTTCCAATATTTTTGATCACTTGAAAAAATATGTGGGTTCAAACAAAAGGTGTCATGTTCTAAGTTGTTGAACACATCTAGAAGTAAAGATGAGGAAATGAAACACTCCTACAGCCTTCAAAGACATTTTAAGCTTTAAAAGTCTCTCTAAATCTCCCCAGAAAAACTGGTGAGAAACAAAATCTGGAAATTAATGTAAATAATCTACAATATTTATTCAGGCTGATATATTAAGATAAATGAAAGCGAGCAGAAATTACAGCAGTCACGCAGCTGCTTGTCGTTTATTGATACAATGTCAGAATGCAACATCAGAGAGCTTCCTGACATCATCGTACATCACTTAGGCTCGTGACCCTGTCCTTGTGAAGTCTGTAATAAATGTTTCATACTGCTGTCCTAGAAGAAAGCAGTCTATGAGACAAATACAATATAACATCAATATAATATTGTAGTGTAAAGTGGCCCAATCATCAGCTGATGTTACCTTGGTTAAAAGTTCCTGAGTTGAAAAATATTACCAGTGATTGGCTTTGGCATTTCTATGTCCAACTCTGCTGGAACAAAATGCATCGAGAATAAAAATAAAAATAATAAATCTAAGAGCAGGTATTTTTGCTTTTGAATGTCACTAAAACTAGCATGTACCAATACCAAGTTTACTCTCTCTCTATTTTTTTTTTTTATCAGTTTAAGCTATTATCATTATATTTTTTAATTAATGTTATACACATATTTACCTGCACAAGTTTTGAATTTACAGTCATTTTCAGCTTGTAGTAGGTTAGTTAAATGTAAGTATGGGAATAATTTTTGACAGAAAACAATACAATTGTGACTGCTAATTAAAATACAAACAAATATGTCTTTACTGATAGCTTACCATAGCCACTCGTGTCATTCAAAAAAATATATTTATTTTGTTTCTGGATGCAACTTATATGATGTTGAATCAGACTGACATAAAAGATGATCTCTTAGAAAGTACTACTATGTGAAGCCAATAGCTCGTGTTCTTCTGTCTAGTCTAATTATCATCAGCATATCCCATTTTGAATCACATTATTCAGTCCCCTTCAAAATTATTGGAACGCAAAGCCTTTTTTTTTGTTTGTTTTTCTTTCTTTTTTTTTTTTTTTTGCTGTATACTGAAGACATTTGGGTTTGAGATCAAAAGATGAATATGAGAAGAGAGGTTAGAATTTCAACTTTTATTTCCTGGTATTTATATGTAGATGTGTTAAACGACAGAGCATAACATATTTTGTAGCAGACCACCCGATTTGTAGCTGAGCAAAAATATTGGAACATGTGACTGAAAGGTGTTTCTTGTTACCCACGTCTGTCCTGTTAGACTGATTGCTTAAACAATAAATAGCTCTGAACATCTACTCTTGGTTTTAGCCTTCAGTTTCACCTGTGAAGACTGCATTTGTTAAAAAGAAAAACCTAAAAACAACAGTCAGTAACATAAAATACAACCTCCACAGGACAGGGGTGAAGGTCTCACAATCCACCGTTCAAAGAAGACTTTGAGAGCAGACATATAGAGGCCATACCACAAAATGCAAACCACTCATCGGCAATAAGAATCAGAAGGCAAGATTGGAATTCACAAAGAAAGACAGAGATGAGCCAGAAAAGTTCTGGAACCAAGAATAACTTCTACCAAAATGATGGAAACACCAAAGTGTGGAGGAAGAATGAATCTGCTCATAATCCAAAACATACAAGCTCATCTGTGAAACATGGTGGAGGTAGTGTCATGGCTTGGGCTTGCATGGCTGCTTCTGGAACATTCTCACTGATCTTTATCAATGATGGAACTCATGATGGTAGCAGCAGAATGAATTCACAAGTTTACAGGAACATTTTCTCTGCCAATTTACAGAGAAATGCATCCAAACTAATCAAACTGACAGCAGGTGCAAGTTTTACAAGAACATTTTTTGCAGCATTTACAAAACATTATTTTGCACCTATTTTGCAGCATTATATATATATATATATATATATATATATATATATATATATATATATATATATATATATATATATATATATATATATATATATATATATATATGTGTGTGTGTGTGTGTGTGTGTGTGTGTGTGTGTGTGTGTGTGTGTGTGTGTGTGTGCATGTATATATATATATAAATATGTCAGAAAACAATACAAGATTGTTTATTATGCACACTGTTTGGGGCTGTGGTAAGTTCTGTTTGAAATGAATCTCAGTTTCTGTATCCCTGACATGAAGTGCACTTTTAATTATCGCAAATGCTATCAACCTTCAAAGGCAAGATAAATGGGCTATGTGTACTTGTAAGAGTAAGCTAAAGCTTTCAGCTGATCTAGGCCATTTAAAGATAAAACTCTGGATCTGGCCAATGAATGCAGATGTCTGCAACGTCCTAAAGAGATTTGATAAGGCTGGTCTTAGGAGTAATCATGTTATGCACTTGATCCCAGAGCTCTGGCTTTAACAGTAGGATAGAACAAGTGAAACATGGAACATATAAAAGGGGGTTAGAGGTAATGGCCTAGCATTACCTACGTTTGTAAAGTGAGTTATTTCCTTTTAGGAAATGCAATCAGTATCTAGACAAATTTCCCAGACAAAAGACCAAAGCAAAAGCCAGCACTTTGATCAAGCTGTACTACAAGGTACTACTACTTAAGGCACAATAATCATACGACAATGAAGCACTTTTATTCTAGTTTATCATTTTATGTAAACAGAAATTTGCTTTTTCAATTACATTGTACATTGTAAGCCTGTAAGATACTATATAAGCCAAATCACACAACCCCATATAATATTGGTCATTTGACACTTTCATTTGGATTATTGTTTAAATCTGAAATATAAATCCAATTACACTGCAATTAATCAAGTAAGTAAACAAGCAAACGAGTAATTATGTGCAGTTGAGGCCAAAAGTTTACATACACGTAGGCAAAGGACATTCAGCAACTCCACGCATTTCGTGCTACCATACACACCCTGTGTTAAGTCAATTAGCGTATCTATTTATACCCATAAGAGGTCATTTCAAAATAATAGCAAAGCGACAGATGTATTTCAGCTGTCATTTACTGTTATATTTTCAGTTTATATACATTTTGTTAGTGTTCAGTGGAATTGCCTTTTAATTGCTTAACGTTAAACTAAGATTCTTGGGGTAGGCTTCCACAAGCTTCTCACAATATTTTGCTGGAATTTTTGCCCATTTCTCCTGACAGAACTGGTGTAACTCAGTCAGGATTGGGGGCCATGCTTTTTCAGTTCAGTCCATAAATTGTCTGAGATTCTACGAGGATCACTGTCCTACTGGAAGACCAAATTGTGGCCAAGTTTTAACTTTCTGGATGATGGCTTGAGGTTTTGCTTCAGCATTTCTAGATAATCCACCGGTCTAATGATGCCAACGATTGTCTGAAGTGCACCAGTCCCTTTTCTGGTAAAACACCTCCACAACATGATGCTGCCACCCGCATGTTTCACAGATAAGAGAGTGTTCTTCAGATTAAAAGTCTAGCCCTTTTTCTTCCATAGTACTGATTATTACGGCTAAACAATTCAATTTTGTTTCATCTGACCAGAGAACACTCCTTCGAAAGGGTAGGTCTTTGTCCTGGTGATCTCTCCTGGTTTATCCTACTCTCCTACTTCTTATGGTGATGCAGGACTCTTAATGGTGGATGTGCATTCTTTGGTATCTGATGCCTCCAACTCCATCACCAGTTCCTTTGATGTTGTCTTGGGGTTCAGTTGAACCTTTTGGACCAAAATTTGTTCATCCCTGGGAATTAATTTGTGCCACTTTTCTGAATGATGCAGTGTCTGTGTGAACATTTTTATATTTGCATATAACTATTTGTAAAGATATATTTTTGGTACCTTCAGTTGTCTGGAAAATGCTTATAAGGAGGGTAGCAGTCTACTTTTTTTGAGGTCTTGGCTGAGATGCTTGGATTTTCCCACAGTATCAAGGACAAAATTTACTGTCCCTAAAGGTTGACCCTTTTACAGCCCATTAACTAATTTTGGTAGAAGCTTCTAAAATACATTTTTTTTTAGTCATTAAATCAATTTGTAGAATCTTCCAGACTGTTTACAGAGACATTTGGCCCACTGGAAATTTGACATAGTGAATTAAAGCTAAAGTAAATCTGTGGTTGTTTTAAAATTACCTCTGATGTGAACAAGTACATACCTTAATTGACTTTCCAAAAGAAATGTATGGTAATGTGAAATGTGTGGAGCTCTAAAAATTGAACTGAGATTGAATATCTTTAGCCTCAACTGTAGTGAGTAGGCAAGTAAGCATGCGAGTAAGCAAGGAAGTAAGTAAGCAAGCAAGTAAGCATGTAACTAAGCAAGCAAGAGAGTAAGCAAGCAAGTATGCACATGAATGAATGGATGGATGGATGAATGAACCAATGAATGAGCGAATGAATAAATGAGCATGTGACCAAGCAAGTCAGCAAGCCATCACAGTAGGCTATCGTATAGCTGGTCTACCTTGTGCAATGCTTTTTGCTTCTGCCTGTAAAGCCTAATGAAATTGACTTTGCAGTCTTAATGTGTTCAGGAAGCAAAGATGGGAGTCTTGCCAGAACTCATTGAATAGGTCAGACATTTAATTCATATGAACGGAGAGCTTGTGCTTTTGTGCATCAAACTTAATACAACGGGCTAATTAAAGTGATACATTAAACATTACAGTCAGCAAATTAAGCAACTTTAGCTAAGCACCACTATACAGCAATCAATTGTGTTTTACATGCAGAAACAAGAATTCTACCAGCTCAATTTCTTTATTTGCTGGGATTGGATGGATAATCTATGATTATGCCATAACTGAGGAGTAGAACAAGCTATGTGCTTCTTACTTTATTTATGTGGAAATAAATAGTGTATATTAATATGCTACAAAAAAAAAAACAGTTAGAAAAGACACTTTTTGGTTTTGTCTGTGAAGAGTTTCAGTCGTCTAAGTCAGTGGTTCTCAAAGTGGGGTCCAGGCACCCCTAGGGGTCTGTGAAGCATACTCAGGGGGTTTGTGATTTTTGAATTTTGTTACAGTAGTGGAAATCACATCCCATTATTATCAAAGTTATTATATTTATTATCCTGTTTGACTGATCACCTGAATTGAATGGGTTTAATTCAAACCCGAATAACTCAAAAACAAGTAGCTTATAAATAATATCAACATGGACCTTATGTGTCTGGTCCCTGGCTAAAAAGATATGTTGAGAAGCTCTGATTTAAGTCATGTTGAATCGCATGTAGAAGGAGGTCTTGAATCGTGAAGGCACTTCAACAGCCCTATAGAATTGTAGACGAACCACTGGTTTCACGCCCATGGACGCCTGTGTGATTTCACAATAAGTGTGAATCACTCTATTTAAATAGCTAGGATTTCCAACATGCAGTAGTACTAATGAAGCACCTTGGATTAGTGACAAAATGCTCATGAATACTACAAGACATCATTTTATCCAATTGGATAATGCAGGAATTCTAAGAGGTTGTAAGTAAAATACTTGTCTTTTTTTCACCTTTTATAATCTCCATTATTAACACAACCATTCACAACAATTCTTCCATGAAGACCAGCTTCAGAAAAACTCCAAAGAGCTAATGCATCATCTGTACATGTTTTGTAAAGGATCAGTAACTCAAGTTACAACCTGGTGTCATCTATAAGACACACCAACACACACTCAGAAACCTGTGTTCAAGGTGAACTAGTAGTGAATCTGCAGAGGGGATTTTTTTTTTTTAGACCACAAAATTTCTTGTTACATTTGAGACCTTCTTAATATCACTTGACCTCATTAGTCTTCTCAAACAGAACTGCCTTTCTCCTTTTCAGATGTGAGATCGTGCAGTGCTGACAAATTTTGCTTTACGAAACATATTCTTGAAAATGTCATTTTTTAAAAATCCAGGCCATCTGACGATATAGCAATCGCAATGCAAACTTTATGCACATTAATCATTTTCTGTGTTTAATATTAAACATTTCCCAGCAAGGACAAATTAATGTTCCATGTTTGCATTGGATAATTACAATGAATAAAGGGGCAAAGACCAGAGTCAAATGCAAAGCCACAGTGATGTGGTGAATCTACAGTTCAAAAATATTGAAGGCACAGCAAAAAAAATAAAAAATATTACAAAGTACGAATATGATAAGATGACAAATAAATCATCATTTCAAATACAAATGCTAAATATGTTCTGATCTCTTAAAAACTCTTAAACAAGTCATATTGTAACCTGTAGGTGGCGCTGTTACTTAATTCTGCATCTCACACCACTGGCTCGTTCTCCACTTCACTAATATCATACTTTTAAACTGTATCTGTATCAGGCTGTATCTAGTGTGTCAGATATATTCCTGAGGCATAATACACAAAAATGAAGGCCTAAAGAAGCTGAAACGTTGTTTACTTTTGGTGAATTGAATGAATTTAACATGACACAACACAACTCACTGCGCACTGAAATCACAAAGAAAACAGTCTTTAAACACCTACTGTACAAACCTGCTTCACAGCAACAATATGTTTAAAGTACATTCATTAAATACAGTTAATAAAACATAAAACATGAAGGGGGGGAAAAAACAACTTACCTGTCTTATTTAACCCTGACAACTTTAACTCTAAAGAACAAAACACTCTGCCCTGTAACTCCAACAGTGAGGACATGCCTAGAGAAATCCTGGGCTTTTCTTGTGTAGCCAAAAGCTGTATGCTCTTACGCACAGACATGAAGTGATGATGGTGTGTAAACACCCACTCAAACCAGCTGAGCTGGCTTTGACTAACAGTGCCTGTGCAATGTCACACAAACACTGTATAGTGAACAACTCATTCAGACTCTAATCGGCTGTAATCCCACATGCTACTCATTCACGCTATTGTTTGCGTAATTACATCAGTGCCACACCTTACTTAAGTATAAACGTACATTGGCTTTCTGTCGGACTTGTTTACAGACTAGTTTAAGTCTATTACAAAGCCATAACCAAGTGGGGAAACCTATTTGAGATACACTTTGCACCATTATGGAAAGTACAGCGCTCTGAAAGGCAAGCGGTCTGGACATTCTTCATGACGCTGGCTGTTTGAATGTGCATTCAAAGTTATGCAAATCTTTCAGAGTAGTAAACATTCCAGATGAGTAGAACAAGATGTACAGTAGTTCACCACCTACATGTCTGTTCTAATTCATGCTTGTTGGGTTTTTTTAATATAGTAAAATTAATTTCCTGCATTACCTAGACTGAATTCTGTGCATAACCATAAATATGTCATTTATTTAAGGAGCTGGAAGCTTAATCTATATTAGTTTACTGTAAGAAGTCTAAACATGCTACAGCAGTCATAAAGAACATTTTATTTGATTTATACCAGACTTGCTGCTTAACTAAACTCAGAAAATGAACAGAATTCCTAACAAGACTACGAGGCCTAAAATGCTCTTGTATTGACTCTTACTACAATATCTGAGTAAAATGAATGTTAGTTCGAGCTCACATGTACGTTCTTTGGTGTGTTCTGTCTGTTTTGACACACATGAACACTCTATCTAAACTCCAGCATTTGTATTTATTCGACTTTGATAAATTTGAACAAACGGTGCCTGATTTTTACAACAGTACGACCACAGAGAATCGCGCAGGCCAGCTGTTCTGCTGCCTCAGTAATATTCACCATATAACTCTTGTTGTTAATACCAAATTTAAAGACCACTTCGGGATTTCTAGAGCATATTCACATGGCGTAAATACAATTCAAGCTACACGTGCTTCAACGCTACCAAAGTACCAATCAGAATTATCCATCTGCTTTGCATGTTTCCATTCCATAGCCTTTGCACATTTCTAGAATCTTCATGACCATCAGCACAGGTGAATATATTATTAAGAGGCATGGTTAAGCTCAAGGCTACGATATCCAATCAAATCAGCTCCTCTCATTGCCTTTAAAAGTGCAAATTGTAGCCCAGTGGCATTTTAATAATGATATACTATTAGATTTCGATTACAGATTAATGAAGTAATGGGGATACGTTATCAGCTGGTTGTCCAGCTCTGTAAGGGAAACCCACAACCAGAAATGTGTTGATTTGGCACTGGCAAAATTATCCACTTGTGCTTCAACAAACATTTCCCAGATCAAGCTACTGACGGAACACTCATGGACAATTGTAGAAGATGAGTTGCCTTCAGTGAGGCCAGTTGTGCATGAGTCTACCTAAGAAGTTTGTGTACAAGGCAGAGAAATGCTCAACCTTGTGCCACCCTGATGGTAAAACTGACTATTACAATGTCGACTGACCAGAGCAGTGTTTGGAAATGTCTCCAAACCAGCAAGATCTTGATGTACCGCCCACAATTCCTTCAATTCTGACCTTATATCAGGAGACCACATGCTCCAGACCGATGTGGACCCCCAGGAAGTCATCAGTTACTCTGCACTCGGACAGCATATTGGCAAACCTCACCTGCATGTTATTTATCATATTAGCCACAACACACATCATCCAATCCATCCCTACTCAGGCTGCCACCATCATTAGATGGGCTGTCACAGCTAGTTTAAAGCCATCTGTGCCTGTGAGCTAGCAAAGGATGACCCAGACCTTTCCTCAGATGCTGATTAGACTGGACTTTAAAATGGTGGCTAATCTGCTAAATCATTATCAGCCTGGAAACACCAGCTGTAGACACACTATTCACACACTACGCGGATATGGAGCAAGAAGGACGGCTGTCCACTGGACTGAAAGGAGGGCTGAAGCTGGACTGTCTCATCTAAATCATTTCATCATGTAAATCATTTCAGATGAGCCGTGTTTTTACTGTTTTTGTCAATAATTTTACTTTGATACTACTGTATCAAAACACGTAGCAATGCTTGACTCTATAGCAGTTATATACAGTTCTGGTAGAAAAAAATGCTTTATAATTGCACTAAAAGCGATATATAAATAAAATTGAATTTAATTGTTTTCTGTGCACCTCGTTGCTGGACCTGGGTGACTGGATCTAGCAAGCTGTTTAGGCTGAGGAACTCGTGCCAGATTCAAAACTGCCAGCCAAGAGCATTGTGTCAGTATAGTCATCACCATGCCGTCAGCATGGCTCATGTCCAAGACAAACACAGCATCCATGAGACGGTCAATCCCAGAAAGCACATAGCGGCTGCCCATCTTTGGCTTCCAAGATAGGCAAACACTGGAAACATGAGGACAAGTCTGGGTGGAAGTTTTGTAACATGGTTATTCGTGCTTATTCAATCGGTATAGCATGAACTATGGTGGAAATCTGACCCAAGAATACAGGAAAAAAGGTATGTTGTGTGGAGGGAAAACCGACTCTAACCAAAGAGGTACAAATGACAATAAATCCACATTGTGGTAAGGTCTCAGGGCACTCAAGAACATTCACACTCTTGTGCCAAAGCCACTCCTGCTTCATTTTGGTTTGTGTTTCAGGTTGTTGTAGTGTCTGAAAGTGAAATCCTAACAGAATGTTGTGCGTAGCTATGTTGCTATGAGTAGACAACCATTGATGAACACTCAGTTGAGGCAAGGAGGTATGTCCATTTCTGGGTCTTCGAGAAATGTTGCCAATGCAGAAGACTTATATCAGACTGTAAATCTAGCTTCCATCCAATGTAGTGTTATAATAATAATAATAATAATAATAATAATAATAATAATAATAATAATAATAATAATAATAATAATAACTCCTTATATTCATATAGCGCTTTTCTAGGCACTCAAAGCACTTTACATTGTATGGGGGGGAAATGTCCTCAAACCACCACCAGTGTGTAGCATCCACCTGTATGATGTGGCGGGAGCCGTAGTGTGCCCAAACGCCCACCAGACACCAGCTGTTAGGGAGAGGAGAGAGTGATGTAGCCAATTTGGGGATGGAGATTATTAGGGGGGTGTGAAAGATAAAGACCAATGGGGGAATTTTGGCAGGACACCGGGGTTATACCCCTACTCTTTTACGATAAGTGTCCTGGGATTTTTAATGACCACAGAGAGTCAGGACCTCGGTTTTTACATTATAGTGTCCCTGTCACTATACTGGGGCATTAGGCCCCTCACAGACCACAGGGTGAGCACTCCTGCTGGCCTCACTAATACCACTTCTAGCAAACTTAGTTTTCCCCAGGAGGTCTCCCATCAGGCTACTGGCCAGGCTCAACCCTGATTTGCTTTATTGGGAAACCAGGCAAGAACTGCAGGGTGATATGGCTCTGGCTATAACAAGCATCTGAAGAAATGCTTATGTGCAATGAGAGAAGAAAGAAAGAGAGCGAGAGAGAGTTATGAAGAAAGAGAGAGAGAGAAGAGTTTAGCTACAGTTCTTCACTTTGGGGACAAAATGCACGCTATTCCATCCATCCGCTTATCCTACGCAGAGTCGCAGGGGAGTCTGGAGCCTATATCAGGGAACTCTCACTGTGTGAAGGGTTTCCCAGGCTGCCACACAAATGCAGAGACAGAAGTAAAAAAAAAAAAAAAGCCAGTTCACCAATCTTTCTGCTCCCAAACATCCTATTGTCATTTTTGACCAATTACTATGACTATACTGTAAGTATGACTGAAATTGTTAATGCAATCTTACTCGACCTTCTACTTTTTATTGCATTTTATAAAATCTACCAAAAATAATCATAAAATCAGGAAGGCTTCAAATGTGCAGTGACATTAAAAAGTAAGCATTCCTGAACTAATGTTGTGTGTACCTGTGTCTCCTGTACAGCTGAGTGTTAAATATACGTCTCATTATTAAATTATAAAGGTTATTCAGTAAAACCTCATTTGATTTTGACTAAATTACTCTACAAGTTTTATTGTTGAGGACTTTTTACAAGGGATATGTATATACATGTATGTATGTATGTATGTATGTATGTATGTATGCATGTTTGTATATCCAAGTCGGTTCCCAACGTTTACCTATACGAGTCGACTCAAATGAACGATTCTTTCATAAATGGCTCATATGTGACCCTCTGTGTGACGGGTTACTGTATTCTAAAGACTGTACAAGCGATGCGTTATTGTATTCTAAAGACTGTACAAGCGATGCGTTATTGTATTCTAATGACTGTACAAGCAATGCGTTATTGTATTCTAATGACTGTATAGTGACTCGTTATTGTATTCAAATGACTGTACAAGTGACTCGTTATTGTATTCTAATGACTGTACAAGTGACTCGTTACTGTATTCTAATGACTACAAGTGACGCGTTATTGTATTCTAATGACTGTACAAGTGACTCGTTATTTTATTCTAATGACTGTACAAGTGACGCATTATTGTATTCTAATGACTATACAAGTGAGTCGTTATTGTACTCTAATGACTGTACAAGTGACTCGTTATTGTATTCTAATGACTGTACAAGTGACTCGTTATTGTATTCTAATGACTACAAGTGATGCGTTATTGTATTCTAATGACTGTACAAGTGACTCGTTATTGTATTCTAATGACTGTACAAGTGACGCGTTATTGTATTCTAATGACTGTACAAGTGACGCGTTATTGTATTCTAATGACTACAAGTGATGCGTTATTGTATTCTAATGACTGTACAAGTGACTCGTTATTGTATTCTAATGACTGTACAAGTGACTCGTTATTGTATTCTAATGACTGTACAAGTGACTCGTTATTGTATTCTAATGACTGTACAAGTGACTCGTTATTGTATTCTAATGACTGTACAAGTGACGCGTTATTGTATTCTAATGACTGTACAAGTGACGCGTTATTGTATTCTAATGACTGTCAAAGTGACGTGTTATTGTATTCTAATGACTGTACAAGTGACTCGTTACTGTATTCTAATGACTGTACAAGTGACGCGTTATTGTATTCTAATGACTGTACAAGTGACGCGTTATTGTATTCTAATGACTGTCAAAGTGACGTGTTATTGTATTCTAATGACTGTACAAGTGACTCGTTACTGTATTCTAATGACTGTACAAGTGACGCGTTATTGTATTCTAATGACTGTACAAGTGACGGGTTACTGTTAATTCTCCATTTTGTCATTATGTAACTGAATGTCAGTGAAAAAAAAAAGACTGCCTATAATTTTATATCTTCAGTGAAAGGAGACGAGATCAATCAGACAGGGTTTACAGGAAAATACGTGGAAACACTTGTGTCTTATTGGCTGACATTCTCTCAATTCTGCTAAACGCTAGCTCACACAGTCAGTGTGAGGGGAAATGGATATACGGCGATTTAAAGAAAGTTTTTAAACCAGTAAAGAGGTTGATACTGAAACAGAAACATCCTCTAATTCTGAGCAGGAAAACAAGGTGTGTAAATGTGTATATGAGTTCCAGTTTACGTGAACAGGATATGAGCAGAGAATAAGGAAAGATAATGTACTTTACATGGCACTGTAGCAGCTAAACCCATACAATGATAGCTTAGCTGTGCTTCCCCTTGGCTAGCAAACTTACCCAACAATGCTAACTACAGGGGCAAATACATTTTCACACAGGCCCAGTTGGTATTGGATAATTTATTCTGCTTCAATAAATAACATTATCGTTTAAAAACTGTATTTTGTGTTTACTCAGGTTACCTTTATTTTATCTACGATTTTGTTTTAATTTCTGAAACAATTTAGTTTGAGATGCACACAAAAACAGAAGTCCTTTTCTCACAGCACTGTACATTTTAAATATGTTTACAGCTTGTTTACTTCAGGCATACATATAATAAATTGACGAGTTATTTGGTGCCTACCTTGTAGCTACAGTCACTGCCTATTTGATCAAATGTGTACCATTGGTGCATTTTTGTGTGGGCACAGTCTGTCCCCATCTATCCCATCCATCATAGGACCACTACTCTTCACTTTCTCTAGAGGTCAGTGCTATGTAGGTCATTGGAGTGGGATAGAGAGAGGTTAATACATAAATAGCAACATACTGATACAGCCAGTGTTTGTACATCTTTAAATTGCACCTATACTGTAGGTGTTCATGACAAAAAAAAAAAACAACATAATGAGTATACAAGGTTATTTCACCTAGGAATGGTTAATGAAAGACCAAACATGCCTTTCAAACAGTATTTATTACATATCTGTAATAAAATCAATAATAAAAAAACATTATATTTTGTTTAGAGTGAAGCATTGTGCACAACTATATATAACACTCATTTTTATAATATTACCATTCACTACTCGTTTCAGCTGATTTTTTTTTAAATCCAAGAAAGAATATGAACACGGTTTGATTTTCACCAGGGTTTATTTCAGTGCAAACCACAGCATGGAATAAGACTGAAATAATGTTATTATTCAGAAGGGCACAGGCTGGAGCTCTATCAGCTACTGATGATTGTACTTAATATTACAAGTGTGCAGTGACTAATACTCAGATTATTTTAGCAAAACCCATCAAACGAAGCTCAAATACAGCGTTCAATATGTAAATGTAAAATAAGAGAAGGAGAAATTTACCGTGATTTACTGCAGTATGAATAAGTTAGTCAGGTCTGGCCATATAGCCCACACACATTTAGAGACATGAGTGATTCATAATATAGGGGTAAATATTACCACCACCGCAGTCCAGGAAATGAAGTCTGTGCCTGTCACCCCTCTTCTACCTCATCTGCTGTAAAAATAGTTCCTCAGTTTATAGCTCTCTTGCACACCACATATGGCATTCCCCATTAAAGATAATACACCAAAACCTCCATATGAGTCTCCTTTATAACTGCAAACCCAATAATTACATGATTTACAAAAGTAAGCAGGGAGCATGCATTATTTCAAAGGTCAGAACACCTAGGTATAGTTTAGCAAGGTATTAAACACAGGCAGTTTTAAGCAACAGGCCTGACTTGTTCTTGGTAGCTTAATAGGGTCTAGAATGTTCTGCACACAAACCTGTGTGTATTACATCACACTAAACAGTGTGACAGAAACTAATTTCTGAGTTGAAGGTATACGTTACATGCATGCTAAGATGTACTGTAATAAATATAGTGAGTGTGTGTTGGGGATGCCTTCCCGGCTCGTGTACCCAGTGTTCTGAGCATATGCTCTGGCTCGGCCGCAACCTTTACTGGTATAATGCAGTTACTGACTGAATGACTGTAAACACATCAAACAGTCAAGACAATTACGATGAAGGCGACATGTTTTATAAAAAGCTTGACATGCATCATAAATCTTATTTATTACCACAAAGCTGTAATCATGAAAATCAGTCAGGATAAGGAAATGTATTTTTGCACAGGGGGGGAAATGTTCAAAGTCCCTTTTTGAAAAATAAATAAATAAAGGATGGCGAAAACAAATGTCAGAACATGGGATAGATAAGAGTGAACAGTAAAATGAAGAAGCGAAATAAAAGTTCAGGAACTGAATATTCAAATGTTCATCTTTCCTGTAAACAGTGGGTGTTAAATTGGAATAGCAATATATCTCCAGTGTCAGATGGTACACAGGATATCTGATCCAATGTTTAATCATAGTTAGGATTTGTCTTTAGTTGCTTACACTGTAAAAAAAAAAAAAAAGAAAAAGAAGAAGAAGAAGAAGAAGAAGAAGAAGAAGAGGAGGAAAAAGAAAAGTTGACTTAACTTAAAATTTCAATGCAGCTTGCTGCACAGCTTTTTAACCAAAGTAATTCCCTTAACTCAATTTTTAACCTTGAGTTGAGTAAAGTTGCCTTGAAAATTTAAGTTAAGTCAACTTTTCTTTTCTTTTTTTTTCTTCTTCTTTTTTTTTTTACAGTGTAGCTTTGATGGTTGAGAAATACATCAAGTATGAAGAGTGATAAAAGGGGTGAGTAACGCACACATGCATTGAGCTGGTTAATATTTAACATTGACGAGACACTGCTCTCTGGTGGACATTTACACCCTGAAAAACAGCGAGCCAAATAAACTGATAGTGTCATACCACTAAATGAAAGTCCTTATGTTTATGAAGTCCCAAAATCATGATGGGTGATCGATTCTGTGGTCTCAGCCTTAATGTAGACCACACAGACTGTGGATGATGAATAGCTTGTTCATCTGGTGCTATTGTACAGTACTGAATGAAGTCAGTCTGACACTGAGCATATAAAAATGGCTTGTAATGTAATGTAAAGTTCAACTTACTAGACTGTGGCTGCATTAGTCCCATTGCCTTATGGGATATCACAGTATCCATAGTGTCCAAACCAACATCTTAATGCAGATTATTTGGATTTTTGACGGACCAAGCACAACAGCACCACTAGTGGTCATAAGAAAAATACACAAAATATTATGAAGGTTGGGGCTGATTTCTTTCTAGCCAAGACTGTAGGTTCAAGCAGACCATATCAGTGACAGTTGTGTCAGGTGATTCCACACAGAAATTTTATGATTTTTAGTAAGGATCTCAATCGAACGTGTTAATTTAGTGCGGTTAATTATGGAAAAAAAAAAATGCATGTAACGCACACCACCCCGTCCCACCCACCCAGACCTGTAAGTCATCTTACATTGCATGCAGTTGCTTAGCGATGAGCATGGTGCAAGTCGACAACCAAACTCTGCAGTAAGGAATTTGCATACCATCGAAGCAATTCTAGCCTGAAATACCTAAACTCAAAGCATGTTTTAGTAAGCTCTACAGTTAGCACAACCCAGACTGGCCTCCAAGCTCAGGAACCTCAGCCTTAATGCTCCCCTTTGTGACTGGGTCCTGGACTTCCTCACAGGCAGACCCCAGGTAGTGAGAATGGGCCAGTTTACCTCCAACAAAATCACCCTGAGCACCGGAGCCCCACAAGGTTGTGTCCTGAGCCCCCTGCTCTACTCTCTCTACACACATGACTGTGTGTCTTCTCACAGCTCCACTTCTATCGTCATGTTTGCTGACGACACAGTGGTTATGGGCCTCATCTCTAACAACGACGAGGTGGAGGAACTTTCTAGCTTGTTGCCAGGCTAACAGTCTCTCCCTGAACCTCAGTAAAACCATGGACTTCAGGAAGAGGCAACAGTGGAACTACATCCCACTCAAGATCGGCGGGACCCCCGTGAAGAGAGTGAGCAGCGTCAGGTATCTTGGAGTACACCTCAGAGGACCTGACCTCAAGCTCAGGTGAACAAAGCCAGACAACGGTTGTACCATCTGAGACTGCTGAGGAAATTCAGGGTCTCCCCAGGGATACTAGGGCCATAGAAAGTTTACTGACTCATTTCATCTCAGCGTGGTACGGAAACTGCTCAAACCAGGACCACAAAGCCCTGCAGAGAGTGGTGCACTTAGCTGAGCGCATCTCCGGGTCTGCTTTCCCCTCTCTGCACAACATCTACACCAGGCATTGCAGTACAAGAGCTGTTAAAATCATCAGACTCCACCGACCCTAGAAAGTGTCTGTTCAGCCTGCTGCAATCACGCAAGTGCTTCCGTAGTCCGACGGCTAAAACTGAGAGGCTTAGAAGGAGCTTCTTCCCTCAGGCCATCAGACTCCTCAACATGGACATGTCCTCCATAAAGATCCCTTAGGACTCCATATGGGCTGTACAGTTCACTCTGCATCACACTGAAACTCTGCACATTGCATCATATTTTTACTACATATACGTACTGCATATATTATACATCCATTTTTGCACATTCGTGTACATATATTTCATATTTCTTATTATTTGTTATTCATGTCTGATTGTTATTTTTAATTTAGTATTTACTAAAGAGGAGTAGGCCAGGTTTTCATTCCACTGCAAGTTATATACTGTATATAATTGTGTATGTGACATAATAATGATAATGATAATAATGACATATGATAATATCTTGCATCCTGAATTATTTTCATTGTTGTGGTGGTGGTGGGGCGGCGGGGGGGGGGGGGGGGGGGGGGGGGGGTTGCTACTTTCTCGGGCAAAATTGATGGGTGATTAATTGTGATTAATTCAAGTGATTAATCGGCACATCACGTAATTAATTCCGAGACAGAGACTGGTGTAATGAACACAAACAAGGTGGATTATTGAATTTATCAGCTCTTTTCTCCCAAAATGACTCTGAAGGAGAAACTAAAAGGAGACAGAATAGGCACACATGAAAATATAAACACGCATGAACGAACATCAAACACTTTTAAAAATACAAATCATGAATGCAGCTGCCTATCTGCCTTTCCGCATGTGTGTGTGTGTGTGTGTGTATGCTTGATAGTTTTCCCTGCATATTTTTTATGCCAGCTCTGTCAAGCTATTTATAGATATATTACATTTCAATCTTCCCATCTGATGTCACCACCACGCAATACTGACTGAGAGCGTTTAGGATTCAATTGAATTCATCAGACAGAGAAGAATGCCAAAGAGCTGCTCGGATGTCCGTAAGTTTGGACAGGTTTGGCAAGGAAAAGGTTGAGACACAGTGAAAGGGTTTATTAGTAGATGATGTTGGTACATTTATACTTTTAACATCGATTGTTTTATGTTGAAATTGTGTTTCCACCTGCCACTATTAGGCCCTTAATTCTAAATACTTAGCTTTATGTATATATAATACACTTGTCAGTAAGGCATACTGAATAAAATAAAATAAAATAAAACCTACAAAGGAAAAATTGTGGTCAGGGGAAAATAAAAGCATCTCATGAGACTGACACTGTGACCGGTATTTTTATGGTGCAAATGTCCGAGCTGTAGTATCCCTGCTCTTATCTGAGGCAGTCCAAAGAAGATCTGGCCATCTGGTCAGTTTCTGGCTGAAAACTAAAACTAAAACTAGAACATCACTCTTTGTTCTCCAGTTGGAGTTAATTCCCCTGAGGGTAAAAGTTTTGTGTTCTAAAAGTTTTGTGCAGGTCACTGTGGCCCATTTAAGACTATGAATAATAACAATAATAATATCCACTCATAGGGCACACGGTGGCTTAGTGGTTAGCACGTTCGGCTCACACCTCCAGGGTCGTACAGTACAGAACAGTACTTACTGCCCATGTTGTGCCATATGATCTTACCAAAACACTTACCGCATACACACTTTCTCTGTTTGTTTGGCAGGTTTTCACCTTTGTGCCTATGTTTACACTAATACACAGCATGCGGTTAGCATAAAGTCGTGTCCTCTGTGCATTCTTGATATTGCAGGTTGCTTGCAGTCACATGGTTTAAAGGTGCACTAGTCGATTGTTTTATTCCTTACTTGTACAAATAAACTAGAAGATTTGTAGAACATTGCGCATTGAGCCATAGTATTTTAAAAAATTTAACCTACCTAACTGTCAAGGACCTAATGTTGGTGGGGAAAAAAGACTAATCTTATTTAATGCACCTTTAAATGGAGAACTTAATATTATATTATTATAGTATTATATTATTATATTATTAAGTTCTATTTAAATGGAGAACTCAATATTATATTATTATAGTATTATATTATTATATTATTAAGTTCTATTTAAATGGAGAACTTAATATTATATTATTATAGTATTATATTATTATATTATTAAGTTCAATTTAAATGGAGAACTTAATATTATTCATTCATGCTAAAGGATATTATTCAGTAATTCAGCTCTTTGGAATTTACAGGGTTAATTATTATTATTATTATTATTATTATTATTATTATTATTATTATTATTATTATTATCCACTACTTATAATGTCCCTTTGAGATACTCCAGTGCATTCGCTGTTCTGATGGTATAGACCCATACAGCACCTGCGTCATTTCATGACTAAACCCAATCGAGGTGTAGGAGTATTAAGAGTACTGACAAACCAGACGAAAGAAATTTCACTCTTTATGACTCACAAGTCATTACATGGCTGCACAATTCTTCTTCTCAACATGAAAAACCTTTTCTGTGTGCTTTCAAAAGTGAACTAACAAGGCATCCTGCTGAGGTCAATAATGTCGTGTGCATCAAAATCATGACGGCTGACGTTCGTTTGCAGCAGGACGCCACGGAGAACTCTGAAGTAGCAGAAAAGCAACACAGCAAACAAACGTTTGGAGTTGGTTTGCTTAATTTTAAGATAAGGTCAGATTACTCATTTATATCGTGTGAGGTATGGGTACACGCAGGCGCCTTGTCTTATCATTGACGCTCATGGTGACAGAGTTTAGCCGTACCATTTACCTAATGCATGGCCCCTTGGTATGTTGATAAGGAGACACCTGGAGACCAAAAGCCAATAAAATTCTCGCAGCGGAAAGGGGAATTCACCAAAGGGGAAAGGACGCCTGATTTGCTTCTGGTAGTGACCGGATTCTTTGTCTAGGCGAACTTTGACCTGTGAGTTCACCGAGTGAAGCTTTTTTTTCTTTCTGTCTGCTAGGACTATCCTGTTAATACAATGGTGTGGATCTCGAAATACCAGGAAAACATTTGCCGACAGGAATTTCCCATTCTGCATCTGAGGGTTTTTCCTGCTCACAACAACAGATCCAAACCATGAAGTGCAGGATTATTAACTGATCAGCTGGATCAGGCATGTGAAGGGAAGGAGGTCTCCATACATGCTATACATCCATCCATTTCCTGTAGTGCTTATACTACAGAGAGTGGCGGGGAGCCTGGAGTCTATCCCAGGGGACTTGGGGCACGAGGAAGGGCACAATCACACACAAACTACAGACAATTTAGACAACACAAACCCCCAAAGCACGGGAAGAACATGCAGACTCTGCTCACATAGTGCAGAGGTGGGACTCGAACCCCCAACCCTGGAGGTGCGAGGCAAGCGTGCCACTGTGCCTCCGGACCAGGTCTAATAACCCTTTACCTATAGATTGTGTTTCTTTGTTACAGTTTTCTATTCATATTAGTGAGGTCTGTGTTCCAACTCTTGTAAAGTTTAGTTCTGATTAATTCAGTAAGTCTGGTGGATGTTAAAAACAAACAACCGCAGAAAAAGTAACGAATTCCTCAAAACCTTCAAAAAACACTCTCGAACCCTTTCCTCCAAGAGCAAGTCTAGATGTGTTCTCTTCTTCTATGCTGTTACTGAATGAAGTGATAGATGAGCCATGTTGCACACGTTCATATGTAATGGTCTCTTACTGTCAGTTAACTTTCCTACACTTGGAAAATTTTGGTCAGTTGCGTCCGCAGCCAATTCCTATTCGATCCTGATATGGGTCTCTGTGTTGTAGTTCTAGCATTCTCTGCTCTTCCTACAGTTATCTTACTCTTATTTCTGATCACGTGTATTGAACATGAGTACAGCTAAAAGGCCTCATTTACCAACAAACATCACTGTGAAAGCGTGCAAAACAATTTCATGCAATTTCTGTAAAACAAACAAAAACTTTGAAAACATTTGCGAATATTTTTTCTTTAGTGATTGGTGCAGCCAAAAATGCTTGAATTTTGGCTGCACCAATCACCAATGAAAATTCTGCGAAATCCTATACAGACTGATTTATGATGTATGATGTTAAAAAAAAAAAAAAAAAATAAAAAAAAAAAAAAAAAATACAAAAAAAAAAAAAAATACAAAAAAGACTTAACTGTTACATACTTTTAATCCAGGAACAGGTTTCAAACTGGTTGAACTGAAGAAGAATAAACGGAATTGTGGGGGAAAACAAACAAACAAAATTACTTCCGTATGCAAATCATTTCTTTATACATTTTTTTTTATTACAGCAGTGATCACTGTACAACATTTCAGACAGTAACACTAACTCCAGCATCTGAAAAAATACAAATATACAGTAGAGCCATATGTAATTTAATCTTTACAAACAAACAAACAAACAAACAAGACTTGAAGGATTGCATGACCTTTCCGCTATGAAATACACTTTCATATTGGGATTAATGAGAACATCATGTATGTACTCACTTCAGTAAAATATACACTTCAAAAACAGATCACAAATAAGCAGCCAAAAACAAAGTCCAAAATGATTACTACCTTGGTTAAGTAACAAAAATTAATACTGTGACAAAAAAAATACAACCAATATGAAATCTTTTAAATACAATGATAATAAAAATAAAAAATTTTTAAAAATTACTTGTCTGAAAAACTATATAACACCTTGCAATACAAAAATAGGGAGAAAAAAAAGGATATAAAAGTCTAAAGAAAAAGTATGTAGGATGAAAATATGAGATGAAAGACAACGGCTGATACGGTGCAACTGTTCATTACTTTCCTTGCCCTCTGTCTCGCAGCGAGCCGAGCAAAACATGAGACAAGCAGCTGGACCTGGAACTGACCTGAAACGTTACGGATAAGAAAATCCTAGCAGCATGAGAGAAATAAAATAGAACGTCGTCACCTCGAAAAATCCTAGTGTATGCGAGTGAACAAGACGGCTAATTTCTTTTCCAGATGTGCTCCAAACAACAGTAAGAAAACAGCACGTCTGTGTGACGCTACTAAGCAGCTACTCCTTTTCTTTTTTTTTTACCTCGCAAGACTCCACAGCCCCCACTTCTTTTTATTCTATTTGCTCACAAGACTGAAGCTTGAAAATTCACAGGTCAAAGTTCACTTGTAGACGAAGCGAAAGTAACCGTCTTTCGCATCCCGCGTCCTTTCCCCTTCAGTGAATTTCCGCCGGATGAATTTTATCCGCTATATAGTTTGACATATGTAGGACGATACGATACCTCAAAAACACAAGGGGTCAAAAATGATAAATCCTACAGCTAAACCATATATATTGGCACCACTGCGATTTATATGTTAACAGGGTTTTCCATTACGGTTGCTGACCAATCCGATACAAACATCATCTCGCGTGCACTCTTACACCAGGCTCTGCTGTGCCGTCCGAAGCTATCACACATAAATATTTATCAAGAGTTAGAGTCTTTGACTAGACAAGTTCGGTGATATGCCTTCTGAAATATAAGACTTCAAGCAGTCATCACTGGATATCGTGATGACTATATGAGACGTATTCAATTAAATAATCCATAAACCAGTGTCAGTTTTTCAAGTGTAATTAAAAGCAGGAATATTCCAGTAGTCATGCACTGAGATGAAACAGAACAATTCCAGCTCTAACAATACTACACTTCCCAGAAGCTACAGGCTGATAACTGAGTCTGTAGACAGTTTTTTCCCCCCAGTATTTGCCAGCTTTATGATGAGCTAACTGTATTTTTGGTTCAAGCACGGAAGCTCCAGCTCCTCTGGAAAGGCTGCAACGACTTCTTTTTCAGGGTGAAGAATGTCAGCTGGGGTTTGAGCTTCTGAGGCCTCTCGGGAAAAATGGCAGCTTCGCTCTCAGGTGTAGGGAAGCGTCTGCGGTAGATGTCAGGATAGGATCTCTGGAACTGAGGCCGAGAAAAAATATGAAAAGATTAGTAGGCAAGATGTCAGAATGTCAGAGAAAACAAACCGCTGCAGTTGAAACAGCTCAATAACGACAGGTTGGAAAGCTGTATCTGCTCACTTTTCTGTCTGTACCAGGGCTGCATGATATACTGTAGACAGTATGATACAGAAGGGCGTTTCACACTTGAAATAGTTGAGCCTGGGTCATTTTAAACACCGGGTAAACGGAATCCTGCGTCGTCTTGTTTCACACAGCTCGTCCTTTACCGGGGGTTAACAATTAATAATCTGCCGTTTCACACTCGTTTACATTCCTAATCCCTGGGTTAACGGTCTTATTTGCATATTTGCAGCATCAACAACCATGATTGGATAAATACAGAATGCAAACGGTTTAAATAACAGCTTGTCTCGCGCTTTCATATTAGTGAGAAAAAATATCGCCACATAAATCCTCTTCGGCTTTTCAATTTCAATTTTCTCCAGGGTTTAAAACCCGGGGTTAAGCACGGTGTGAAAAGCCCCAGAGTTTTCAGATATTGCAAAAAAAAATTTAAGTAAAATGTACTTTTTAAATAAACAAATACATATGTTTTTCCAGCAGTACGTGTCTATGGTGTGAGATACTGTGGCTGATAAAAACAATTTCGGTGGCGTATTCATTCCCAGTGGGGGGCATGATGGTGCAGTAGTCGGGGCGTTTGCCTCACACCTCCAGGGCTGGGGGTTCGATTCCTGACTCCGCCCTGTGTGCGCCGAGCTTGCATGTTCCTCGCGTGTTTCCTCCCCCAGTCCAAAGACATGCGTTGTAACTTGACTGTCATCTCTAAATGGTCTGTAGTGTGTGAAAGGTTGTGCAAATGTGAGTGAAATTCTGCCCTGTGATGGATTGATGGAAACTGTGATAATACTAAAATATGATTATTCATGCAGCCCTTGTCTATACACAGTTACAAAACTAAACTAACAATATTACTGTTTAAAGTGTCCAAACAGACATGAGTTGATATTTTAAACCAAAGAAAACTGGGATCAAGATACATATGCTTTAAAAAAACGAAAGAAAAAAAAAGAATCCCTAATCAGATTTTTTACTTCTGCTTTACTTTTTATTTTATTCATTTTTCCCTTTCTCTTCCTTTTTAAATAGTCCATAAAAAGAGCTCACTTTTGCTATTATGACCTGCTGCAAACGAGATGCATAGCTTCTGGCAGCGTTCCCGAGGAATCTTATCTCGCTCCTCATGAGCAACGGCCTCCAGTTCAGTAATATCCTTGGGTTTGCGTGCTGCAACCGCCTTCTTCAAATCCCACCGGAGATTTTCTATGGGGTTCATGTCAGGTGACTGTGATGGCCCTGTAGAATCTTCCAGGACTTCTCCTGCATCCAAGCCTTGGTGGATTTTGAGGTATGCTTGGGATCATTGTCCTGTTGGCCGGTCCAATGACGCCCAAGCTTCAGATTCCTCACAGACGGCATGACGTTTTCTCCTAGGATTTCCTGATACTTCAATGAATCCGTCTTGCCTTCCACACGCTGCAGGTTCCAGGGCCAGAGGATGCAAAGCAGCCCCAGAGCATCACCGAGCCTCCACCATGCTTGACTGTGGACAGAGTGTTCCTCATTCTTCTTCCTCCAGACGTACCGCTGATCCATCATGCCGAAAAGTTCCAAGTTTTGTTTCATCGCTCCACAGAACAGAACCCCAAAACTATTGTGGTTTATTTATATGATTTCGACTTTTCTTGTGCTTTTGGGTCAGTAGTGGTGTACGTCTTGGAGTTCTGGCATGGAAACCTTCTGTGTTTAGTACGTGCCTTACTGTGCTCACTGAAACCTTAGAGCCTGTTGCTACCAAGTCTTGCTGCAGGTCTTCTGCAGTCACTCGAGGGTTTTTCACAACCTGCCTTCTCAGAAATCTGGATGCAGCTGTTGATAGCTTCATTTTTCTTTTTTGACAATAAACCTGCTTTGAAATGGGGGTTGAATAATTTTGATTGCAACTGCACCAGGATATACTGGAGGACGTATTTAATCTCATTAACCCCAAATGTACAGCCAAAGTAAGTCAAGAAGGACTTGCATGGCCTGGCCAATCTCCTGATTTGAAAGCTATTGAATATTTATGGAGGGATTTTGAAATTGAAATTCCATTAGAGAGACCCTAGTAACCTTGCGAAATGAAGAGGAGTGAAGGAATGAGCCAGAACTGAACCGCAATGCTTCAAAAAGCCAATTACGTTTTGAAGCTGCAATTGCCTATGACAGCTTTGCAGCAAAGTACTAATGTAGTTCATTTGTGGTGTCCGAATACATTCTTCCTATCAATTTCATTTGTTAAATATTTTTTTTAATGCTTATGAATACATACTTTTTTTGCACTAAGTACAAAGTCAAAAGACATCATGTGTGTAAATTTGAAGTGGATATAGTATATGCACAGGAAGTATATTAAGAACAAAAAACAAGTGTCTGAACACTTATTTCCCCTCACTGTACATTGCTAACAAACTCCTGATTGTCTTCCAATGAGGGTGGTGAGCTGTTTAAAAAAAAATAAAATAAATGAATCCATTATAATTAACATAGAAAGCTCTAACCTGATTCAGTTTCTTCTTCTTGTCCTTTATCGACATGGCCTTGTCATGAATGATCCCTTCTAGTAGCTCAACTATCGCTCCCTGGGAGCCTGTGACTCTCTGCTCCTCAAACTCCTGCTTGCTGATTTGTCTGCAGAAAGTGTGCGCTGGCGATTCCAGCGTAGAGTCTGTGTCTGCACCTGCATATTTTATCTAATAAACACGCAAGAGTGTGAGGAGACTCGCAGCTTTAACGAGATCGGTCATTCTTCCATGTGATTCATCCACATCTCTAGCTAGCCATGATCGCTCTCTAAGAAAGCACCGACCCCCTTTTTCCTTTTGGATATGATACAAATATCTGGGTAGCAAATACTGGTCAAAACCTGATAACAGTTTGATGTAGGTGAACGTCCTGTTTGCAACATATAATAGAAGTTTAAGTGGTTCCTTATTGATCTACGATGCCGATTTAATAATTCAGACACCTGATTTTTAACAAAAGTAAATTTATAATCAATAGTTGATGCAAAAGTAATAAAATATACTGGATTTTTTTAACCATACGGCCGATTCATGATTTAGATTTAATTGTACCGGTTTAGAATTAGACTATGACCAAATAATTACTGGCACTCTTCATAATATATTAAATAAATAGTAAAATGAACATTGTGCACAATGGCCTCATTTATCGGTCTTTTAATAAAGCTGCCTATAAAAGTTTGCGGAAACCAAACCGAAAGAAAATATCCACTGGATTTACAAAAGTTTCGGTAACATCAATTTAGTTCATAACCTCGTGCGCCTGTTTAATGAATTCATGCACGGCATAGCTGATTTGCTTTTGGTGACGCCCACAAAACGGCATAAAAGGCAAAGTTCACAATGCAAAAATATGATTCTTACATTATTATTCGTATGTTACACGGCGTAACGGCACCAAAAGGGCCAAAATCTGTAGCCAAGTAACCGAGCGACGTGTGTGTGCGACTCTCGGCCAGAAATCCCTCAACACCCTCCATGAAGCCACGTCACACTAGGGACTATACGACCCATGTTTCTTTTATACAGCGTCATTCGTAATAGAATTACTGGTCTTCTTTGTCTTCATTGATGAACTTGTGTTGGCTTGTTTTCTCAATTTGACATTTTTTCATATTTCTGTAGTTAAAGCCATTAAGGACTGAGTTTCACAACAGTTTCATTAAATCTGTGTGTGTAAATAAAAATATACAAGATATTTCGACTTGCCAGCGTAATCCTAATAGAAAAGTGCAGTAACTTCTTGTGCTTTATATGATTTGAATCAGTTTGAGGTTTACATTAGTTACACATAAGTTTGCACGAGTAGGATACGAACGTTTTCCCAAAATTACAGGATTCTCATGAATACCAAATTTCTTGTGTAAATGCTCATATGAACAATTTACAAATAAATTCGTTCTTATCCAGCTCAATTAATGAGGCCCAGTGGTGTTTCACTGTTGGTATGTATGGACACCTGATCATCACACCCATATGTGAACCTTCCCCAAACTGCTGCCACAAAGTTGGAAGCACACAGTTGTTTGAGGACGTCTTTGTATGCTGTAGCATTACAATTTCCTTTCGCTGGGACTAAGAGGCCCAAACATGACCGCACCCCTGTGCACAAAGCGAGCTCTGTGAAGACATGGTTTGCCAAGGCTCGAGTGCAAGATCTCGAGTGAACTGAACACCTGTGGGATGAACTGTTACACCAACTGAGCACCAGGTCTCCTCACTAATGCTCTCGTGGCTGAATGAGCACAAATCCCCACAGCCATGTTCCAAAATCTAGTGGAAAGCCTTCCCAGAAGAGTGGAGCGTATTATAACAGCAAAATCTGGAATGTGATGTTCAACAAGCACATATGAGTGTAATGGTCAAGTGTTCACAAACTATTGGCCAAACTATTGGCATGTTTCACACAAGTTACAAATTATAATAGCCTTTCTCGTTAAAACGTGCCAAAATTACACACATGCTTTAATAATTTTTTTTTATATAAATGCAAACACCGACAAATTGTCTCTTGAAAATTTTATACGTGCACATGGGAGTCAATCACTCAGTAACAAAGCAAAGAAGCCTGACTTTGTGTAGTCCTGTTTATAGCATGTGTGTATGTATATGTGTGCGACCAACCTGAGCTCTGCGCAGGTGGGACAGATGCTCCTGCACAGATCTCTGCAGCTCGGTGGGGACCTTCAGCACGTTCTCATGGTTGTCCATCATGAAGTTTACGAGTTTGGTGGCCAGCAGCTCATCCAGGTCCACTTCATCAGATGAACATAAAATGCAGCGTGAGAAAGTCTGGACCATCTAGAAATGAGGGGAGAAACGGCAATCTGATCTGATATAAAAGCCTTCCTCTACAGCTGGAAGAGAAAACTGTTCTGTGAGGAAGTGCACATTTTAAAAGGTTTCGGGATATTTGATAGCCATCTAATTGTTCATTTGTTCTATAAGAAACCGTCTGAAGGAAATTTTGCTGATACTGATATTATTAAAGTGAAGCGCTCGGCTAAGCTCTTTGACAGGACTTACAAGCGTCTCATTTTTTTAGTGATGTTAATCAGTATTATAATACTGGCCTTTGCAATACGCACATCACAGAAGCCAGTGAGAAGCAAGTGAGCACACTAATGCTAGCTTTTCATTGCTTCCCGAAAAAAAAGACAATGGGAAGTCATTCGTTTTCAGTGGAGAGTCGTAATGCGGTTATGAGGTGCACCACAGTGGAATTTGTCTAATCGGTTTAAGCGTGAACTGAAAAATAATTACACTGAGAATACACCTCAGTGTAAAATACACGCAGGGAGTGAGTTATTAAGTGCTTTAAATCTCACGTTAACTACGTAGTCACGCAATCGGAATACATTTAAATGAACTCAGTCAGGTTGATGAAAAGCTAAGTACAAGTAAACATCTAGGCTCATATTAGAGAGAATTAGGAATGTAAATAACCAGGGTGCGTGTTCCGATGGTATCGTTAAGTGGAGGGAGATGGTGATTGTTGCAGGCTTTAGTCATCAGGCGCATTAACAGCTGCAGCTTTCGCCGGTTGGCTGGAGGCAGGAGGAGGCAGCAGACCTGCAGCGCCTCAACCACAATCTGCCGACGTGGAAGAAGTCCTGAACGGAGAGAGGGAGGGAAACGTGTTAGATATCAACACTATTCAGTCCCACACATCAACACAGGATTTACAGGATGTGCTTTGGATGTTTTTAAAATAATTTTGGCAATTAAGCTTAACAGAATTAATTCCTTTTATTTGCTAAGGTGCAAGGCAAATGTGCTGCTATTTCAAAACTAAAAACAAAAATACAGACTACTGTAATCTGATCAGCCCAACCATATATCATGTGTAACTCTGGAAATGGCCTAAATTTGCAGAATAAACTAATCCTCTACAGTTGAGCTCATACACCATGTAGAATCTGCAAAATTTTACTAATATTTATTAAAAAAATAAAAAAAACATTTTTTTAAAAAAGAAGAAGAAATAAAGGAATAAAAAAGGGAGAGGTACAATTAAAATTGCATTTTGTTTTTTAATTAGTACTGCCCTGAACAAGACACAATAACTATATTTACACAAATAAACCAGTTCAAAAGTTTACACACCCTTGATTCTTAATCCCGTGTGTCGTTACCCGGATGATCCACGACTGTGTTTATATTTTGTGAGAGTTGTTCACGAGTCCCTTGTTTGTCCTGAGCAGTTAAACTGCCCACTGTTCTTCAGAAAAATCCTCCAGGTCCTGCACATTCTTTGTTTTTTCAGAATCTTCCGCATATCTGACCCCTTTTCAACAGTGACTATAAGATGTCGAGATCCATTTTTTTGACACTGAGGACGACTGAGAGACTCGTACTTATATCAGTGTAAATTCTTTTTATTCTCTTTAAAGATCTTATTTTTTCATTTAGTACTGCACTTCAGAAGCCACATAAGATATTTACATGTTTCCCAGAAGTTTCCCCCTGGCTCTTAATGTATCGTGTTGAATTCTTGAGCATCAGTGAATGTTTGCACCTTTTGTAATTGTCATCAGTGTGAAAGATGGATCTCAACATCATATAAACACTGTTGAAAACGGGTCAAATATGCAGAAGATGCTGGAAAAGCAAAGAATGTGCAGGACCTGGAGGATTTTTCTGAAGAACAGTGTGCAGTTTAACTGCTCAGGACAAACAAGGGACTCGTGAAAAACTCTCACAAAGCATAAAAACAGTCATGTCATTGATCATCCAGGTAACGACACACTGTATTAAGAACCAATGGTATGTAAACTTTTGAACTGGTCCATTTGTGTAAATTCAGTTATTATTGTGTGTCTTGTGGACTAAATGTAAACATCTGTTATGTGAAATAGCTTATTCAGGGCAGAACTAAATAAAAAACAAATTGCAATTTTTATGATCCCTATTTTTATTTTTTAATGATTAACATTTTGCAGATTCTGCAAGGTGTATGTAAATTTTATGACCTCAACTGTATGTTTGATATCGCTGTCCTTTGTATTCATCTTATACCCAGAACGCTGACAAAAATTTCATATAGCTGGAATGTCATCAGTGGCTCCTTCAATCTCTGGAAGTGTTCGGCTACTGTTCGAAAAACGTCTCGCTCAAAGCCGGAATACATGGGCTGATTTCTCTCATTTCCGTTCGGCCCTGAAACAACACAAGAATTCGTTCCGAATCAGAAATGATTAAAAAGATCAAAAAACAAAAAATAAAATGTACAAATATGACAACTTCTTTTTTTTTTTTTTACTTACAATTTGCCAGGCATTTCATTGCAGATATAACCCAGTGAGGAAGGTCCTCTGTAAAACAGCAGATGGCACCAATATCAAACAAATATTTATATACAAATATCGAAAAAAAAAATTCAAGTTCATTTTAATCGCATTCTCACCTGCTTTGTTCTTCAGAACAACGATGCCCTGTTTGTTGACACTAAATATGTTGTAGACAATGTGCTTGGGACTCAAGAGCTTGGCATTGAGAACACCGTCTAAAGACTGGAGCCCCAGAACGCTCTGTAAACTATTCAACAACAGTGTTAAAATATTTTGGGGAATCAGGGGTGGACAAATTCATCATCTAAATTTATTAGATAGCTCACCAGGGAAGTAAAAGCACCAGTGTGCTGCCCAGTCCCAAGTTTTTGCTGCCCAGTAATGTAACAATGAATGACAAGACGTAGTTAACTAGTTAAGTGCATTAATATAGACTAAGGGAAATGAACACGTGTATGTTTATTCTTGTCTTCTAACACAGATGATAAGAGTACACTGTGTTTTGCAACAACAACAAAAAAAAAAATCAAGTTTTCTCTATGTGAAGTGGCGCTCCGTCATCGACTGGCACGTATAGAAATTTTTGATTGGTCAGAAGGTAGACGCTTGTTTAATAAAGTAAAACGTATAATCATTGTTGTGGTGACTTTTTTGTTAGGAGACATTTAATTAGCATTTATGGAAGGAGTCTCGATTGTTGTATACTGTATAACCATATAAAAGTTTGCATGTTCCGGTTTCTCAGTAAAAAGACATGCTCAATTTTTTGAGAGAGTGAGAGAGAGCGAGAGAGAGAGAGAGAGAGAGAGAGAAAGCGGCTGAAGAAATGACTGAGAGAATAACTGTTTATAGTGACTAGAACATAAGTACAGGTAATAATTTGTCTCTTGGACGTTCCACAGCATTGAATCGTAATATAAAAACGGCGAATCGCATTTGTATAAATAGAATAACAAACTCCAGATTGTGCAGTTATACAAAAATAATGCACCCGCTTCACGTCATGCTGCAGCACAACCCAATCCCCCCCTCCATCCAACGTGTATTATTTTCACGGTCCGTCATGTGTTATTCGTTAAAGGCAAAAAAGAAGAGAAGTAAAGATATTTGTGAAGTCTGGCTAGTGTCTTTAACTTGTCAGCATCTGTAACCGTGAACTGACCACCTGTAGTTAACATGAGAGTTCAGCTTCGCACTCAGTTTCGTCAGTGTTTCATTCCTGCCTGCTCCTAATTAGACGTTGACCGTTTGATCGGTTTTGCCGATTAATACGCACCGATAAACCGCTTGCTGGAACTATCGGTTATCGGCAAAAATCCACTCCAATAGTTTTTCCCGGTTGTGGGAGCGGCTGAAAAGGGTCCGCTATCATTATACAGTGCAAGAGCGGCCTCTAGAGGCAAAATAATAAGAACTGTCACTGATCAATTTTGTTTTTATTTAAAGTGATTTTTGATTCATTTTGGTGGTCGCTATTTTTATTAGTTATTTGGAGTGTTACTTGTAATAAAGTTCAGCAATATATTACTTTGAGTTTTATGTTTTCACTCAGCATCAATTTTAAAAACTATCGGTTGATTAATCGTTTATCAGCAGGTACCGCACGACTTAGTTACGGGTATCGGTACAATCCAGTATCGGGTGACCTCTATTCCTAATTCAGAAAAAAAAAAGCCTGTAATCCATGCACACTAATTAATCCAGCTAGTAAAAACTATTCTACTGCCTAGATGGCGTGTTCATTTTTAACATACCAAATGAAATATTTTGTTTTGGGAATACTCCCCCCCCCGGCAATTGAACTTTTTGTCCACCATGGCGAGCACGAATGAAAAAAAAACAAAAAAAACAAACAGCCTGGACATGAAATCTGCTTGTCCTGGGTTACTGATATGTCCTCCCCTGAGAATACACGTTATGAAATGTACAGGCATAAAGACTATGTACTATCTTTTGCAGATTTAATACTTACTGGTTCAGAGTCATTGACTTCCATATCTGGTCCTCATGCTTTGGCGTGATGTCTCTCCTCCGAACCAGCTTGCACTCAGGAACTTCCCCTATAGCAATACTGTGCCTCTTGTTCCATGTCTCAGAATTCTAATAAGAAAGGAAATTCTGTACTTGTCTCATATGCTCTCACACAACCTTTAATACATTTTACATATCCGATCCTAAATCCTTTACCAAAACAAGTGGCTTCATGGGTATCGTTGAGGGCACTCGTGAGTCGTCACAGTCATCCCATCGTAGTGTCTGCGGAACAAAGTCTCTCTGCGCCAAAGGCCTACGCTGAGGGACGGGCTTGAGGGGTGACTGTGGAGGAAATCTGATACGACAAAAAATAAATAAATAAATAAAATGTACATACACCTCATAGGACAAAAGACATAAAACTAAGTACATACTACAGATCAGATCAGCACCTGTATAAACGTCCGTTGTCGTCAAAGTCTTCTTTACCAAAGCGTCCTTTGACATCTTCGATCACATGGTTCTTAAGGAACTTCCTCAGAAGCTGTAGAGACTGATAGCGGGTCACCTCAGGCCCAAAGTTCTGGTTACGCTTCAGCAGTTCGTGGAGATAATCAACAGCCTCTGAGCCGGTGAAGCTGTTATCATAACTCCGGAAATGAGCCCAGTGTTTTCTCAGTGGCATCCCTCCACGGAAAAGCTTGATGGTTTCATTCCACTGAAAGACAGAAAGGAAACGTTGTGATGGAAGGTATTTCTTAAAGTCACTTGATTTTTGGTGATGTACCCAGAAAAACGATCCATTGTGCTTTCAAGACTGCAAAAACAAACAAAAACAAAAAACAGCCAGTACTGTGCAAAAGTCTGGAATGCAAAGAAATGCTGTACAGCAAAGATGCCTTCAAAAATAATGAAATTAAATGTTTCTACATGAATCAAAATAATATAAAGAGCAGTAAACAGTAATGAATTAAACAAACTCAATATTTGATGTGACGACGCTTTGCTTTTAAAATAAAATTAGTAGTCTCAGGTACAATGTGTGCAGTTTTATAAGGAAATGAGTTGTAAGTTTTATTTATCTTGCAGATCCAGTCTCGGTATTTTTTGTCTGAAAAGTGTCTCTTACGTAATTTATTGCTTTCTTTACCGACATACAAACATTTTTCTTTAACAGTTCATTTTGTGCTGGAAATCTAATGTTTTGAAATCTAAAATGTTTTTTGTACTGACTCGATAATGTAGAAGTCATCAAATAAAAATCTGTAACAAAGTGTGTACTAAAAAAAAAATTAAAAAATAGGGTGCCTAAAACTTTTGCACAGTACTGTACATTCTTTGTAGGGTTGTTACACTGTCCTGGATTAACAGTTAAACGGTGTATGATTGGATGGTTACCTCACTGTTTTCAATTCAAATGAAATTCTTTCTATTACTGTGTTTTTGTTGTTGTTTGTTTACCCGATCAAGATCCTTATTCGAGTGGTTCTCATCCCTATTGTGTCTGGCTGCAACGTCCCAAAGGTTTCCCAAACCCCCTTCATCCAAACCCCGAAATCATACTACAGCAGCCTTTAATTCTTGGCACAGTGGAAGCGACTGCACTGAAAACCTTTTGGACGTGTAATTTCCTGCTGGAATAAACATGTGACATGCCACTGTACACAACAACCATACACAACAGATATCAAGAACATGCTGCTGACCAGAACTACACAAAACAACAATGTGTTTTTGGGTAAGCGGGACTGCAGACTGCCACACTAGCTTAATATGCTTTCATAATTAAACAAGCAAAAATGTACAATGGGAGAAGAAAAACACTGAAACTGAAAACAGGGAGCTCGGTGGCAAAAATCTTCCATGGCCTTCTTCGTTAACGGTTTTCTAATCATGATTTATGAAAGCGTTGCCAGAGCTTTAATTTACGCTTTCAAACTTTTCGTTTGCATGCCGCAAATTTGCGTTCGCAAGTTTGTGGGCGGGGCATAACAGCAATTTTCTCTCATTGGCTAGTGAGATTTGGACTGATAGGAGCCTGATCAGGAAGTCGAGACTTCAGTGGAATGAGTTTAGGAGAGCGTTCTGGATGCGGTTCACTGTACAGTTATAGTGTTTGTACTTTGTATTGGAAATTACTTGCTTACTTACTTATTCAGCATAGTAGCTCGTAATTAATATTTGACGTTTGGGTAGTCTCATACGACTATTTTTTTTTTTTTACGAGATGAGCTCTCAGGATCGACGCCGTCATCATCATCATTCTCCTCCTCAGCTGGACACTCGAGCTGTCGGTCCAAATCTCACTAGCCAACGAGAGTAAATTGCTGTTAAGCCCCGCCCACACAAGAGGTTCGTGCCAGAATGGCGAAAGTAAACTTGCGGAGCGTAAACCAAAAGTTTGAAAGCGTAAACGAAAACTCATTCACAGCGCATTCACAAACCGTGATTAGCGAAAACGAAGTCTGAAAATTGTTAGCTTAGAATGCTGTTCATTTGAAGATCATGTTCAATTTTTGCCACAGTTTTCAGTTTCAGACTGTCTTCTGTCTCAAAACTCGTTCTCTGTGGGGAAGTGTTGATTAAGTGCAAAGAAGTTTGTTTGCTGCACAGAGTGAAGTGCATGCTCAGTTGGAGGCTAGTCCAGTGCCCTAGCAAAACACTAGGAAGTTTCTTCAAATAAATTAACCTTCAACCAGTGTAGATGTTCGTACACTTTTTCAACACGCCAAACATTTTTAAACAATGTGTATATAATGTATCTGCCACTCTAAACTACAGATAAACTACAGATTTTCATCTTGCTTTGGAAAGGTTTTGCGGGGCATCCCGGGGTATACTCTAGATTAAAAAGTGATTCTAATATCAGATATTTCCTAACGTTACTTGATGTTTGGTGAAGCATCTATTGACAGGAGCATTTTGGATTTTCTTTTATTCGTAAAAACTCACAGGTTTGAGTTAACTCATGCTATCAGGAAATGTACTATAAACACCGAAAACTAGTATCAGGTCATAGTATTAGATCCTCAGTCATAGTACGTGATTGGTATGTGACACGTACGTGACACGGTGCTAAACAACCCACTCTGAGATAAGCCTGACAGCTACACGTTATCTTTGAAGAAACAGGTCAGATGCCAGAAATGTTAAGATTCAAATGTTTAGATAAACACAGACTAAACAAGACACAAAGGGTGTTGGGGTTGTTTTCGTGAATAGCTGAAAATCCTTTGTTCATGCGATTCAGAACAAGATGTGATTCAGCTGATGTTCTAAGATAAATCATTGTGGTTTTTATTGCCTAGCACTGTTCAGAGTTATGAATGGAGAGATAAAATAAGATGTACCTTTGTTGAATACAACATTTTAAGACACTACATTCATTTATACACATGCTAGTAACCAGCTGAAGGATCCATCCATCCATTTTCCGTACTGCTTATCCTACACGAGGTCGTTGGGGAGCTCGGAGCGCAGGGTGGGGGGACACCTTGAACGGGGTGCAAACCGATCGCAGGGCACAATCACAAACTAATTTGGAAATGTCAATCAGACTGCAACGCATGTCGGGAGGAAGTCGGAATACCAGGAGGAAACCCCCGGGGAGAACATGTAAGTTCTGCACACACTGGCCGGCATTCAAACCCCCAAACACAGATCTGCGAGGCAAACGTGCGAGGCCACCATGCTCCCCTCCCCAACAGCTGAAGGATCATCATAAATGATAAACATCCTCCACTGACTATATGGGATTGCTTCACTAATCATCCTTGGCTCCAAATATTCTGAGGCTAGATCATTAGTATTAACATTTTTAAAAACTTTATTTACAGGAAAATTCCATCCTAAACAGTACTTAAACAAATTCATCTTCATGATTAACATGTGCTTCTCAATGGTGCCCAAGACTTACTTTCAACAAAATGACTTTCACTTTCATTAACAGTTTTCTTCTTGACCTACAGTGTGGTTTGATAGTGGCACCAGTGGGATTTAGCCCTCAGTCCTCATAAGTGGTAATTCGCTGGTCGGAATTACATCACGTCAGAGGCGTACATTGTTTACTTCGGATGCTGTGCACAGCCATGATGAACTGATATCACTCCATACACGGAGAAGGAATTTGTAGTTGAGAAGTTGACGAGTTGGGAATTGAGGAATTGGGGGGATGGGGGTTTTTATGACTTTTACCAATTGAAGCTTGGGACTTACAAGTTCTGTTAGCCGACCTCGCCGGCAAAGCATTTGAAACAGCGTACATTTACATAAAATTTGTGTGTCATTTCCTCGTGCAACAACCTTCCTCCAGCAGAAACGATGTACGAAGTCCAAACACAACTGGCCAACGCTATGCGTCTCTGCTGCCACCTGCGATTGGATCATTTGAGATGTTAATACCAGGTGCGAACAGGGCCGTAGTTTGTCCGGCTCTCGTCTGAACACTGTGCTAAAACAGACCAGCTTCCAGAGCTTCAAATTTCTTTCAACTATCAAGCCGAGCCGAGTCTTTTCTGAAACACTGCATAACTGTGTTGTAAAGCTGCATTGCATTCTGGACCTTTGAGTCCAATGTCTCCACAACTTCTACACTGGATTTCACATTAACATGAAATTAAAACATGGTGACAGAGAAAATACACATTTGCTCTTTTGTTTTCCTACGAGCCAACCGCAAAATCTGACCATTATCCCTTATGTTTGAGACTGTTTTAATAACTCCAATTAAAAACCATTGTACCTGATCTAGCAATTAGGGCTGTGATGGTGGCCATGGCAACCACACCACCACAGCGGCAAACCTTCTACCTGCGTTAGTGTTACAAGCCACGTTAATATTTCTGCTTGAGTGGGCACTATGACAGTACAAAGTACAACATTTTGTATAAAAGTGTAATAATAATAATAATAATAATAATAATAATAATAATAATAATAATAACAACAACAGTTGCAATATTCATTTGTATTTATATATTTGTCATATAACGGGAGATTTTATGTTAATACACAAATTACATAATCACAATCAAACACTTTATTTGTTTTTGTCTGTTAGTTTGGCGCAGGTTTGTTTGAGCGCAGCAAAATCCAATCAGGTGAATTCTGCGATTTCACTTCGGGTTCTGACGCTGCGATGGATATTGTTGGGAAACCAGATGTTACATCGGTGATCTGGAAACATTTTGGATTCATGCCTAATGACAGAGGTGAACCAGTAAATTTGGATGAAGAATTAAGTCGGCTTTATGGAAAAAAAAAAAAAAAGAAAGTGTTAAACGGGCAAACACTACAAATCTCAGGAGCCATCGCCAGGCATGTCACCTACCCGTGTTTTTTTTAAGTTTATTTAATATTTAGATTTGTAACATATTATTTAAGTTACCGTCCTAATGGTATTTCTTTCAAAGTTTTATAGGCTTGTGGTACTACACTTGTAAAAATTTGAGATGCACCGATGTATCAGCCGATAATCAGTATCGGCCGATAAAGGCTATTTTTCCTGCCATTGGCTATCGGCCGATAGTTTAAAAACATCCGATGATCAGGGCTGATTATATCCTGTTAATCAAAAGAGGGTGGGAAAACACATCAAAGATGATGTCTCTTGTGTGGAATGATGACAAAACTGCAGTTTGTAATCTCTGCACTGCTAAAATTTTGCACCGGAAGTGAGCAGCAGTGAAGCGGGAATTTCGGTGTCGAGTCTAATTATATTAGTCGAGTCTTATTTTATATTTGTTTGGTCATTAACCACGGTGGTGGTAAAAAGCTGCCACCGTCACAGCTCTACTAGTAATGTCTCCCAGTGATGTCACTGCAGCACATTAAGGTTGCACGGTACACCAGTTCTACGATACTATCGCGATACTAGAGCTTCAAAATACCGCCGATCCCGCTGTATTTTTTAAACGGTAGTATCGTCAATACGGTAATACAGTAAATAACGTTGAAAGTGAGCCAGTTAATACTATTATCGCTAAAATGAGGCATACACTACTTGCAGAATACACAATGGTTAGTCATACTTCATTTAACCCAAATTCTTTACCTTACTATTGAAAGAGTTCCTGTTTGCTAGTAAGGAAGTTAACGTTACGCTAACCGCTGTGTGTAAATACTCAAATTAGCCAAAGCGAGCTAACGTTACGCTAACCACTGTGTGTAAATACTCAAATTAACAGTGTTCGCTAGTAAGCGAGCGAACCGTTCCAATTTTATTATATTTTGGAGCTCGTTTCAAATTCATTTATATATCCTTAATGAAGATATCATTCTTCGTTCTCATTCTTCGTTCTCTAAGAACAATTTCCATTTATAAGGAATAATAGATTAAATATGTGGCACATTGAATTAGTTGTTTTCCAATTCTGTGATTGTTCTTGAGTTTTTCCAACAGCCAGTTATTAAGTCTCATTAATAAAGTATTCAGACGAAACGTCAGTTTGTCTTTACATTTGTATTTTTACGGTATCGCGACGCTTCAGCCAATACGTATCGTGACACCCCTACAGCACACAGCCACTGATTTCTCACAGGAATCATAAAAATGGAGAACCGACCAACAAATTACCACCACAATCACTAAATACATCATAAATATTACAGTGTAAACATATTTAATGTGTGTCAGAGAGGACCTTTACTTTAAGGCTACTAAAACTAAACGTGACTGGAGTTTGAAGCTCCAGGCGAAAATAGTCTCGGACACTGCTCGCACAACTCGACAGAAAATACAGCTCAGTTACTGACACAAACTGAGGAAAAATATACATTTCATGTGGGGAATACTTCAGGACAGTTTACTGTTCGACTTTATCAATACTGAGACGCAGGCAGTTTTCTGTATGAGAGCGCTAGTGTAAAGGCTAGCTAATTAGCCACAGAAACTACTAGACAGTGAACTGGTAGAACTTTAACTTCAAGTAAGCTTAGCTGGTTATCAACTCCAGTAATAAGAACCCCCCCCCCCCCAAAGCTGGGAAACTCCCTAGCTTACTCAAAATTAAAGTTTTAGGGTTAAAAAAAAAAGAGACCCCGGTGTTATTTGACTTGCAAATACTAAAAATATTTATAAACTCGAACCACGAAATTAACGTTAAACAAAATAATTTGACAAAAGCAAGAAGTTACTAGAAAACTTGTTGTAGTCACTCGCGTGCCAGTGTTAACGGCGCGCGTGCAAAACTTACCAACTTTGTTGCCCTGTACGGACCGGGGCCGATCATATTCCCATCCATTTTTAGTCCTGTCGATATAATGAACAACTTATTAAACTACATTACATTAAAACACCGGTTTCGTGTCCATCAAACTTCTTCGCATTTACTTCCTAATAAAGTTGTTAAACAGGGAGGCACGTTCGGTTTTCAAACTGGACACATTGTTTCGGGCCACGTGATTGGACAACGAAAGATCACGTGCCAAACAGGTTGCGCCAAATATGGTTAGGAGGACTTCCGGGTCAGCATTAGCAACAAATGCACAAAAACAAACGTATTGACAAATAATTTATTTTGTTGAATAAAAAAAAAAAAAAAAGGTACAATTTTTCCATTTAACAAAAACTCAAATATATAAATAGAGCGCTGTAAAGAATTACAAAATACATAAATACAAGGACTAGGGGAAAATAACAATAATAAACAAACAGTCTCCACAGATCACTGGCATATTTGGTTCTTTGAAGAACACCAATGCCTCAGTCAGACTTGTTTTTTTTTTTTTAAAAAAAAACAAAACAACAACAAAAAAACTAGAATAGCCACAAGAATATTAAGAAGTTAACAATAAACACTGAAAATAAAATTTTTCCAAAAGCTGAAAACTCCAAATTAACCCAGCTGTCACGTTTACCACATTCAACCTAGGACTCGAGCGTAGTTATCAGTCATGCTCTTCATTGGGGAAAGGGCCCAAGGTTTGCTTAAGGAACCTACCAAGTAAAAAGCAGACCTTTCACTGCCCTTTCAAAGGCCAACAGCATTAAAAACAAGTACCTTCGCTCTCACGATCCATGTATTCAGTTAAACCAGCAGTTAGGTCATATTTCAAAGCTGGGCTTAAAATGTACAATCGAAGGGTATATTAAAATATCGTACCCCATAAACATTTCAGAACCCGAGTGAAGACCGTACAAACCAGGATCCACATCTTCAGTGTAAAACCACATGTGCTAGTCGAGCAATATTCATTCAGTGAGAAAGTGGCATTCCACAAAGTTTTAACATAAAACACAGTGTGTGAATTTTCTGAAATGGTTAAAGGAAACTAAAGAAAATTTAAAAAGCTGCAGGATCTTCACTTATGGGTAACGACAGAGTACAAAGTCCTTATTCAATCTTATTGTGTGCACGGTTTAGGAAGCATGCTCCATTCTGAAGGACTTTGGGCAATCTCTTGCCCTTGGTATATGCATGGTAGTAAAAATTGAGGAAAAGAACCAGGAATATCAGTCCATACAACCAAATGATGTAGAGGAACACTGGGAACTGGTATGGGCAGTCTTTCATGAAGAAAAACTGGCCGATGTGGACGGTCACCATCAAAAACTGAACCTTAGGAACAAAATTTAGTTAATTTCAGCACAAAAGATCAAGTCAGCTTGATTGTAGTCTAGATATGGTTTGTAGCAGAATTGAGACAATGACTTGTACTATAAAGAATCATGACTTACTAGCTGAATGGTCGTCATGTACTTCTTCCACCAGAGGTATTTCTGATAGGCTGGGCCCATAGCAGACAGGGCATAGTATGTATACATGATCACATGGACACAGCAGTTCAGCAGGGCATGGAAGGTTCCCAGACCACCTGAAAAAGAACGAGCAGATCTAGTCATTTCTCATGGGATAAATTGGGGGGGGTGAAAGAAACATGACACCCAAATAAACTGACACTCTACCTGCAGCAAACTTGACTCCAAACCACCATGTGAAGGGCATGATTGAGTGATGGTACACATGGAGGAAAGTGACTTGGCTGTTCTTTTTTCTCAGCACAAAGAAAATCTGTCAAAATAAGGGGGAGATAATCAAGTTAAGCAAACACAACAAGAGCTGAAAAGCAAAAACATGCTAACAAAACCAACACTTACAGTATCCAACATCTCGATGAACTTGGAGAAGTAGTACAGCCAGCATGTCCATGCCATCTAAAGAGTAAAGACA